>NW_024539255.1:0-396996 GCF_016758775.1 Suillus clintonianus | reverse complement strand
CAGATCGATTCGCGTCCCTCAACAATCTTGCCCTCGTCCTTCGCGACAGATTCCAGCAGCGGAGCCTCCCATCTGACCTTGATGAGGCCATTGAGCACAATTGGGCTGGACTACTACTCTGTCCACCCGGTCATTCTGATCGATCGATGTCTCTCGAAATCTTGCTGCCTGCCTTGAAGACAGATTCAACCAGCGGGGCGTGCCATCTGACCTTGATGAGGTCATTGAGCTCATCGGGCTGCATTGCTACTCCGCCCACCCGGTCATTCTGAACGACCTTCGTCTCTCAGCAATTTGCCCTCGCCTTCATAGAAGATTCCAGCGGCAGGGTGTCCCATCTGACCTCAAGAGGCCATTGAGCTCAATCTGGCTGCAACTACTCTCCTCCGCCCCCTGGCCATTCTGATCGATCCATGTCTCTCAACAATCTTGCTGCAAACCTTGAGGAGAGATTTGAGGCGCAGGGAGTCCCATCGACCTTGATATTGCCATCAAGCTCAATCGGGGTGCATTACTCCCCTCCGCCCACCCTTCATTCTGATCGATCTATGTCTCTCGACAATCTTGCCGTCAGCCTTGGGGAGAGATTCGAGCAGTGGGGTGTCCCATCTGACCTTGATAGGCCATTACGCTCCATCGGGATGCACTACTCCTCCCCAACCACCCGGTCATTCAGATCGATCCATCTCTCAGCCATCTTGCCACCCCTTGGAAACCAGATTCATGCAGCGGGTGTTTCATCCGACCTGGATGAAGTATTTCAACTGTTTTTGCAGCTCTCCCACCCATCACATGCAGCATCTACAGACAGTCTTAGTGTTGCCAAATCATGGGGCATCTGCCGACGGCATGAGCACGACTCTGCATTGCTTGCCTATAAGACTGCACTGAAATTCCTCGATCAGCAAGTTGCTCTCTTGTCGTCTTCTTCGCGTCATTTCGACGTCATCAGTAAGGCTGTTTCTTCCCTTGCCACAGATGCTTTTTCGTGCAGTGTTCGTTGTGGTGCGCTGACGACTGCTGTGGAATTAGTGGAGCAAGGCCGTGCAGTATTCTGGACCCAGTTGGCACGCTTCAGCACACCACTTGATGAACTTTCTGTTTCAGGTGACACCGGCGCAGCCTTGGCGGAAGAGTTCAAAGATTGAGCTTTCGCCGTCGTAACGCGTTTGATCAGTCTACTGAAGACCAGTCTCCGCAAATACGGAAACTGGCTATGCAATGGGATGACGTCGTCTCACGCATTCGCACACTTCCCGGTTTTTCCCGTTTTCTCCTGCCTTCCCTGTTCTCCGACCTACAGAGGGCGGCGGAAGATGGTCCAGTCATTATTGTCAATGCAAGCAAGCATAGCTGTGATGTCTTGATTATCCTCGCTGCCCAAGATCCCATCCACGTTCCACTCAATATCGCGCAAGCCGATGTCTCTGAGTTGTCCTCCGAATTTCAGTCCCTCGCAGAGCAATTTGGTTCTTCTGATCATCAACACAAGCTTGTCGGCATCCTCCGCAAGCTTTGGGATTATATTGTTCACCCCGTAGTCCAAGTCCTTGAGAAGTCTAAAATTCACATTCGCTCGCGTATCTGGTGGTGTCCCACTGCTGAATTCGTGCTGCTCCCTCTACACGCAGCAGGACCTTACGAGAAGAAGAAAGACAATTTGTCTCAGATTTTCATCTCCTCTTACACCCCAACTTTGGCGACACTCATTCGGGCGAGACAGCAGGTTTCTCGACCTGCGTGTACGCAGCATTTTGTCGCCATTGGTCAAGGAAACCCGGACGCAGGGAAGGAACTGCGTTGTGTCGCTCCCGAGTTAGCGGTCGTAGCTCAGCGTCTCGACTCCGTCGTGTCCTTCACATCGCTTGAGGACGGCGATGCAACAGTCCAGGGTGCACTTGATGTACTAAATCATAATCAGTGGCTCCACCTAGCCTGCCATGGGGTGCCGAATCGACAACAACCATTTGAGTCTTCCTTTGCAATGCGCGACGGGCCCCTAATGGTCAAAGACATCATCCGGTCTCACTGGCAGAATCCGGAGTTCGCTTTCTTATCAGCGTGTCACACTACCGTGGGGCATGAGGGGAGTCCCGATGAGTCGATCCATCTCGCTGCGGCTATGCAATTCTCTGGATTTCGCAGTGTCATAGGTTCAATGTGGTCTGTGGACGACGAGGTTGCGCGCCAGGTTGTGTCTGCTTTTTGGCCACCTGGTTGATGGTTCAGGGAGATTGGATTGCACACGGGCTGCGGTAGCGTTGCACAAGGCTATGAAGTTGTTGCGCAAGAAGATTCCACTGGAACAGCAAATCGTATTTATTCACATAGGTATCTAGTTTTATGGGCTGTATTGTCGCATTCCTTCAATAATCTCTGCTTGCTTTCATCCACTTTTACTTCCATCCATCCATGCGCATTTACATCACACAGTGTTACCACAAACAAGTGCCATATGGCATGACTGTACAAATTGATACAGTTCCTCCCGAAACCACCTCATCAGCTCAACTCCGAACATCACCGGCATGGCCTAGCATCAAGGTTTCGCTGAAGACAAAAACATCAGCGGGACTGCTACAATCACAAGAGTCGAAACGCACGTAGGCGATGTTGCAAAGTGAGTTCAAGAATCGTGTTGATTAACTCTGCTTTCCTTTGAGAGTCTTGGACAGATCTTTTCTTAAACTTCGCCTTCCAAGGAGAGGAGTTTCTTGGTATTTGCGGACGGCAGTGCTCAGAGCATCCTTGACAGCAGCCGCACTCGGAGACGACATGTACAGCTCGATTGCAATACGAGCAGGGTGAGTGGAATCTTGCTGGGACTGAAGATAGCGCCGCTGGTCCCAGAGATGGAACGAGTGCTCGAAAATGATGACAGCAGCTGGTTAATGAATGATCAGCAGGCACGTTTAATCTTGCCTTGAAATTCACCAGAACTGAGTTGAACAATTTGTTCCAATGTCGAAGAACCAAAGGCCTAGCCCAATGTAAGCAAAGGGGAATGCCCGAGGTCAGCAAGGGGTGACATCAACAGAAGATCAAGACACTGACTAGCTGTTAACAGATCAACAGTCTCTTCTGTCAGTAACGCTCGAGCTCGACGGAGTATTAAAACACTGACTAGCTATAAGGATAGGAATGTTGCCGGTCAGTTGAGCTCGACGTCGACGGAGGACTCTGGCACTTACACCCTAATAACAACAATTAATTTAGTCAGCAAGGCTTGACGCCAACACAGGAACACACTCACACCCTAACAAATCAGCGATTGCTTTAGTTAGCAAGGCTCGGGGCCGACAGACAATAGGCACACTTACACCCTGAAATCAGATCGTAATTGCGTCAGTCAGCAAGACTCGAGGTTGATGAAGGTCGACTACACTGACTAGCTGCCAACGGATAAGCGATTTCTGCGGTCAGTAAACCTCGAACTTGCTGGAGGATCAAGACACTGACTAGCTGTAAAAGTCAGAAATATCGTCGGTCAGCATTGCTCGACGCTGATGCAGGTTCCTGCACTCACACCCTGAGAGCAGATCAAAAGTTCTTTCATTCAGCATGGCCCGAGGCCGACAGTTGATTGACACACTCACACCCTGACAGGTAACAGTTGCTTCAGTTAGCGTGGCTCGAGGTCAACAGAGGAACACACTCACAACCTATCGAAGGATTGGAAAAATTCTCCAGTCAGCATGGGTCAAGGTTAGTGATGGATCAATGCGCTCACGTCCTGCCAATCAGCGAATGGTCAGGAAGACACAAGCTCAATGAAGGGTTAATGTACCCACATCCTGTCAACGGGGGAAACAAACATCTTCAGTCAGAAATGCTTGGGCAAGACCGAGGATCAACAAACTCACTCGCTGTCAACAGATGGGAAATTTCACTAGTGAATAAGGCTCAAAGTCTATGAGGGTATGTGCGCTCACAACCTGTCAGCAGATCATCAAATCATTCAGCCAACAAGGCTCGAGGTCGACGGATAATCGAAACACTCAACAGCCTGTTCCACAGATTAGCAGTCTTTTCGGTGAGCAAGATGTCAACAGAGGACGAGCACACTCACATCCTGACAACGACCAGGAATGTCATCGGTCAGGAGGACTGGAGCTGGATGGAGGATTTTCATACTCACAACCTGTCGACGGATTGCCAACCTAGTCAGTAAAGCTGCATCTTGGTGGAGACACACTCACCACCTGTCAACGGAAACGGACGCACCACTTGTAAGGAAGGTTCGTGTTTGATAGCAGAGTGACACACTCACTTCCTGTTAACCGATGCGCCACGACGTTGGTGAGCAATCATCCACGTCAATGGAAGATTGATGCGCTTACATCCTGTCAAACGATGGGAGATATCTTCTGTCAGCATGGCCCGAGGGTGGACAGACGGGGAAAAACTTACTCGCTGTCAACAGATGTGCAAAGTCGTTGGTGAGCAAGGTTCGAGCTTGAGGGAAGAACAATGCTCTTACTCGCTGTCAACAGATGTGCAAAGTCGTTGGTGAGCAAGGTTCGAGCTTGAGGGAAGAACAATGCTCTTACATCCTGTCAATGAATGAACAATTTTATAGGTGAGTAAGGGTTCGACAGAGGATGAACACACTGACATCCTATCAACAGATCGGCAAGGTCATCGGTAAGCAGGGCTCGAGATCAGCGACAGTCAGTCAGAAAACTCACGGCCTGTCAACAGGTCAGCAGATCTCTGGGTGAGCAGGGCACGGCATCGACAAAATGAATAGACTCGCATGCTGTCAACACATCAACAATGTGTCTTGTTAGTAAAACTCGAGCTTGACGATGCATGCATACACTCACAAGCTGTCAACGGGTATCGGCAATTCATTGGTCAACAAAGCTCAGGCATAATGGAGATTCAATGCGCTCACTTCCTAAAACAGAGATATCGTCGGTCAGCAAGGCTCGAGCTTGACGGTGAACACACTGACTTCCTATTTGAACAGATCAGCAATGCCTTGGTCAGCATGGCTTGAGCTCGACGAAAGGATTGACACACTGACTCGCTGTCATCGTATTGTAAATGCCATTGGTGAGCAAGGTTGAGTGTTGCTTGACGGATCATTAACATACTTACAGTCTACCAATTGATCAGTAATATCTTCGATCAGCGTGGCAACTTGAAAGGAGACGTACTGTCTGCAAAGCAACCGCCCAACATGAATGAGAGGGTTTTTTTTTGTAATATTTCTACAATCTCACCCAAATGTTTGGAAACCAGGCGCCTAACTTGCCTATTACCACATCATGATCCTTAGATGTCCCAAATATGCGGGATGAGATTGTCTGAGTAGAGTCGACAAGTCCTGCAATTGTCCTGCAGAGAAATCCAACTTGTTAATCCTCGCCACAATAAATGAGATTGTGGGTAGTCACCTTTCGACTGCATATTCATGCATAACTCCAAGTTGGTCTGCTGAGTCGAGATGAACAATCGCTTGAGCGCTTCATGGTCCAGATTTTCAGCCGTGCATTTGATAAGTGGCCCGCAGTCTGCATCGTTCATGTTCATGTCTAGATGCCGAGGAAGCTAAGCACCCAAATCGATAACCTGATGAGCGACCGGCTTACCAGCAAGGCAAATATGACAATTCGGAGGACGTCGCTTGCCCTCGCGGTTGTACAAAAACTTCACTTGTGGCCCGTTCACGAACGACGCCTGGCACGCATGGATGCCAGTCGTTTAGCATTCTCCCTCGATTCCCCCTTGCTTATTAGCTCTGCAAATTCATCGTCGTAGAGGGCGTCAAATTTAGTGAACAAAACTATTACTGGAACTGAAGATTGCGAATGAGTCGATCCTATAGAGGAAACGGTAGATTCAAAGGCTTACTACTTCCAGTCACATTGAGAGAAAAATTTGACCTCTCCTTCAGTGAAAGACCTACTTTCCTCATCCATTGGAATACAGTACCTATTTCAAGGGAGTCAGCTAGTGTATGTTGCGAACTTGATCAATTACGATTACCATATCGCATGTATTCGATCCTTTATACCTCTTTTCTGCGAACGACTTGTTATAAATGCCTTTACCTTCACCTGTACTTGACCGTGTTATGCATAATCATGGCTTATTAGACACGGGCCGTTATGCATGGTTACCTGTAGTCTTAGACATTATGCATAATCCCCTCGACTGTATGTATAGTAGTTCACATTATGCATAATCCCCTCGACTCTATGTATAGTAGTGTTCTCCGTAATGCATAATGCCCTCGGATCTTCTCTTTCCATGTTCCTGGCTGCATCCTTCTACGATCGCGATCTCGGAGACTTGCCAATCAAAGATTATATATAGTGCTACTAATACATCCTTCTAAAATTGGAGACTGATGCAATCACTGATTATATATAGCGCTACCCCACACATCGGAAAAAGAAGCCTTGCGAATAGATATGTTATCCTACTTGTATTCAGGGCACCGCTACTGCCGGGGGTAAGCTCGCCGCAGGAACTGCACGCCATTTTCTTAGGCAGTTGTCCCGCATCGTGATCCGAAGGGCCGCCTGGCGCTTCGCATATGCTTCAAGGCCTTCTAACTCTGCACCTTCCAACCCGATCCTCCGGCTTGCCTGATCCCTCCACCACGCTGCATGCCAGTCGAAGAACGTGCACACGCGCCGCATCTCCTCCTGGAGAAGTTCTACCTCTTATCCAACGATGTGTGCGCGCCCGAGATTTACACCACTCGACACGTAGCGCTGTGTGATAGCATTTTAGCTCGTATCAATCTAATAGACGATTTCTTACCATCAGCAAGAACGGTCTCTCCTTCCCTGTCTCCAGTAGTGACGCCGCGTGCCTTCCAAATCCATGATAGAGTTCGATTACCTTCGGATTGGCCTACATAGCCATCAGACATTCCCCGAACATGCTCAGGTTCTAGCTTGAGTAGTTCATCTCTCCAGCTTTGTTCGTGCAAAATGTCGCCAAGGATAACTAGCGCAGTCCAGGCCCGACGGTACCGCTCTGCATCTGTCTTGATGCTAAGCTCCACCTTAGCGAGAACTCCCGCTGCACGTGTATTGGCCCGTTGGCCACGCAATTGATTGGCTTTGAACTTGTATAGGTGGCTGCGCAGTCGGAGGTGTCGACGGAGGTCATCGAGAGCATCATATGCTTGTGCCTGTCGCAGCTCCCATTCATATCTGCACAGACGTTCCTCACAAAACTCGTTTGAAGCCCTTTTGAGCTGGGACGGCAACCACAGTTTGACCTCGTAGGGTTTTTCTTCCCGTGAGCTTATGGTACTAGCTGTATCGGATGCGCGAACACGGACGACCGTAGGAATGTATAATACCTGGACCTTGCACCATTGCTCGATTTTGCGTTGTAGCGCATTGCTCCGTTCTTGCAATTTTGTAAGCTGAAGGTCCGTTGAGTGAGGTCCCAAGGCAGCATACTCTCTTTCCAGCCGGCGTCTAAAAACATTGGATAAAGATGCAAGGAACGAAAATATAAACTTACTGCTGGTCCTCTATTTCAATACCCGATGACACGAGAACGCTTGGCGATACCTCCATATGCAGTGAGTAGTTGAGGCCGTGTTCCAGGTCTTCTGCTTCCTTCTGCGAGAGACGCAGTCGTACCGCTGCGAGAGACATAGCTGCGAAAGAATGAGAAACATAAGATCAACATAAAAAAACTAACGCACTTGTAGTTGTAACCTCGAAGGGATTCGTCTGTGATCTATCGGCTTCCCAGCCTTCAATAGCCAGCTTCCACCGAGCGACTTCCTCTGGTCGTTCTGCAATTAATGTATCATTGAAATCATTGAAGTCGATGAGGTGCTGATCACGTTGAGGTATGGCTGCCACGAGCTTTCGGAATAGACTGATGTCTTGACGCCAAAATGTTAGTAAGAGATTCCGATCACATGATGTAGGTTCCACTCACGAAAATTGGTCACTTTCTTCCAGTTAAAATCTCCGAAGTGATCATCGAGGGTGTCGCGGCGTGAGCCAGGGCCCATCTCGCGAGTGCTTGTTGCTACAGGGTTGATGTTCGCCCACCCGCGTTCCGGTGCCTCCCCATCAGTGCGTCCCATCCCTTTGATAAGGTTGTGTGAGTACGTGACTTGGCAGAATGCGATGTGCGCGGGAAGATGGAACTTAGGAACGAGGAACACGAATTCCTTGGTACTGCGTTCAACATGCATTTGATGTGGGTATGTAGCCATACGATCCCATATATTCTTGCTCCATTGACACGCGATATCGTAGGACACGTTGAGCGTGACTACATCCTTCGAGTATTGCAGGGTAGAGAAAAATAAATAGTCCATATTAATATACCTATAGTACACGTTGAGTGTGCAATGATGAAAAGCTCTCGCCTACCTCTCGCCCTTCTGGAGATCGCCAACGCCGCAAGGACGCTTCATGTTGTGGCGTGAACAATCGACAGTGCCCCCCCCGTTGCGCCAAACCGCGAGAGTTTTTAGTCGGCCAAGTTTACAGCGTTATGGCTCGCGCAACTACTTTTCTGTATGACAAGTGGGTGAGCGAGTATTATAGGCTAAGATGAGGGCGCACCTCTTGCGGCTGCTTGCCAGTGTCATGAAGAAACTCTTGAATGCCTTCTCTCGACGAAGTATGCCCAGCCTTTGTTAAGACCAGGGTCAGTCTTGTCGATGATACATTTTTGCGCGCCAGTCGAAAATTAGCATCAATCGCCAGAAATAACGAATATTTCCATCTAGATCATTCCGTGAGCGAACACGCCATGTGGACTAGACCAATACACGACATACCTTCCTCAAACGGTGTATCTTCCCAGCCATTGGGAAGATTTTTGCCCGGTGGGGGCAAGCAGGACATAGCACTGCGCATGCACCATGTTGTGTAGCCTCAACCCCACCAGGGTCATGGCCCCGTCCTGAACGTTTGAGTAGGGTGAGGTGTCGCCATTCCTTTACCATCCGTAAGAGCGCATTATAGCGATCCTGTGAGCGAGCCGTTTGCAAGCTGTTATTAGGAATGAACGAGTCAATTCAAATTGAGAACTTACCTTTGGTGGGTTAACGCCTGTGTTGTTGGTCAAGCGTGCGAGCGTTTGCCAATTACTCGAAAGTGGAGGCCTTTGATTCGAACGAAAGAATGTGGAAGTGGTGGAGTAGTCGAAATGTTTGCGGTAGTCTTCGGATCCAGTGTAGTTGCTGGGAACCAAACGCATGCGAAGGAGGTGCGTCGTACGAGATTGAGCTGTTTGACACTCGCAGAAGTGGAGTGGAATATTGTGGCACTCCGTTGATGTCGAGAACCACGAAGTCGTTATGAACCAATGACGGGTTAGAACAATGTTTCACCAGGAGGGTGTCCAAGTTGAACTTGCAGCCCAAGATCCCGCAGGTTAGTGTCTTCGAAATGTTGGCTGTTCCAGTACTGTGCAAGTCAATCAGCGCGAAGTAGTGAGCACTGCTGATTCCCACCTACCTCAATTCTGTGGGTTGGATTTTCTATATGCCTTTCTACCGTGCACGCCTTGCAATAGAGCTCAGTACCAGACAATCCTCACATCGAAATTCAGGGGCATTCATGCACCTGCAGAACCTCGACATGCTTCCTGAAGTAAGAAATCACCCGCGACCCCTCCAGACGGAGGAGTTCTAAAAAGAAAATGATCCCGATCATCCTCCAAGTCAACAATGGGTTATCCTTCAAAACAACACGTCAGTAATTGTATCCAAGATAAATCATCTTCACTCACTCCTAAATGTCGATTCCGCTGTGAAACTTTCACTTCAAGTGATGTTTCAGCCAAGTGTTTGATTGTAGACTTTGTCTTCGTTAGAGTCCAGAAGAGCCTCAAAATCAAAGGCAAAAGTATCTGAAGTATGTAAAGCAGATGGTGGTGGTGCCGTGTGAGAGCCTCTTGGAGCACCAAAGTACTCTGTCTGAGTCGAGACCTGTGCCGGTCCCTTCAAAGTGTAAGATTGATGTTTGTGAGTTGAGACTTGACTGTTTTCTGGATCCTCAGCCTGAGTAGTGTTTTGCATTCGCTGCTGAGATGCCTGATTTTTGCATTGAGAACATACCAGTCACGCGTAAGCTTGTCGTGCTCGCGGCGTCTTTTTCCCATGAGGACTACAGCATTGAACGTTTGAACAATGAGGATACACAACATACCGCACAGTGATCACGTGATGTTCAACACTAGATGCAAAATACATAGACTACAGTAATCACTTGCCAATGCTAAGCGCTAATTGCCAATCAAGTGTCCCTTTGCGAAGAGCTTCAAAATATGAGTCTACACATAAGTCCATCTTCTGGATCATTTGCTCACATGCCTGGATGCGAAACTGTAAGATGCGAGTCACCGAACATACCCCCACTCGTAGTTGCTCGGTATAAGGACCCTCTAAGCTCCCAGCTGACGTGGATAAGCCATGTGCTTTCTCCAAGAGTTTGCATACCTCGCGAACGTCATCCTCATATTCTGGCTTCAGTGAATTCCATCCCTGACGGTCAGCAGCACAGACAGCATTCAATCCTTCAGACTCCAATCGTTGATACAGATCGGAACCTGGTTCATAACCAGAATTGAACCAGATATCGTCAAGCTGATTGAGTAGTTCGAGTGTCTCCTACAAACAGTGTGTATTAAAATTTGACAAATCAACCAAAAACGATTGACTCACATCTGAAGCTCCACCCCGGCGACGCCAGCGAGTGCGGGATTTGACACGTTCTTGCTGCCGATTCCTGTTGATTGTGAGTTCAGTAGTGGACGCGCAAAGAATGAACCACATTACTAGACTTGCCTGGCATAGTGTTTTTTCTTGGATTTTAAACGAGCTTGATGGGACTGCTCAGTTGTTTTGTACTTGCGTTTCCGAGTCATGCAAGGCGTCAGTCAACTGGAATGTGTGAAAAGGCGTAGGTAAGCTTCCGCACTCGAGTTAGATTTCATGTAATGCCTCAGCCACCACTTCGGGACACATTAAATTGTAGCACATAAGTCTCATTGCAGCTGCAAATACAATAGTTTCAACAGTCTGGTTTATATCTTGTGGACAGGTAAAATGAGCTACTGTATCAGAAATCTCCCGATATCACTATGTTATAGACTTGCGACCCAATAGAACTGAACTTCAATGAAATCATATTGTACAAGTAAAAACCTCAGGAGCAAACAAAAGATCACGACTTTGGGACGGCTGTTAATCGATAATCTCCCCAAGCTTGACATTCACAATTCTCTCAATATATATATGTAAAACATGCGCTGGAAATCTATGTATCAGTCCGAACATCGCACAACTACAACTACGTCACAAAAGTTGCTCCCTCTCTCCTGCGCAGTTTCACTTTCTGTTGCAGATGCAATAGCGGTGGAATGTGTGGTGCCAGTGACTGGTATAGTGAATATATTAATCAGTAAACTCCGGGGTAGCACTATGAAAACGTACCGGTAGTGTCCGACTTGGAGAGGCCTGTTGCAATGCGGCTCGAAGTGATTGGTATACCACAAGCATAGCAATGGCGGCGGTGTGCCCGGAAAATGCATGCCTCGCATGCTCCATATTCAGTCAGTGGACTTGGCAGCTCCGCTGAATCATGTCCATCGTGTGCAGCAAATATGGCTATTGATCAGGAGTGTGATGAGCCGAGATTCAGATCAATTGAAATATTGAACATACCATTTTGGTCACTAATTAACGTCAATGCTCCTCCCAGCTCACGCAATGTGAACGCTGGGGGGTCGCCATCATCATATCCCTGGTCTGCAGCAGAAGGTCTAATGAGCCGTCAGATGAATGGTTGAAAATAAAATTTACGGCTTTGATCCCTAATCAACTTCAATGCTGCAGCCAGCTCATTTATGGTGAATGTTAATGGGGGTGGAAAACGGTAAGCCGTATTGTTGTTCCTTGGGCTCTGCATTCCAAATGAGGTGGGTAGAGTGTGAGTAAAAAAATAGCAGACGGCAGTAGTTACGAGGCGATTTCAACTCCGATCCAGCGAATACACTTGCTGATTGGTTGAAGATGTGTGGTCAGCATTAAATTTTCAGGCTTGGCTTGCGAGGACCGCACAAAACCTAAAATCACGCTGCTATTCAAAAAAACGTGTACCTCACCAAGGCAAGCGGTGACAATTGTGTCTCATCGAGTGATCATTATTAATTCAGCTCAGATAGGATGGCAGGAACAGTCTGGACCACACCTGAACAAAAGGCGTTCCTTGAGACATACTATAGTGGGTTTCTGTTAGCGCAGCTACAGGCCAAGGTTTCCCAATACTGGGATCCAATATACCTTGAATGGTTCAAAAGATGGCCTGAAGAGGATGTAGTGTTTAAAAATACTCCTGCCAGCGATCCCCGTACAGACGAGGAAAATAAAGTTCTGGGGGCAGCACTTCAGAAGCGGAGACAGGTAAGCACTGCCCTCATGATGCCCTCATCGATGATGTACATACTGATATTCTCAAAACAGCAAATACGAACCTGGTTTAATTATAGGTCCCAACGAAGTGGCCGTTCCGCTGTGAACTCAATGACTAGAGTAATCCAGAAAACGTTAACCAACAAAGCAAAAGGAACTCGGGTTCATACCCCTGCCGAGATCTTTTCGACCATTGCCTATAAGGAGGAAGTAAAAGAGCGGGTTCAAGACGCCATTAAGTCCGGCGAGCTCGTTACTAAACAGGAAAAATTGACAGCTATTCGAAAACTTACACGCGAAGCATATGAAGCCGCACCGCCAGAAGTCCAAGCTTTGTGTGAGGAGAAGGTCCGAGAAGAGCACGAAGCGAAAGTCACACTTATTGAAAAATCCGCACCTACCAATAAACAGTATGCAACGTAAGTTTCGGCTTTTGCCCGTACACCAATTTCCCATTGCTTATACATTATTACCAGCGCTCTCCAGGAGTGTACTGCTCCCATTGCGCAGTTCTTGCAAGTCATCAAGGACATGACAGGGTGGGAATGGACTGTTATTGGTGCTGGGCCTGACCCTCATCTTGGTGGCAAACTAAATGCGATGAGGTGCGTCTCATATTCGCTCATTCATTTTCAGAATGCTCAAGACTTCTTAGTTACCATACAGGAGTGAATGGAGATGGACACAATTGGAGGCAAGCCACCCCAAAATTCATTGAGAAGCATCTCAATCCATACTTGGAATTTGTTGGAACACTGTTTCGTGAGTAACATTTCCGTTTGATGGTCGGTCACACATACTCATTGGATTCAATAGCCGAGCATGTCAGAAAGTCTCGTGCCATGGACGTCGTCGCCCCACTCACAAACAGTCTATCACCCACAACTTCACTTGCAAACGGTCTACCACCCGCGATTTCATCTCCCTCAGGTGAAGGATCTGGGTCACTGGAGGGTGCGTCATCGACCGTGACTCCAGCATCACATGGAACTGCCCTGCATGCCCCCCTCACACTCTCGGACACCCTGCGAGGTGTCGACTCGTCTCAGATGCAGACACTCTCGGACACCCTGCGAGGTGTCAATTCGTCTCAGATGCAGACACTCTCGGACACCCTGCGAGGTGTCGACTCGTCTCAGATGCAGGGACCTCTGCCTTTCAGCAACCCCCTTGGCCTTACCTTTGATAACGAAATGTCCACCAACTTTGGCACTGACACCTCCATGTCCCTCAATCCATATGACGCCAGCTTCGCCAGCACATCATCATCTAACTACAATTTCGCTTTACCTGCCTGCTCCTTGTCATCCAGCGAAAATACACCGGCATCCACTATGGGAGACACAAGCGCCGGCCTTACCTTTGACAATCAAATACCCGCTGGCTTTACCACCGACGCCATGTCTTTTGATCCCTATGGCACCAGTGTACCCAGCACCCCGGCATCCAACTTCGATTTCATTTTACCTGCCCACTCCTTATCATCCGGTGCAACCACCCCAGCGTCCACTATGGGAGACTCATTGCCAGATCTTACCTTATCATCCAGTCCAATGCCATCATCTAGTCCAATGCCGGAAACTCCCATTACCTCATGGAGGAAACAGATGTACAGTACATCCACGTCTGCCCTCATGACACCCCCTCGCCTTCGCTTCCGCAGTACATCCGCTATTGCCACCCCATTACCGTCTTTTGCCCCCTTCCCGGTATCAACGGAAAAGTATAACTTCAGTTCCTCTACACACCCGCCTGATCCTCCAGTGGTTACAGCTGCTGGAACAGCTCAGGTTTTGGCGCCACCGGTAGTATCCTCTGCTAGTGGTTCCAGCTGTGCCAGGGACTTGGATTCTGCTCTTACACCCTCCACTGTTGAGGTTGCCCAGGTTTCAGAACAGCTGGCGCTCCTCCCTTCTGATGTCGGTAGTGCATCGGGCTCCGCTGTGCAAGCCGATGACGTAGTTGTTCCTGCTGTTAGGAAGACAAAGCGCGTGCGCCAGCAGACGACACGTTTGGCACAGGCTGATAGCATAGGTGGCCATTCTCAAAAGAGGTTTGTGATTTTGAGTGTTTATTATTTGCAAGCGCGAACACTAACTCAATTCTAGGAGGAGAAAGGCTATGTGATACTACCTACATTTTGTGTTCCGTCGATGTTTACGTGTCTTGTGTTGTTGACATATTGAGAATATGAGCATATTTCTTGTTGAGACTTCGCGTTTTGTGAGATGAAAGGCAGATTTTCAAGGCAGACAAGACATAAGCGTGAAATTTTGCATGATCAGGCACAAGAGCAACCAGTCTTATTAATATTTTCAAGGCAGACAGGACATAGCGTGAATATTTACATATCTAGGCACGAGAGGAGCAGCCAGTCTTAATACTCAGGCAATACCGATACCTAGAAATGAATTAAAATTCCGCTGATGCGCAGAGATCGATGAGGGCTAGGCCATCAAAGGTACGGCAAATGTAAAATCTCGATTTCCTGCCAATTCGGGGTGCGGGGAACCAGGGGATATAAGGCGTGTCCCGCTGAGGGTGTACAAGAAGGGGGATGGGCTAAATCAGGCTAAGAACTGCCAAATCGGGGTGCGGGGAACCAGGGGATATAAGGCGTGTCCCGCCGAGGGTATACAAGAAGGGAGATGGGCTAAATTAGGCTAAGAGCTGCACAAAGTGGGTACCCGAATTGAGAAATGGTGTGGCGGATCATCTCTGGCAGCATTATGCATGGTGGGAATCTATTATGCATAACGGCTCACCCATCTAGAACTACAGACAACCATGCATAACCATGCAGTTTCTTACCACACATGGTTATGCATAATTTGGACAGTATAGCCTGACAAATCCGTCAGGCTCTTCTGCAGAATTCAAGACGTACTGGGACTGCTTGAGTGCCGAACAGATATCGGTATGTTTTCAAAAACATTACTGACTTGACGCTAACAAATACTGTCAGAAATATAGTGCAGAGTGCGCACAATTGGTGAGTACTAGATTATCTTACACTCTATATGCTAACTCGCTCCTCTGGTAGATTGCAGATGGGATGTGGACGCATTGCAATGCTACGAACATCGCGAAGTTGTCGGGTGGGTGTGTCTACTAGCTGGTGTAGTAGGAGTGCAGCCAGGTAGCAGGAGGGGAAGCGTGTTTCTTTCGGATCCGTATCGCATTGTTTTCGCATGTACCTGCTCTCGTCGAAATGCATAGTTTTCAGTATATCTGGTCAGCAAGAGGAGAATGATTAGTTCATCTACTGAAATCTAGGTACAGCAAAGTAGCGCGAACTCAGATCATCCTAGTAGATTAAGGTAGTAAAAAAATGTACTGTGTGTCTCATTTGGCTACCAACAACTATGGAAATCTAGCAACGCCTTTTCAGTACACCTCGGTTGATTCCAGTAGGTCCGATTCTCACTGGGCATAAGTAACCAGGCCACCCTTGAACACTGACACTCACTTCTCGAAACGCACGGATGGCCTCGCAGACATTTGCAAAGTCGTGGCTGATGAGTGAGTTACTCTCAGCTATATCTTTGTCTATCCTTAATCTGCCCATATAGTACATGGTGCACCGGTGAGGTGCCGGCCAGGGAGCGGTCCAAGTGCCATTCTGTAGTAAATAGCCGTGAGCAGCGCTCCAAGCGGCGAACAGTGATTGGTGTGTTTGAGGTGCAGTAGTGATAGAATTTTGCAAAGGATAATGATTATCAAATCGAGTCAGCGTAGCACTGCCACATTTTTTGGGCCTCCTACCCGCGGAGTGACTACCCTCGACCTTTCCACAATGTCACGCCCAGCAAAACGCGGACCTCCTAGCACGATCGTTATTAAGCTTGGCGAGTATTAGCAGTATCCTCACCCCACATCCCGCAGATGTGTGATCTGTAAATCCCAATAGGAACATCCTCCATCGTCCATGAAGAAACGCATCAGCCCCTCCTATCCATACTTTCTGCGGTTGTCGAGACCGTCGTAAATCTGCGCAGCCATGGACACAAAGTGGTGCTTGTCAGTTCTGGGGCTATTGGAGTTGGGTTGAGGACAATGGATATCCCACAGAGACCAAAAAGTCTGTCTAAGAAGCAGGTGTGTCTTCCTTCGCATCTTTTGAGATTAGGACTGATTAACGGAAGGCTTTGGCAGCGATAGGACAAGGACGTCTCATTGCGCTATGGGATAACCTCTTCGGGCAGTTTGATCAGCGAACCGCTCAGGTTCTGTTGACGAGAGGAGACATATCTGATGTTAGATGCTTTCTACAGATACCCTGTTCACGCGCTTAACATATCCCAGCGCACACGATATTTGAATGCTGTCAATACACTAAACGAACTCTTGTCGATGGGCGTGGTACCCATCGTGAACGAAAACGACACCATATCTGTCAGCGTACGTATTACAGTTGTGATGAGTAGCAACGCGGGTGGGCTAACTGGTCGCAGGAAATTAAATTTGGCGACAATGACACGCTATCGGCCATTACGAGTTCTATGATTCATGCCGATTACCTTTTCCTCCTTACAGACGTCGATGGTCTGTACACGTCCAACCCACGAAAAGATCCCTCTGCAAAAAAGCTTGATGTGGTCATCTCTGTTGCTGCCATCCGAGCACAAGGTGCGGAACCAGAGATACAGTGATGATTTGGTCACCTAACTCCATGCTCCAGTCAGCACATCGACTCTAGGATCCAGCCTTGGAACCGGTGGAATGGAAACAAAACTAATCGCAGCTGAAATCGCAACTGGCGCTGGCGTAACGACTGTTATCGCATCCAGCAAACAGCCCTCAGCGATCGTCGATATCATCGACTATTATACAGCACTGAGAAGCACGTCAGTACCCACTTCAGGTGCCGCTAGCCCCATCACTCCGCAAAAGCTCAATCAGGTCGACTTGGATGAAGTCGCTGCATCCCTCAGTTGGCCGAGGCCCCCACATACTGTCTTCAAGCCTGCTTTGATTCCCATGCGGGACCTGAAGGCATGGACGAGTCATACACTTTATCCAGCAGGTAGCGTGATTATTGACTCTGGGGCGCATGCCGTATTGTCTCGTCGAGAATCTGGTGGCCGCCTGCTGCCAGCTGGGGTGCTCGGAGTTCGAGGCTCATTTGCCTCTGGCCAAGCAGTCCGCATACTAGTCCAACGCCGTGCTGAAGGAGTTCCAGTTGAGGCTAAGGAAGTTGCGCAAATGCCATATTCCAACGTAGCTGCAACGACGCCATGTACACCGATCCTAGAACCTGGGGCGTCGGTGACAGCCTCAGTTATATCACTTGTTCCACTCTCGCGTTCTGGATCGTCCTCATCTTTGGCAGATGATATGACATCTGATTCTCAGACGATTACGGATGATGAGATCCCTTTGATCGAGAAGATGGACGAATGCGAAGTCTGGAATTGTGTAGAAGTAGGACGGGGCTTAGCGAACTACAATTCTGCACAGATATCCCGAGTGAGGGGCCTAAACAGGTGGGTTCTTTGTTTCTGGTTTCCGATATGTTTTCATCAGGCTGTCTTCAGTTCCCGGATAGTTCAGCTCATCGGTTATGCAGACACAGAATATGTTGTAGAAAATATCACGATCAGAGTGTCTGCTTGATGTGGCAGTGTAGATGTAGATTATTTGTGCTGCACAAACAAGATGATTTAATCGATGAATTTTTTTGGCGAGCAAAGCTATTGTGCCAGTCACCCAATTGCAACAGTCACCCTTTTTCTTCTTCATTCATCCTGTTCTATGTTATAAAACCATCCAGCAATTTCTAAATTATGTATCACGGAAATTCTATCAGACTTCTTGCGGGTATGTCCATTTAGCACCAGTGCTTTCCTTCCGCTGATTGGAGGCTCTCCAGGCAATAGTCACCCAGAGCTCGCCCATGCCGTGGCCGAGCGGTGAGCTGCCGCTTTACATGATGCAGCAAAACAGCCCACGGACTAGTGATTCACTCACATAGGCTCGGAGTGCCCCTTACGCCATGCATGCCCAAAAAATTCTCCAACGGCGAGATCAACGTCAAGATCTCCGAATCCGTCCGCGAGGAGGACGTGTTCATCATCCAGTCGGGGTGTAGCGATGTGAACGACAACCTGATGGAACTCCTGATCCTCATATCCGCATGCAAAACCGCTTCCGCCCGCCGCATCACGGCTGTCATCCCGTGTTTCCCGTATGCCCGCATGGACAAAAAGGACGAGTCTAGAGCACCGATAACAGCAAAACTAGTGGCGAATATGCTTGTAAGCGCGGGATGCGATCACGTTATCACCATGGATCTGCACGCCAGTCAAATACAAGGATTTTTCGACATCCCAGTAGACAATCTTTTCTCAGAGCCGTTGATGGTTTCATACATCAAGAGACACATCGACGGGTGGCAAAATGGCATTGTTGTCAGTCCGGATGCTGGTGGAGCAAAGCGGTGCGTATTTGTTTGAGTCTGACGTCGGCTCCACTGCTCAGCTCCGGATAGGGTCACAGCAATGGCAGACAAACTTGGCGTCGAATTCGCCCTTATACACCGGAAACGTGATGGGAAGTCTCAGAATGCTCCAGAACGCATGGAGCTTCTGGTAGGAGACGTTAGAGATAAGGAATCAACTGCTTCTTATAGTCCGCCCGGAACTTTATTGACCGTTTACCCCAGGTGGCTATTCTGGTGGATGACATGATAGATACTGGCCACACGCTCACGCTTGCTGCTCGAACGCTGCATGAGAAAGGCGCAAAAACAATTTACGTTCTCATTTCGCACGGTGCGTGTCATTATAGAAGAATAATTGCCGATCGCCTGACGATCCCCGAAGGACTCTTCGCAGAAGCCCACATGGCTTCTTTGAACAACCTCCCTATAGAGCAGCTTGTTGTAAGTCGTTTTTCGTTTTTCGTTGGGCTGCTAATGTGCCTCTCAGGTCACGAATACCGTTCCGCAAAACGAGCACAAGGAACAATTTACGAAGCTAATAGCCCTGGATATTAGTTCTACTATCGCTGAAAGCATACGTCGTACGCACAACGGTGAAAGTATCAGCCTCTTATTTGGTGAATGGGCCGAGGGCAGGGGTCTTGACATGATCATTTAGTTTGTTTCCTCGCTCCGGATCCTCTCGTGTCGGTACATACTTGTATCCTAGAAACGACGCAGTACATTACCAGTTCCTGGCAGCTGGCTCCTTCCGTGTGCGACCGCTCCTTGCAGCTCCGATCATTGGAAGGTTTGTTCTGGCAGAAGCTCCGCGGCCTAACCCACGATCTAACATCTTCTAACGCTGGTCAAGCGGAGTGGGGGACTGCGCAACAAGCATTGCCGCTCGCCTTTTTTCTCATTCTCATCATTCTGATATAATCGAATGCTTGGTGTTCACATGGCTATTTGTGATCCGAGTGTAAACCGGAACAAATTGTGTGAAGACGGGGGGCATCGAGTGTGAAAAATCTGTGTGGCAAAGGTCGTTCGACTACTCATGTATTTAACCAGGGGATGCAATGATGCAGTGCATTCATCCCGTCTCAATCCAACGTCTCTCTCATGTCCACGATGACCCAAAAGCTCACGTTTACCACTGCTAGCGTGCAGAATCTTGTCATTTCCAACCCAACTGACGCACTCTACTATGAGGTGTTAACCCCTGAGTGGGACTCGCATCAGACGACAGTCCGTCGACTCGACACTCACGCAGACCGCTATGACACTGTCGGCAACATCCGAAACCAATCAGGCAAACCCGTCGCAGTCAGCATGTACAGCGGAGGATTCATAAACCAGGATTTGTGGTTGCGGAAGATCGAGGGAGAAAACCGAAAGAGGTATACTCATCTTCGTGGGTGCTGAACGCTTGCCTTACCATAATGTGCAGTCGATGGGAATTTGATGACGGCGAGGGAAACTATTTCTCCTGGGCTGTAGCAGGTTCCAATTTGGAGGTTTGGAAATGACACAGCAAGATGTATAGGGTGTAGCTGATGATCGACAGCTTCGCAGCATTGACGAGCGTGGGGTGCAGAGTCCGAAACCAATAGCAACATACTACCCGCACAAGCGCTACGTCATGGTGGGGATGATATCGCAGCAAGCATTTTTGGAGATCGAGCCATCTGTGGTGGATTCCCTGGATACAGTACTAGGTGCCGTATGTTGAAGCAAGGAAGTGAAGACGCTGACGATATCACAGTTTCTCTGCTCGTGCTTGCACGGAAACGAAGAAAGCACAGTCTTTGAACAGGGCATATGAAGAGCTTATAGACACTTGGACATTATCAACTAGAATCCACACGTTTAGTGCACTTTATGGGGCAGTTAATAAAGGCAAAGGTGTCTTCACCTCTTCGATTCCCTCCATCCATCATCCAACGAGTCTTGAATGAGGAAGTCGTACCAGAACTTTGCGATAGGGGCAGTACTGAGGTGCCACAAGGCGTGGGCATCGATGATGCGACCCCACGGAGGGAAGTCGAAGAGCTCGAGAGCAGTTGCAGCCGTTGTAAGCGCGACAAATACGGCTGCCTTATATGCGTATGGTGGTCTGTACGTCTTTGGTTTGTAAGGAAAGCGCCGAATGAGGGGTAACGATGCAGGAAGGGAATATAGCAGCCATAGCAAATTATGCGTGATACCAACAGTGAGGTTGAATGCCATATTGTATGAGTAGTCAAACCGTGGTAGAATGCTGAGATAGGTGACATGGGTGACATAGGTTACAGCGCAGATGGATGACCATAGGAGGAACACGGGGGTGCGCTGAATACGGCCATCCTCACTACTCCGAATGGGGTATTGATTGAGAAACCGTAGAACCGCGTAATACAACGCATACAAGATGACTAGAGCAGCGGAGAAGTAATCCAGCTTTTCCGTCAGAGGCAAATCTTCAAGGCGTCTATAAGTAGGAGAGAACGTGGTCATGCATAATTTAAGGGCAGACCTCTTGTGTGAAACACTGCCGACCAGAGCCAGGTGTTAATGCTCACTATGGCCCATGTTAAATAGTAAGATCGCAGGGGGTGGTCTTTTGGCACTCTGCTGCGAATCTGGCGCCATCCTTGGATGTGATAGTACATATTCCACAATGAGAACGCGACAGAGGCAGGTTCTTGCATTCCGAAGAGCCGCCAAAAAGGCCACTTTCCATAATATTGATGTATCGTCGATCTTCCGTGGATTGCAATATCCGTGAGCATGTGCATGCACTGGTACTTGCAGTCATCTGTACACGTCCAACGCGTTAGTCTGAGGGCAAGTGAAAGTGTCGTCTGATGCTGGCACTGGTTCCCATAACATGCAGAGATGCAATTTTGAAAATTTGATGATCTGTCACCGGAGGAAGCAACCACGAGAACGAGAAATGGCAGGATTGCTAACACCCGGCGATACACGCCCAGCATGATGATGACTAGCAAGCGCTAAGCGAGAGAGCTGTTAGTGAACACGGTCCTAGCATTACATAAGCAAACATGGATCTCCTTCAAGAAGTTCCATCTTAACTTGGACTACAACTTCAAGAACCCGTCGGTCTCTATCAACGACCTTTATACGCGGCAGCGCACAGTTGAATCGCACGAGGAGCCACAGGACCAAAACAGCCCCCCATAGTATTTCAAGATACCGTTGGCTATCTTGCAAGGTCTCGTTTAAACTGTAAGTTTCATATCTTATCCTTGAATTACACCTCTCCACGTACTTGCCAGAATATCGCAGACACAGTTTCTAACACAAATCTACGCAGTACAGCCAGATCACCACATACATCATGGTTCGTGCTTCACAGGCGACTACCTTCTCATCTTCTGCCTACTTCGACGATCGGGGGCCGCACGGTACTGCTCAGCCGATAACTGAGCATGTCAATGTAAGCTACTTCCTTTATCATTGAGCTATTTTCCCTAGAGGTCAATAAAAGCCGCATTCTCGTCCAATAGTTTCTTATTTTTTCCCAAAAGGCGTCGGCGAACATCATTATGGGGTATGTGTCATATTATTAATCTTGCTAGACTTGGCTCTCACCAAACACTGTCAGGAACGCCATCCGATGAAACCACATAGACTGACCTTGACCAACGCCCTGGTCATGGGCTATGGTCTTGACAAGCAAATACATCACATATATAATCCCCGTCCAGCTACTCAAGCCGAGTTAGAGATGTACCACGACCACGACTACGTTGACTTTCTTTCACGGTGCGGAATTTACACTACCTCGTTGATAGCCCACCTTATGGCAGTATACAGCGTGACGCCAAATAACCAGAACGAAATGCGGCATCTTATCGACACGTTCAACTGTGTTGAAGACTGCCCAATATTTTCTGAAATGTATGATTTTTGTCGTATGTATGCTGGTGCTTCCCTTGCAGGCGCAAGGAAGCTTACGGCGGGTGCTTGCGATACTGCAATTAATTGGTCGGGCGGGCTTCATCATGCCAAGCGTGGAGAAGCAAGTGGTTTCTGTTACGTCAACGATATTGTTCTGGCAATTCTTGAACTTCTGAGGTGAGCGGTCGTTTCACCAGGTGATACCTAAAACTGACTTCGAGTTCTACAGATATCATCCCAGAGTCCTCTACATAGATATCGACATCCATCACGGGGACGGCGTTGAGCTCGCGTTTTATCATTCGAATCGTGTTATGACGGTATCCTTCCACAAATACACCGGCGATTTCTTCCCTGGGACGGGTAAGCTCGACGATAACGGTGCAAGCTTGGGCAAGCACTTTTGCCTGAATGTGCCTTTACAAGATGGGATCGATGATGATATGTACTTGACAATATTCAAAACTGTCATTGAAGACACTGTCACGGCTTTCCGCCCGACATCTATCGTCTTGCAGTGCGGAGCAGACTCGTTAGGATGTGACCGACTTGGGGCATTTAATCTATCCATTGCAGCTCATGGCGAATGTGTGAACTTTGTTAGGAAGTTCAATGTACCGCTGCTCGTATTAGGAGGAGGAGGCTACACTATCAAAAATGTCAGCCGCTGTTGGACATATGAAACTGCCGTTCTCGTCGGGGCGACAATACCCGACGAGCTTCCAGCCACAGTTTATGACCCATTCTTCCGCGACTCGCAGTGGAAGCTTCATCCTCCCCTCACAGGACGCGTCGAGAACCAAAACTCCCCTGTATCATTGCAACGAATCACCATTAGCATTCGGAACAAGCTTCGGTATTTGCAGGGTGCACCAAGTGTCGCCATGCAGGAAATACCGCCTGACCTAGAAGGTTGGCTTGCCGATGAAGAAAGGAAACAGGATGAGATTGATGAGGAGAGGGGGACCGCGCTCGCTGGAGAGCGAAGAATTGACCGGTCGATGGCACGCAATGAGTTCTTTGAGGGGGATAACGATGTGGATCAGGACGAGGGCCCTGTATCTGCTGGTGTGAAGAGGACCGTCAGCGCGAGAAAGCCTCGTGCGTCAGGAAAGCGGGGAAGGGGAAAGGCAAGAGCGAGGCCGAGTGCCAGTGCGAAAGAGGACGGGGAGGAGACAGAAGAAACACCAGTCGCGGCGGCCCCTCGCTCCACGAAGCCAAGGAGAACGGCCAAACCCCGAGCCCGAGCCCGCGCAAAACCTGCAGAGAAGGATAAAGACCTTCCGGATGCAGATTTCGAAGCTGCTGCTGATGCAGAGACTGACGCACCGACTCCAGTGGATTTGGAGATTGACATATAGTGAAGCTGCGACGCTCGTCATTCTGTTCATGCTTTTGTGAAAAGGTATACGGATGATTCCTGCTTCTCTTGATGTATATTTCTGACTTCAGAGCCTCTCAATCATAGGGATGGTGGGATAGTCTCGTCTTCTCAGTGGCGTTGTTTATAGCAAAGCTGTACATTTAGCCGCAGGGGTCGGATGCTTCGGCTCTTATCTCGCGCGCCCGTCAGTGCCTCGCGGCCCATGGCTCCGTATGTGGAATTGATCATCATCTTGATTCTGCCCTGGCTGCGTGATCGAGGGACACAGGTTTCATCAATAGCCCTTATGCATCCAGTGTACTTTAAGTATTACTTCTCTAACTTTTGATAGCCTGTGTAGGCTTTCTCATCACATACTTTAATAGACTCGCGCCCAATGTTATTGCTCTTTTGGATCAACCGGTGCAGACCTGGTGACTTTCGACTCAGTGATTTGGTGAAGTTAGGCTAATACCTGCTCTGTTTCAAGGTAGTGCAACAAATACTGGTTTTTATCTCAACAACGAAGCAAGATATCGACAAACTGTAAGAGACAAAAAATAATCAGGCGAAGATGGCTGGCCTGTACATTTAGAAAGAGCGGCCTGATTTGTATTTTGATTGATCCGCTTGAGGCGCCACGCTGCAGCTGGGCGTTGAGCGCTCTTAGTAAGCGAACTTGAAGCCAGTGCATGCATTAACATTTGTTTATTTCGAAAGCCTCTGCCAAACAGTCCAAAATTTTGAAAGAAAAGGCTTCTCGGTCACCCACGACTTGTTCCTCGGCATGGGGAAGACGCATGCGTTTTTCTATCGACATGGACTTGTAGCTGGTTTTTTCTTGATGTCTGGTTAGCGCATCTCCGATATCATCCGTCCTTGTATCTCTGACAACGTAGGCCCACTACATCTTATGCCCTCCATCAGAGAACGCCACCAGTGAGCAATCCTGTGCTCTCCGAGATGTATTCTTTTCGTCAGTTTGGACGTCCATAGTATAATGTTACTATATTGTGGGCTTCCAGACTGACCAAAAATATCCTTCCGATTCTGGAGTCGGATTGTGTTGCATTAAATCCTCGCCAGGTCAATGGCAGTCACTTTCGTAACAAAGTGCTCATATCTCAGTCTCGAGGCGAATGCTCATCCGCTTCTCGTGCAGAAACTTGCCTCGCTCGAACTCGGACATTGCGAGCCTATTCATATGCAATCATTCTCCAGGTTCCGAAGCGAAGCGAAGTCAGTATCTGCTGGCGTGAAGAGGCCTCAGGCTGTGTGCCAGGCAAGGTCGGGGCGAAGGAGGCCGAGCACTGGCAGTGCCACATTTTCAGTTGTGGGGATTAGAAGGATCTAGATATTCCAATGCTAGTGGATCTGTGGGAACAAAAAACATGTGATGCTGTTCACCTGAGAGCCTGTTTATCACAGCTGATAGATTTCCAGCTGAAAGACGTATAATCATGTCCATTCTCAACAATCTTCGCAAGAGCTGTGTCGGACCGTGGCAAGTCCACCACTGCCACGCCCCACCTGATCATTGAAGATACTGATCATCTTAATTCTGTACTGCCACCATGTTTCTGAATCATGGGCGTCCTCAGGCATGTGTCAGTATTTGAATTAATTTCTTCAATCAAGATACTAATCAGGCTGAACTCCTGGCTTTATTCTCATGCGAGTCACACAGCATAGCTGATCACATCTATTTGTCAACTGTTGGCCCTGCATCCTGGTAAAGAATCACCAGACATAAAGCTCGAGGGTGGTGTGATCAGCTTTTGTACAAACACCACTCAAAACACTCATCATGAATGCTTCGAGTATTGCTGCAGAGCTCCAGCAGCTTGAACAATATGAGTTTTATGATACTATTGTTCGTCAACTTGGAGGTGAGATTTGTCAGCGGTTCATTGATACTCGGATGGTTTACTTCTATTTGTTCAGTCTCCGCTGTCGTGCTCTATACATGGGACTTTGGTACGCAGCGACTTGATAATTAATATCTCAACAAATTTACAATTTTATCCAGTTCTGACATTCCAAGACGAGGTCAATATTCTATGGGTAGGTTGTGCATTCTGTCCAAGTCCGATTCAGATCATAACACAGCCAGGGAACGAGGTGGACAACATCTAGGATCTTATTCTTCATTGTACGTGTTTAAATGTGAGTTATAATCTGACATATATCTGACATTTGTTTTTTTCAGAATAGATATTTTGGGCTCGCTACAATCATTGCCTCTACCTTCTGTCAGTTCTCGAATCTGTGTCTTCATTGGTAGCACTTATTGACTTGCTTCTCTGCAGTTGATGTCCAAACAAATCCAGATGTTACCATGTATGTCCCTCGTATTATTGCATTAGCCATCAATCTTATTAATGACCACCAGGTGTAGATATCTTCCTGCCAGCATATCTGTTCACCAATAACCCTTATTTCTTAGGTCATGCATTCACAAACTTCGATATCATTGGTGAGTAAGATCCTTAGTTACTACTAGGCTGCATACTCAAGTGCTAAAATATAGGCTGTCTCCTTGTTGCGAACATCGAAAGTGGGTAGTCACACATTTCAAATTCCAAAACTCACCCTTTTCTCAATAGTCATTCTTCTTCGACGGTTGTTTGCTCTCTATGACTACAGTACGTTCTCACGTGCAAAGAGCTGCTCCATTTATCTGATCTGATGACACAGAAAGAGTGATCGTGATCCCCATGGTGGCATTATTTATCATATACATATGCAGCATGATGGGAATAGCTATTGCAATGAGCATATATGCTCAAGGTAAGAATGGGCTGTCTGGATGCACTTCGCTTGAACTGACACCTTCGTCTAGAAAATGAGTATGTGCTCATGGGTGTATGCGAAGAAGCAATTCCGAGCTGGTTCATTCCGTTCTGGTGAGGGTTAACACACAACCTTTTCATCGTTGAAATCACTCACTTGACATGATAGGACTCCAATCATGGCCTTCGACTTCGTGATCATGGCACTTGCTGGCTTCAAATCTGTGCAGCACTACCGCCGTGTCCCCAACAAAAATTGGTCTGGCGCTCGGTTCATGAAGACTTTGGCGCGAGACTCTTTCATTTACTTTGCATGGTGAGTTCCGCGAATATTCATTTATACATACCGAAGATAATAATCACGCACCTAGCAATTTCTTCAACTACTTGGCCATCACTTTTGTATTCCATCTTGCACCACCTGAGTTCCTCCAACTAGGAGCGAGCTGGACAATCGTGATACCTCCGATAACCGCTAACCACCTCCTCATAAATATGGAACAATCTCGTTTCAGAACCAACGACACTACTACGCAATCAAACACCAGCGTGGAATCCGAGTCTTCGGAGGAAATTGAGTTGGCACATCGTCGTGTTCCGAGTACTCCATTGATCGCTATCGCATAAAAAGTGACATACGGTTCTGCATAGTATGCAGGGTTTCGGGTTACCCTACGAAGATGTTTCGATTGTACATCAAGGTCTTCCGTTATGGCCTAAGTTATTCTCATGTATTACCGGTTGAATAAACTCAGAATGGTTCGAAGGAACATGGATGAGACATCTTTGCAGCAGTACCATTATGGTCAGACTGGCGACATCACTTGGGAAGACATTCAACAAGTGTGGTTACTCAAGACTCATCCCCATATCCCAGAAACCCTTCTCCAGTCGCGTACACCTTTCCCAAACATCTTGCCAATCTTTGAACCTGATAAGCGAAGGCGCATCCGCCGCTGCGCGGCTTTCGAGCGTCTCTATAAAGTTACATGAAGTCATGTGCAGCAAGAACTTTCGTTGCATCCTCACCTAGTCCAGCTTTCACTGCCTTTTGATACACGTCGCCTGAATAATCCTCCATCCACTTAAGGTATGGATTCCCCTCCCATTGGACCCATGAGTCGGGTGCTTGGGCCTCTTCCTTGAGCCACAGGCCAACTTCTCCGTAACCAAGCAGGCAGGCGGCAAGGGCGACGCTTATCTTCATAAAATCACCTAACAGCCAGATCTCGACAAGTCAATATCAACAAGATAGGCCATCGTACCCTGCAGTCCGGTGTCAATGAGGAAAGCCCCATAAGCCGTCAGGGCGGGAGACTCGGGGGTGTTGATCAGTTCGTCTTCTGTGATACCCCACTCGGCACAATAACCCATATGCATCGAGCTTTCTTGAACTATGCTAAAAACCACATCGATAGCTGCCGATATGGGTGCATAGGCATGCGACTTGGCTGCAAGGAGTCTAGAAGAGAGACATTAGGTACAGAAGCGGGGATGATCTGACTACTTACGCGTACGCCCGAGCATAATATTTGAGATAAAGATAATCTTGTCTTTGGGGGCAATCAGATCGTTCTCTCATGTTTGTCAATAAAGTCCTTACTTGATAAAGTGAAGGAAGTTTTCCTTAGGAAGGGTACCCTTGCCCAGTAGTACTACGAACTCGTGTTGAACATACTCTTTCCAAATTACCTTTGAACTCCGTATAAGAGAACTTGTGAGTGGGTATGGGTTCGTCTTGGTTCGCCTACATTCGGAGCAGTCAATTCGTCGTAGTGTGTTCTATGACAGTCACGTACGGAGAGACGAGGCGTGGAGTGATTGAATGGATATGGTTCAGAGGGCCAAAGCCACTCCCGATCGGAATAGCGGTATCAATTCCAACATGAGTATAAGCAGCCGCAAGCCTTACGGCTTCAGTCACTGTGTGAATTATCAGGATAGGTGGTAAAAATAGTCAAAGAAGGGTGACAAACGCGGTGTACCCCTCGCAAGCTGACATGCCAACGCAGCACTCAGCGTACAGCCAGTGCCATGGGTACTTGTTGATTCTAGTTTAGTCCTAGCAAATATGGTGATGCGGTTATCGGATGTGCAAAGCACATCTACTACGAGTGAGTCTACGTGTCTTTCAGTCCTTCCATGAACCCGGAGGATATTCGTGTTCTCGTCCAGAAGATCGTCTCGAATCACCTGTGTGTCGTCAGAGGAAACATTTGCAAGATCTTTTAGAGAAACGACGCAATGACCGCCTTTCACGAGCACAGCTTGTGAGCCAAATGTCCTCAGCCGTCGAGCAGCGCTGATCATGTCTTGTAAATTTGCAATGTGAGAAGGAAAATCGCGTTGTTTGAGGAGGAGTTCCGCTTCTGCTTTATTGGGGGTTATGAGGTCCGAAAGAGGGAAGAGTTCGTCTATAAGGGTATCCACGGCATCTGGGTGCAAGAGAGCATGACCGGAGGTAGAGACACAAACAGGATCACAGACTAAAGGGATGGGCCCCTTGGCATCAAAGTAGCCCTTGAGCATCTGTGCGACTGCCTTTGTGTTCTCGGTATCAAAAAGCATACCAGTCTTGATTGCCTTGACGTCAATATCGTCCAGGACAGAGCTTATCTACGGGAAAGGCTCAAGCCGAATCGGGGACGGCACACGTAATTAGTTACACACCTGCTGTTGTACGAAGTCAGGAGGTACTCCATGCACCGCTTGCACACCAGTGGTGTTCTGAGCAGTCAGAGCAGTAGTTACGCTTGCACCGTAGCATCCGTGAACAGTGAATGTTTTCAGGTCTGCCTTCAGTCAAACAGTCTTGGATTCCCCTAGAGTAGAGAGCGCAAATGCGCACTTGTATGCCTGCCCCCCCGCTGGAGTCGCTTCCCGCGATTGTAAGGACTGGCGGGCTTTCCAGCGTCATGATCCTCCTGGTGTGTAGTAGAACTTCTGCGGCTTTCCGCTATCGGATTGTTTGTTTCTAAAGCCTTTGCCAAACAATCCAAAAGAGGCTATCACCTCATCGACACGGACTCACGGTACGGTAGTCCACATAACAGACATAAACTCAGGAACGAGTTTCTTCCTTCTATTTGGTCTGCTTACAGGAGACTAACCGCAGTCCGTCACTGTTCTCAAAAAATATGTCATCTCCAGAACCAGCGCAATCAGCACCTAAACCCTCGAAAATCAAAATCAAAGAGAAATCAAAGAAAAAGTCAAAAACGCAGCCAGTCACTGTCACCGACCATGGCAAGAATGAAGGAGTGAACCCGAATTGGGCCTACAAACCTCCGCCCGGTTCCAAAGTATTTGACCATTCATTCGAAGCCGATACTTTCGACTGGGACTCCGTTCGGGACGATAATGATATTGAAATATGGCTAATACGGGCCCCAGACTCGGTAGGTATCCGTTAAAATGCATGGTTGTTGGCTTAGAGATATGCTTGTTATAGGTCAATGCCAAACATTTTGAAGGACTGGCAATCGATGCGCCCTCGTCCTCACGGAGCGGTCAGGTCGGTAGCTTGACGCGGAAGGGCACCGTCTATGATATATGGTCGATGTGTGACGACGACACGAATATAGGTGGAGCAGAGGAACTGAGAGGATTGTCATGTTTGCTTCCTAGAAAGAAAAAAATGGGCAAGTTGTACATGGGTAAGTTATTCCTTCCGCGAAACTATACGAATGGATTTTGAGCGTCCCATAGCACCCAAAGAGATTGCACGCCATCTCGTTATTTCAGCCCAGCCACCAAGAGCAAGTACTCCGGAGCACCCATCCATTCTGCACCAAAATCCTCCTCGTCTTTCACATCCAAAAGAATTACTCAAGCATCACTTCGTGCCATATGGAGCCAAGCTTACAATAAACGACGATCATGCGAATATGGATGCTGACTGCCAAGTGGAGGACGGTGATGCTGGTTCTGGGATTGGAGGATCACCCCGCAAGGCAAAGGAGTCGAAGAGTAGGAAACGTAAAGTTGAGGGAGAGACACTTCGTAAGAAAACGGTTAAGAAACCTAAAATAGCGAAGTAGGGGATGAATACTGAGGTTGTGATCACATCTTAGGTGTAATGCTTCTGCATAGTACAGGAGTAATTAAACGCGCATGTAATGTGGAAAGGCAGTGTACAAGAAACAGTGTAATCCACGGGAGAAAATAAGATAGATTACGGTAGGGCAAAGCTCTACTGTCTCCTATGTCATCCAACATCCATCTCATCTCCATTCCCTTGGTTAGTCCGTTGACCTGATGCACTACTATTTGGATGTAACGACCGAGCCAGATCGTGGCGGATAGCGTCCTCAAGCCCTTCATATATGCTTCGTCGCGGAAGGTCCCATATTCGACCAGGGCACTCCCTCTCTTTCTCGTCAAAAACGCCCCCAACGCTTGTCACCCACTGCCGCCGGGTCTCCACGAGTTGCTGCAAGTGATCTGGCACCACAAGATGAAGATCATCATCCGGTCCAAGTCCAAGTGCTGCAGGTGAGGGTTTAGGCGCGCTGGTAACAGAAGTGTTCCCGTTTATGCTCCCGTTAGCCTCCGATAGTTTCTTTTTCTTTTTATTCAGCTTCGGTTCGTCCTTCTTCTGGACTTTCGAGTAGGCGCTCGTTATGCTTTTATCAAGGGCGGAACGGAGGTCCAGATATTCCTGATAACCAAGCCGATCACGAGCAATAGCAGCAAGACGTTCTTTCCTGGCCTTGTTCATGGCTACCACGGTCCGTAATTGCCGTTGAGCATGCCTGAGGGCTGTCGCAATTGGGTCGTCGACTTTTGTCGAATAATCGGGCTACGGCAGGACTATGAGTGAAACACCGATAATAAAACCAGTCAGCGTACTCACCGGCTCATGAAGTAAGCCATGAAACCGCATCGTGTCTTGAACCCTCTCCTCCAAATCAACCACATTAACTTTCTCCCGCTTCGCAGCCGCAGCACCAGTTCCGCCCGGTCTACCCTCCATAGCATCCTCGGCAGCCTTGACACCCTTCCACACTGTCGAATCTGGCATTGGTAAAAGGGCACTCATCAATCGCTCTGTCAATGGCCCATGACTGCGCTCCTCCGTCAACAGATCCGCCTCCATGAGAGTCGATGGGTCCCATTTTGGTGCTGACGTCGAGCTCTCACCCAATCGACCAGACGAAAACCCAGGCAATGGTCCACCATACATGGCCATATCGGCATCCTCCCATACTTCCGAGTAATGCCTGCCCAGTTTCGGTACCACATAAGGCTCAACTTCATCCGCAGTAAACTCAAGAAAACCAATGTCCTCCTCTTTAATCCCTCGTATCCAAGGCTCGATGCTCGTGTAGAAGGTATTGACGAGAGTTTGCGCTGGCGGTTTGAGCTTACTAAAATCTTCGGTTACATCTGTTGCATTGCTGGGACCGGGAACGGGCGGAGGGGGTATCGGAGGACGGGTGGGTAGTAGTGGTGTGGAGGGTGGAAGTGTGAAGTCGGGTGCGAATGAAGACTAGGACACCAATGAAGCGATGGAATGCAAGAGAATGCAGATCAAGTACCTTGACGTGATTTGCCACAAACCCCAGTGATTTCGACGTCTTGAGGGGTACACTGAGAGAAGGACCTGGCAAGGTTTTCACAGCGCGGCCGGAATCTGTACGAAGAATCTGAATCACAGTCTCTGTGGATGGTCTCTGTAGATTACCCTGCTCAAGGTCACTATCTTCATCTCGTTTACGTTTCTTCTTTTTTTTCTTGATGTCATCCGGTATTCTAACAGGATGGTCGGAAATGATGAGACAATACATTCGGAGCTTTGTCTTTGGACTTACGATCTTCGAGGGTCCAGTGATGCTCTGGAAGAGGGCGCGAAGGAAGAAACCGGTATCGATGGTGCTCGACGCTTTCCAGAGCCGTTGATAGAGGGAGAAAGATCGCGTTCGTCCGCATCCAAGGCTGGGGTGACTATGACAACATCATTGAGGCAAGAATATGCCAGATTGGGAGGATGTTTGTCGAGTAATACCATGAGTATGAGATCCGTCAGAACGAACGGGATACCGCGAAAGTTTGTCGTCCGGTGCATGTACAGATTTTTTAGATTTTTCAACCGTCGATTGAGTCGTAGTGAAAAAGTGTGGACCCGGGAAGAGAGATATGATTCATGAGCCAGAATTCAAGTTAAGACGGATAAAGAGAGAAACATACAAGGGCGTTCACGCTTCACCTTCTCTACCGCCTTTGCCTTTCCTTTCTCTCTCTCCTTCATTCGCCTCATAGATTCCTCGATAGTCTTCAAGTCTTCTCCGGCCCTCTTGGCCCGTTCCATTGACTTCTGCCGAAGAAATCTAAGCTCTGTCTGCAACGTTTCAAGTTCATCTGTCGGGGGGACAGTGTCCGAAGGATTCTTAAAGAGGGGAGACCGCGTCGGAGGTGGTAAAGGATACTGAAGCAGTTTGGACGACATAGCAGCGCTTCCGACGAGTTCGGTGGCTACTAGGCACGTCAGGATTTGGCAGCCAAAACCACAGGACAAAGCCAGTGACCGGTTACTGCAGTCTTGCGCGTAACCGATGCAGAGCAGAAGATACTCTGTATGCCAGATTAGTGACGAGCAAGCAGGTGAGAACCAGACCTTGCTAAGGTTTAAACGCTGACACCTTCAATACCAAGCGTTTTGTCGTTGTTTACGTAATATCTTTTCCCACATGATCCACAAATCCGTCACTTTCAGCAAACCCTAAAGTTAGCTTCCACAGTTGCTGACCGTACAAACTGGTTTTCTTTTCTTTTCTTTTGAGGTTGCACGGGAATTGCTGGAGAAACAATGCAAGAGCCCCCCAGAAATGAAATAGAGTCACCTCTGCAACACGTCGACGACAAGGACGACGACGACATCGAGTTAGACACCTTACAGGACATTCTAGTCACGCCCCGGGCAAGCTATAGGACGGCCGAATATGACTCGCAGGACTTTGACGACGATATAGAGTACAGAAGCGATGGCAGCGCCGCTCTACTGGGCTCAGGTGGAAGAACTAGGGGAAACGAACGGATACCTTCCGGCGGAGGAAGGGTCTGGCCACAAGTTGGCAGCATTGTTGCAGAAGTACGTGGATAAAACTTGCAGAGCAGAAATGCCTCTGACTGCTTAAAAAGTGTGCACCCACGCTTCTTATGACTACCATAAGCCTCCTATTTACCGGGGAACTCCTTGACCGTGTGTCAGTAAGTACCGTTGTGACGTCCGAGGTCTCGATTTGATGCGTGTATTCTTGCTTATAGCGTTGGCGGGCAATGCGCACCATTGACGAGCTTATAATGATCGTTCCTGTTGTCTTAAATCTCAAAGGCAACTTAGAAATGAATCTCTCTGCCAGAATGGGAACTGCGGCTAATATGGGCGAACTAGACGACAGGAACGCACAACTCAAAATCGTGGGTGGTAATTTGGCACTTTTACAAGTGCAAGCGACTGTCGTCGCATTTGTGGCAGCTTGTGTCGCAATGCTTCTTGGTCTTTTCGTCCCAGAGCTCTCTTCGGGTCCTGTAGACCCTTTTCCACAGAACAGCACTATATCGCTTACTGCTAGGGTACCCCGGCCGCCGCCGCCTCTGGGTGGGAAACCGAAGTCGGGTTTAATCGAGTATGTGTGGTTTTCATATCTAGCGCGTGGTAGTTAATTTCACGACAGATTCACCATGGTGGCCTCTTCAGCTATGATGTCAGCGTGTCTGTCTAGCATTACCCTCGGTTCCTTCATGTGTTTTCTTGTCATCATCTGTCGACGGTATGGACGCGACCCAGGCAAGTGATGCTGGTCTTCTATTCAAACATTACGCTAAAACATATACACTTCCAGATAATATTGCGCCCCCGATAGCATCGTGCCTTGGAGACTTGGTCACGCTCAGCCTCCTTGGCGCCATTTCCTCCATCCTCATTAATGTCGTCAATACTCCCATTCCTCTCATTTGTGTCGTGCTCACTATTCTCTCCGCCACGTCATGTGTGTTCCTGGTGAGGCGTAACAGCAGTGTCAAAGATCTGGTTTACCAGGGCTGGGTTCCGCTTTTTGGTGCAATGGTGATTTCTTGTGCTACTGGTATTGTACTTGATATGTTTGCTTCTCGTTATCAAGGGTTCCCTCTTCTTGCTATCGTCATCAGTGGTGAGTGGGTCGAATTTTACTATCTATATTGTTATAACACAGGAGAACAGGACTCCCTGGCAGCGTTGGGTCCATATTTGTCTCCCGACTGTCGACTGCTCTTCATGCAGCATCTGCGAACACATCCCTGCACAAAAGCGATCCTTCCCCGAAACTTGTCATGGTCACGTTAATTCTCATCACAATACCCATAGAGATTTTATTCCTTTGTACTCTACGCGCATTTGGGTGGCTAAAATTACCTATCATATTTGCCATATTATCTGTATTGTTCTTTTGTTGTGCAGTGAGTTTCATGTCCTCCTTATCCCGATGTTTACTGACGGTTCACGACAGGTCTTCACCTCATTAGTCGTAGCTCGGTTGTTGACTGGTTTCTTATGGTCCAGAGACCTTGACCCTGATACATATGCACTACCCATCCACTCTGCCCTGATGGATCTAGTGGGGCAACTACTCCTTGTATTGTGCTTCGAGATCGTCTCGCTTTTGGGCACAAGCTTGTAAATACTAAACAAAGCCCGACTAATATCAATGATTATCCAAACGATGACACCTCCCTCACCGGAAACCCTCCGCATTATGAACGCGGGCTCCATGACTTCGTGGTGTATTTCAAAAGCCACCAAATAGCATCTTCCGTGGATGCAGAATGAGCGCTTTCATGCGGTTGTCTGCAAGCCAAACACCTTCAACACGACATCAGCTCACAGGCCTTCAAGGCTCAGATGGCATTTGGTTCGTGGTACAAGACCTTGTTTTTGGATGAAAATCGCGACTCGACTTCCTAGTGAGAACATGAAACTTAGAGAGAAGAAGTGGAGGGTAAAGCTCATCAGGATGCTGAAAAGTCTGGCAGCGGCCATGGCGAAGTCGGCGTCATACAGCTCGATGCTCATGTTAAACTTAACTTATCCTAGCCAATTTCGTTGTTGCGACATGGTTGGGTTTGATTTTCCCTCAGTGACCCCAAAGCATCTTATTACTCTCGCTCTGTAAATCTATGAGCACGGCCTTTGTGCTACTTCAACGGCTGAAATGACGCAAAGGCCGTGCACAAGCGAGCGTGAAAGAGGCTCATATGTGCATGAAAGAGTGAAGATGACAGAGAGATAGAGGAGGATAGAAACATAGAATATTAACGGTGAGAGGGCAGGCTAGGCTTGACCATCGCGAATCGGTTAGGTCCTTGCGGAGTTCAAAACCCTGCCTAGCGGCTCGCACGGTCCGTCTCTTCTTTGGATCCGTGTGCATGTGAGTGAAGGTGAAGTGAGCCCTTTTTGCCTCTCGCCATTGTTTGTGACAAGCATCAGTTTCTCATGAGGTGAGTTTTTGATCGGACTCAAGTGTTGCAAAGTTCAGTGGTGACATAGTCTCCCCTAGCCAGACCTTCAGAAAAAAGACATAGACGATCCTTCGATGGGTGGAGTTACAGTATACGTGTTGCCGCTAGCATTTGCAGAACAGCAGATGGACGCTTGTAAAATATCCGTGGTGGTGCATATCGGTCGGCTGTTTTGCTTGATGCTTCTCAAAATCGATCCTTCGCGTTTGGGACAGCCATCCTTAATGGCATTCTATTTCGGAATTGCGCACTGGAGTCGTATCGCGGTGTAGTAGTATGCGTTGACATCATGTTGATTACCGATTGCAGTGAAGTTGAAGTTCGACGTCACAGCGACGGTGGCCTCGAAAAAGTCAAGGTCTGACTACGGAAAATTAGACAGAGGGAGGGTATGTGTGTCATCTCATTGTTCTCTTATTACTTATGCTATTTCGCATCAGATGTGTGCTCAGATACTTTAAACGCCTCATGGAACTGATTGTCTTGTTCTGCAAATGCGTTCCTTGGCGGCAAGTGATTGTAGCATGGTCATCAATGGACTTCAGTCTACTCAATCCCCGCTGCGTTACCAGTGACGAACACCGAAAGCAAGCTCTCGAGCCATCTAACGTACCCTTCACCTTACTGCGTTTGCGTCTCCCGTCACTTTCTCCTTAATTTGTCTCATGGATTCCTCAATGGTCTTCAAGAGTTCTCGGGCCTTATTAGCCTGCTCCGGTGACTTTTACCGAAGCAATCTAATTTCAGTCAGCAGCGCTTCAAGTTCGTCTGTCGGGGGATGGTCTCCAAAGAATTCCTGAAGAGGAGCGTCCCTCCAGAGCAGGTGTAGCATAGGACAACATATGGAAGACATGGCAGCGCTTCCGACGAGTTCGATGGCTACTAGGAACATCAGGATTTGACAACACAAGGCAAAGCCAGTGACCGATTACTGCAGTCTTGCGCGTAACCTAGGGATAATCAAGCATGTGAGAACCAGACCTCGCCAAAATCTAAACGTTGACACCGTCAATACTTAGTACGTTTTGTCGTTGCTTATGAAATACATTTTCTCACATCGGCCCTGGGATACATGTCTGGACGTTTTCCTAGGTGGACACCCAAATTAGATATTTGGTGCCCGGGCCGCGACCTGTGTGACGCTCAGTTGGATCGATTTTTATCCACATGTCAGCCCGTGTCCCATATGAAAATATAGCAACCTCAATTTTTCCCTCGGCTGCGTAGTTTCGTTGATCAACGTTCAGTTTGGACTGGGACTCGCTAGAGCTCAGAAAAAACCATGCAAGAGCCCTCCAGAAATGAAATAGAGTTGCCTCTGCAAAACCTCGGCGACGACGTCGGATTAGACACCCTGCAGGATATTCTGGTCACACCTCGGGCGGACTACAGGACGGCCGAATACGATTCGCAGGACCTTGACGACGATATAGAGCATGGAAGCGATGGGAGTGCCGCTCTATTGGGCTCAGGTGGAAGAATTAGGGGACATGAACGGATACCTTCTGGAAGTGTCTGGTCACAAGTTGGTAGCATTGTTGTCGAAGTACGTGGCTAGAATTTGCAGAGCAACGACGGACACCCTCTGACTCGGATTACTTGAAAGTGTGCACCCACGCTTCTTGTGGCTACCATAAGTCTCCTATTGACTGGGGAACTCCTTGACCGTGTGTCAGTGAGTACAGTGTTGACGTCCAAGGTCTCAATTTGATGTGTGTATTCTTGCTTACAGCGTTGGCGGGCAATGCGCACCATTGACGAGCTGATAGTGATCGTTCCTGTTGTCTTGAATCTCAAAGGCAACTTAGAAATGAATCTCTCTGCCAGAATGGGAACTGCGGCTAATATGGGCGAGCTAGACGACAGGAGCGCACAACGCAAGCTTGTGTACGGTAATCTGGCACTTTTACAAGTGCAAGCAACTGTCGTCGCATTTGTGGCAGCTTGTGTCGCAATGTTTCTCTGTCTTTTCATGCCAGAGCTATCTTCGAGTCCTGCTGTCCCCTTTCCACATAACAGCACCCTATCGCTCACTGCTAGGGTGCCCCGGCCGCCGCCACCTCTGGGTGGGAACCCGAAGTCGGGTTTAGTCGAGTATGTGTCATTTTCATATCTAGCGCGTGGTAGTTAATTTCATGACAGATTCACCATGGTGGCCTCTTCGACTATGATGTCCGCATGCCTGTCCAGTATCATCCTCGGTGCCTTCATGTCTTTCCTAGTTATCGTCTGTAGACGTTTTGGGCGTGACCCAGGCAAGCGATTTTGGGCTTGTATTCAACATTTATGCTAAAGATATCCAGATAATATTGCGCCCCCGGTAGCATCGGGCTTTGGAGACTTGGTCACGCTCAGCCTCCTTGGTGCCATTTCCTCCATCCTCATTAATGTCGTCAATACTCCCATTCCTCTCATTTGTGTTGTGCTCACTATTCTCTCCGCCACGATGTGTGTGTTCCTGGTGAGGCGTAATAGCAGTGTCAAGGATTTGATCTACCAGGGTTGGATTCCACTTTTCGGTGCAATGGTGATTTCTTGCGCCACTGGCATTGTGCTTGGTATATTCGCCTCTCGCTATCAAGGGTTCCCTCTTCTTGCTATCGTCATCAGTGGTGAGTGGGGCGAATATTATCGTATAAATTGCTATAACACAGGAGAATAGGACTTCCTGGCAGCGTTGGGTCTATATTTGTCTCCCGACTGTCGACTGCTCTTCATGCAGCATCTGGGAATACGTCCCTGCACAAAAGCGAACCTTCCCAAAAACTTGTCATGGCCACGTTCATTCTCATCACAGTCCCGATAGTGATTCTATTTCTCTGTATCCTACGCGCATCTGGATGGCTAAAATTCTCTATAATGTTTGCCATATTATCTGTATTATTCTTTTGTTGTGCAGTGAGTTTCATGTCCGTCATGTCCTGATGTTTTCTGAAGTTCACGACAGGTCTTCACCTCACTGGTCGTAGCTCGGATATTGACCGATTTATTGTGGTCCAGAGGCTTCGACCCCGATACATACGCACTCCCTATCCACTCCGCTCTGGTGGATCTGGTAGGGCAAGTACTACTGGTATTGTGCTTCGAGATTGTCTCGTTTGTAGGCCCAAACTTGTAAATACCATTATCGTACAAACCCTCACAGTTGGACTGACCTCAGTCAAACGATGGCTCATCATCCATCCACCGGGAATTCTTCTTACTCATAAATGCAAGCTCCATGTCCTCGTGGTGTATTCTGTACACCATGTCATTGTTTGTCAGATAACTTCATCGGATGCAAGCGGAAAACAGACCTCAACGTGTCTCTCACAAGTTGCAGAGAAGCCTTTGTTTTTGAAACCATTGTCCAAGTCGGCTGCTCGACGTGTGCCGAGTCATACATGTTAATGAGGAGACGGTTCGCTGATATAGGTGGGATAACTGTGATTGTGATCGCGCCAAGTTGATAATACTCAGAAGGACCGAATTTTCCCAGCAAGGTGCTAAACAGGTATATTAAAAAGTTGCTAGAAATAGCGAGATAGTGCTTTGATCAGAACCAACCCGGTAGATTGCATGTACTCTCACCAGAAGAAATAAAGGATCGAATCTCGCGCGAAGGTACGCATAAGACGCGCACCGGACCAAGTCTTGTCTGGTACCTGGAAATAGTGTTGAAGGGATTTGTAACCAGCCAACACGACAAGAACAAAATCTAAGCCCATCATGGGTACCCTGAAATGAAGAATGAGGGGAGGGTTTGGACGAGATTCCACGAATGTAACTACCAAAAGAGATACAACCAATCCACGGACCCAAGTATACAGCAAGCACCAAAGATCTGGGCTTCGTGATCTACACTGCGGTCAGTGTACATACTCGAGAATATTGATGAGGCTGACCCTTCTCATACAGATATACGATGACTGCCATCACCATCATAATGACGAAGGTCGCAATGAACAGTGCCGACACAGGAACGACAATTCTCTTGTCTGGATATCACTCAGGGATAAAATGGAAGTAACAATTTGTGTTACTCCACATACCATATCCGTACAACGCATATACTCGATGTTGCAGAATCACTTAGACTTCGATGGGTGAATAATACGTTGGATGACTCAGAAACCTTACTTTGGATGTTCGCTACCAGCAACAATGCTGGGACGTGTCAGGGTTGAACGTTGAGTAGACTGGTACCCATGGATGAGCATATTACATACCGATGACACCAAAGAACGCATTTGCAGAACCTGATGTTTAATGAGGGAGAGATAGGAGTCAAGAGTTTTTGAGCTCACATCTATTCTGGATGAGCATAAGCAGAAGAGAACAGTGAGATTACGCACATAGCATAGGTTGGTGTGACGTCGAGCGTCACTGCATTGCATCTCAGCAATGAACATCGATACATAGGTACACCAAACTCCGGTATACAACTCACAGAATGTCATCAGGATGGCTGTTCCAAGCGCGAAGTATCGATTCTGAGAAGCATTAGATCAAAAAACGCCTGACCTATGCGCTCATTCTCACCACGAAAAACAGAGTCTTTGCAATCGTCCACCTGGTGTTCTGCAAGAAGTCGTGGTCACCTTGCTAGCCAATATGTACTTAAGTTAGACATACCCATAGTCTGACCTGTTACCGTTGAGCTTCTACGCCGACAGTTTCAAGCTGATGAACAAACTTACCTCGTGAGGAAAAGTTAGGACTAGTCTTCTTGTTAATGGTCGTGTATAAAACATAAAAGAGGCTCGCTCACTAAGGTCCCAGGTATAAAGCGTCAAAGCAGCAACTACATATCATTTGAATAACAGGTGAGCATATTGGTTTCAATAAATAGACGGGCTCACGGCCGATGTATTTGATTTTCGAGGCAGTCATGAGGTATAGGTCCAAAGCTTGGATTTCCTCTGGAGTGATAGCCGTTGTGGTCAACATGGATGGGTGTGGTATTGCAGCCTGTCACTGGAGAAAAGATTGGGCGGGACTTGCAATGGGGGTCTGAACCAGTTAGTATTAAATATCTATACCTTGATGCCTTCCTATTACTTGAATGAATCGCAAATGAAAGTACCGATGCGGCCTCGGACTCGGAGATTGATACCGATCTCAACCTCGTCATGGGTCTGTGTTTCATGATACATTCGTCGCAAATAGGTGGGCACAAGCCTATCGATTGCCCAGACAATTGATTGAGTGTCTCCTAGCCGGCTTGCGATGGGACTTTGAACCAAACCTACACAAACCCGCACTGGGCGAAGAGGACAACTGCTGCCGTGGTGGCATTGATCATAGACTTTCTGGTCAGGCAGCAAATGCGGCTCGAACTCTTCCCAGTTACAGCATCGGCAGCTTTGTCTATTCTGAATCTTGAATGATTTATGTAAATCAATGTGGTTGAAATCTTTGTGGGATGGGGAATAGTCCGAAACCGGTGAGTAGCTTGAGATATATGAACTCACCAGATGCCATGAAGTATTATCTAAAAAATTGGTGATCGTTACAGCGGTCGCTGACCGAACCTGCATAAAATGGTCATCATTGGCCTCGATTCGATATTACCTACTGACACTGTCACTGGGCCAGAAATGATGTAATGACGTTATTGATGTACCTCAGCCTAGTAACACATATCAGTGGCAAACAGCCACCTCCATCCTCCATCAGAATATGGGGGCCAATGCACCAAAAGAACTCCACAATCGCTGATGGGCCGGCTGACAAGCGTTGGACAAGGGGATGGCCAGAATAGTACTAGAGAATGTAATTCATTTAGTTAGAAATAGATACGGAAATATGCAAAACTGCTTGCCTAGCAACTCTGATTGCTCACGGAGGTCAACGCAACGCCGATCCGGTCAAAGGTCCCATGCACTGGTGGGCTAGACCCTCAAAACCATTATGTGGCCAAGTAAAAATGTGATCAAAGTTGAGCATGTGTAGTCTCGGTTTAGGAATCGGAGAAAACTCCGGCGCGAGCGCTTCCGAACATTGGCCGGATTTTTAGAACATCTGGTGTCGAGACTTAGTCACCGAAGGAGCAAGACATGTGTCGTTAGCTCTCAGGCTGACGTCGCGTCTATGCGAAAGATGCTGCATTCAATCACCCAGAGCGTCCGACATAAATCCTCTCCCCTGCTCGAGACAAGTATTTCGATCATAGAATTAGCTAGGTGAGCTTGGCAGTACATCATCAAACGACTACACCTCAAGCGAACCCTCCATACTTATGGATGCGAGCTCTATGTCCTTATGGCGCACTTTGAGCTCTATGTCCTCGTGGTGTATTCTGAACATCACGTCAAATAAATCGTCGGAGGATTGATGAGAAATACAGACCTCAATCTATCTCCCACTTGCTCGGGGTGTGCCGAGTCATACATGTTGATGAGAAGACGGTTCGCCGATACAGGTGGGACAACTGTGATTGTGATCGCGCCAAGTTGATAATACTCAGCAGGACCGAATTTGCCCAGCAAGGTGCTGAATAGGTATATCAAAAAGTTACTGTAAACAGTGAAACAGTACTTGGATCAGAATAGACCCGCTGAGTTGCGTGTGCTCTCACCAGAGGAAATAAAGAATCGAGTCTCGCGCGAAGGTACGCATGAGACGCGCACCGGACCAGGACTTGTCTGGTACCTGGAAATAGTGCTGAAGGGATTTGTAGCCTGCCAACACCACAAGAACAAAGTCTAAGCCCATCATTGGTACCCTATAGTGGAGAATGAGGAGAGGGTCGCAATGACAGTCTACGGAGAAAGTACCAGAAAAGATATAGCCAATCTACAGACCCAAGGATAGCGCACGCGCCAAAGATCTGGGTTTCGTGGTCTAAGCTTTGATTAGTGTACATACTTAAAACATTGACGAAGCTCACTCTTCTCGTACTGGTATATGACCACTGCCATCACCATCATACCACTGAAGACCATGATGAACAATGCCGACACAGGGAGGACAATTCTTTTGTCTGGATATCATTCAGGTATCAACCGGAATGATTTGAATTGCCACGCACCATATGCATACAACGCGTACAATCGAAGTTGGAGAATCACTTAGATTTTGATAGGTATACGGTACGTGAGATGGCTCCGAGAGCTTACTTTCGATGTTAGCCACTAGTAATAAAGCTGGGGATCGTCAGACTGAAGTCCATTGATGAGCATGCTACACACCGATGACAGCGAAGAAGGCATTTGCAGAACCTGACATTACCATGAGGGGGGTTAGGGGATAAGAGTGTCTGAGCTCACATCTGTTCCGAATTAGCACCAGTACAAGTCAATGGAGAGATAACACACATAGCCCATGTCGGTGCAACGTCGAACGTTACTGCATTATGTTTCAGTAATGAGCATCGATACATGAGTACACCAAACTTCGGTGCACAACTCACAGAATGTCATTAAGATGGCTGCCCCAAGCGCAAAGTATCGATTCTGAGAAGCATAAGGCAAAACGCCCGACCAAAATGCAGACGTTGTCTCACCACGAAAAACAGAGCTTTTGCAAGCGTCCATTTGGTATTCTGCAAGAAGTCGTGGTCATCTTGCTAGCCAACATGTACTTGTCAGACATACCCATAATCTAACCTGTTACCATTAAGCTTCTACAACAGTTTCAATCCGATAAACAAACTTACCTCGTGGGGAAAAGTTAAGACTAGTGTATTGTCAACGGTCCTGAATGAAATCACAAAACAGGCTTGCTCACTCAGGTCCCAGGTAAAGAGTGTTAAAGCAGCAACTACATCACATTCGAATAATCGGTAAGCATAGTATCAGTCTCGAACAACAGAGGGGCTTACTGCAGATGTATTCCATTTTCGGAGCAGTGGAGAGGTATAGGTCCAAAGCTTGGATTTCCTCTGGAGTGATAGTCGTTGTGGTCGACATGGGTGGGTGTGGTACGGACGGGATCCCAGCCTGTCACTGTAAGTACGGGTGAGGCCCGATGATTAACCGAGCAGTTATTAAATAGTGATACTGTGATACATTCGGCTTGTTACTGAGTTAGCAGTTTTATAAATGAAACTGCCGCCATTGATAGCCCTGAGTTAATAAGCGATGCGGATATCAACCTCATCACTCCGTGCTTCATATTCTTCACAGATACGCGGGCGCCAACCTATACATAACCCAGACGTCTGTCAGACTCCTGCGAATCGAATTTTGACTAACCTTGCACAAAATCGCAATGCCCTCATCATCGAGTGAAGAACTCTACGCAGGCTGTAGCAAACGCAACTTAAATGCTGATCGCTCTGGCTTCCAAATTATGTGTTTATGCACGAGGCTCAGCTGACGTCACGAGGAAGTGTCACACTTCCTCTGAACTTTTCCGCGCTTAAGCCTCGTTCTAAACATTATTCCGAGTTCCACACCGAATAGGAATGCTGTGGGTGTACGACTCAGTCGTGGGTGTACCTAGTCTCAGAGGACCTGTCTGAGCCTATATTTAGATTTAGGTTTTTCATGCATCGAGGCCTATTAACTAGCTCACCTGGAATACGTGTTGCCAGATAACCATGTGACAATTTCACGGACGTCGAGTGCCCACTAATCTTTGGTTAAGTAGCTGGAAAAGGTTGAGATATTGATATTTTGTTAGAATGATCATACATCCTTATGTACCTTGCCCCCAAACACAGGATGCTGGAAGCAATGGCAACCAACCAGTTCCGTAATACGCCGAGAAACGAAAAGCCCCACGAATGTCGAAGTCAAAACAATGGAACGGTCGTACTAGAGGAAGAAAGATTCGTCTGATGGGAGATATGCGGGCGCGAGTGTCTCCGCCGGGCTAGTAACTTTGGCAACTTAGGGAGGTCCAAGAAGTGTTATGCCCTTGAAACAAACTGTGTGGCCAACTTGAAATTTTGATCAGTTGTCATGCGTAGCGTGAACACCGGTGGTCTTTGATCACTAAGGAATGAAGACAAGGCTCATCACCTCAGGCTGGAGCTATCTGTGCAACTTGAAGATACTCGGTAGTATTGCATAATCATGTCTCTTCAAATCATCCACAACGTCCAACATGAATCGTTTCATTTGCTAGAGACGAGCATTTCTATCTTGAAAGTCAGCTATGTGAGCTTGGCAGTAGTCATTATATATGGACATTACAAATATGTGCATGCATTGGCAGATAGGGGGTCGAAGAAAATCAACTCTTCATAGGTCAGAAGACTCGATTGCAATATCGATCTTTGGTCCAGACTCGTGCTCAAGGTCTGCAGAAATTTGTCTCTTCCGCTTCTTCGGGCTCCTCGGGGTTTTTGTACTAGCACTTGGGCATAGCCCCTTAGTGCTTAATGTGCATGAGTCGCACTTCGGCCCCACAGGGACGCAAATGGTCTGTTTAGCAAAAGAGAAATTACTACGAGACTCCTCGTAGCTATGATGCAAACATACCTGACCAAATCCGACGAGCATGTGATTGATTTCGCGATGCAATTCGATGGGTAACCAGGACTGAAGATTTAGTCTCGTTTCTTCAGGTTTCTTGGTTGGCCGTTGATGCCACCCCAACCTGTTAGTAATACGGTGAACATGCACATCCACGCCAATACCGTGATTGCTGCAAGTGCATCAGCGAGTTCATCAAAGACGTAGTAAAATCACCGGCTACAGATTCCAAGCGACATGAAGCGTAAGGAACGCCATTTTAGGTCCGACTCCCGGTAATGAGCATAACTCATCCACCGTCTTGGGTACATCTGAATCGAAATCATCCCGTAACCGTATAGCTGCCTTCTTGATATACCTGGACAGAAAATGTGAATATAGCTACTCGCTGTTCTATGAAATATAAACGGACCCAGTTTTCCGTCGCCAGAAGCCAACTTTCGCTATGGCATCTGAAATTGTAGAATCATCCGCGGATATGATGGCCACGATAGATAGCGTGCCTCCTACGGCAGCTCGCAGCTTCGCAACAGCTGCATCTGTGACTTCATCTTTCGTTTGGGAAGATAACATCAGAGACACTAGTACAGAAAACCGTCGGTTCTGCCATAAAATAAATAAATAAGCCAGTCATCGTAAGAAACTGTATAAATATCAACCTTTGGATCTTCCTCGTTGTGGTTGGCTCGGTCGCACCCCATTGTGTCCACAGGAGCAACAATATGTTCACGCATTGCTTTGATCGAGTCATACGCCTCCTTCCAGCGTAGTGGAGCAGGATGTGGAGTATCCAGAAACTGTGGGATTGGTTTAGGTTTCTTGGGGGACTTGGCCTTTACTTTCGGACTCGAATCTTCTTCAGATACCGTCTCTTCTAGCTTTAAACTTCGCGGCGTCTTCCGTAGATTCGTGGAGGGCGTCACATGGTCTGATATGTCTAAGGTCTTGGATTCGACCTCAAGCTTGATACGCTTCGATGGCTTTAGACTGGAAGACATTGAAGTTGACGCCTGATCCGCGGCATTTCCAGTTGCATACAAAGTAACTGCACTGTGATATGGGCTTGCACGCGCCGATAGTCTAGTAATAGGCCTCGATACATGTCGTTGCGGCAAAGACATTGCAGTAATACAGTCTCCCGAACTTGAAGACCTCGATAGAAGAAAGCAAGCGCTTAGCTATTTTTATATTTTCAACACTGAGACATTCTCCCAATAAGGCAGTCACGTGATTGAGCACCAGCCCCTGATTCCGACCCCTTAAGGCCTTAAGGAGCGCCGAGTTGTACTGTTTCTTGTCACAACACCTGAGCTATATCGCGCTCACAGTTTCTTGGAAACTGAAAGGACGCGGAGTGTTGATTGAACGTTCACATGAGAGGATACTCAAGTTGGACAGTCTGGCATGACGTTAACGGTGAGCAGAACAATGCATCATTGAATCTCGCGGAACAATTTCATGCACATCTTGCCTCTGCTTTCAATGATGCAGTGGAGGCACCGTTAGGAGACCTTTGAGTTATAGTTAGATTGTAGCGGTTGATTAGTGGAGTCCGGACTTCCAAAGATAACAATCAGAATTTGCAACCAATGTGCCAAGTAACTGATCTTTATCTAGATAATAATTGGTGAGGGGGGTCAAACCTTTCATGTCTTTACGCCAATACTTGCGTCCTGAGTACTGAGTCACACTATGTATGATAGTTTTGACATCATATTAAGCACCAGTGACTGAAACACGGTGTTCCAGACGAGGAATGCTATATCAGTGGGTAAAGAACAGCACCCAATCTATCGTGGGGGCGCCGAAGGGGATTCAGAGATAACCGGAAACCAAGGATGAACATCCGCATCCCACTTAAAAGCATTTGCATCCCATGTCGTCAAAGCCAGCTCGGTTGAAGGGAGCTGTCTCTGTAAATCGATGCACACATCTAGGAGCTTCTGGACGAACTTGCGAGAGGTGAGACACTGCAATAGGTAGAATCAAAATGTTTTTCTCACCTTTTTCCGTTCTTCGTTCCATCGTCCTGCCCAACCATCGGGTGACGTCAGCAAGCACGATAGAATTTCTTTGGCGAGCGCGATTTTGTCCAGCGAGAGGTATTGTTCATCCTATAATCGATTTAGACAGTTAAATATTGCCAGTTACTTTGTACTGTAAACACTTGCCTTTTGCATAGACTCACACGCAGCAGCAAACTTAGTGAAGTTGGGATGTCCGAAGGGTTGTACATCAATGTCTTCGTACTCGGGCGTGAAAGCCCACTTGTAGCGCCGCAGAAAATTGAGCTTCGTGCGTCGCCACGAGAAGGTCGTTTGTTTGGCCGTGATCTTTACGTCGAGTCAAGATCCAAATTGAGTGACAATTCACCACTACTTACAGCGAAGATAGCTATTGAGAGGGACTGCAATGCTGTGAGGAATTGTGACTGATATGACAACTCGAAGTAGGCATTTGAATCTGGATGAAAATGATTCAACTCTAGCCGTTATACACATCGAACCACGTACCATTCGACATGCCTGGCATAAGTTGATCTATGCAGGACAAGTGCATTTCAAGCACCTGTACGACATACCAATATGCAAACACGCGCTCTTCATTTGTGTACAGTGACAGTTGGAATCCCGATAAAACAACTTCGCGGATTACAGAAAGCCTACACATCAGCACAGCTACCCTGGTGCGACGGACGTGGTCAAGCTTTTTTTGGTCTTGCTAATAGACATCGTCCACTGAGCCAATAAGGTATTGCTTCCTTTTGCTACACTCACCAAGGGTGCAAGGTGCACACACACGTCCATGAACACGGCAAACAGCTCGTGCCAGTCGAATAGCGACTTCGCGCAGAATCGGCGCCGCCGCGATGGGTTGTACCATAACGCCTTGATGTGCGCTATCAGTATCTGTCTTATTGTCAGGACGAATACAGAGTATCACAACTTCAAAACAAACCTGCGTCATGTTGCGTTCAATCTGTGCGAGCGGTGGAGACGCCGCACCCTGCCACCTTGTCATTATGGTTTGTGCGAAAGCGTCATAGGAAATGTCAAGCGTTTCGCGGAAGAACTGGACCACAACATGTTTGAGTGCAAATTTGTTGAGCACGAGAACGCCGTCCCAGAACGCGGACTGATTGTTATCATAAGATCCAAACAGATTGATCGTCATGCTCGAATTACTCGCCTGTGTGATTGAACGCACGTATGGAAACCGACTATGGGGCTGTGGACACCACAGCTGTAGATGGCCAGAAATCTGATGCTAGTTTTAATGTTTATCAACGGAAGAATGTAATAGTGTATACCTCCCATGTCATTAGTTCAGCCGTATTTGCCAGATCGTTCACGTTCTTCAGCGAAGTCAATAGCCCCTCCAGCGAAGCCCAGGTTTGAGCTTGGTCGGGTAGCTGTATGACATGTAGGGGGATGTATGACACGATGACACGAGGAAACTGAGGGTCGAATGCAAGGCGAGCTGGAGAATCTGGCGTGGGCTCTGAGGGAGGTACCGCCATGGTAGAATGCAATAACTGCAGGCTTAGATTGATCATTGTCGGAAGCAAACTAGAATGAGGCTGAGACAATTGCGTCTCGAACAACTCGATCAGTGACTAACACAAATCAGCAGACTGCCATCTAGAAAGATAAAACAGCCCAAACCTTCCTGAACATTAATCGATCCATCAGCATAGCTTTCCAAGGTTGCTGAACTATGGTTATTATCGCATGAACATCGGGTGAACGTTGTTATGTGAGCCATTTCACACCTTTGGCCGAGGTCTCGAGCCAATGACATGCTTCATCAAGCACCTTGCAGATATATTTGACGGGTAGAGCTTCGGAGAGAGGCACGTCACATTTCTCGCTTTGCCAGTCCTCAGCCTAGTCACAGATGAGCATGGCTGGCAACTCAAGTGGTACTTTGACGAACGTCATACAAGTTCCCTTTATTCAGCTCCCTCCAGGACAGGTCACAACACTTGAGAAGGCCTAACACAGCTGCCCTTAGAATGACCGTGATTAGCTCTGGCGGACGCAAGCGGTCTGGGTGCGGTGGTGAGTCTCCGGGGACGAGGTCAGGGTCAATGTCTTTCAAGGAGTGAACGTAAAGGAATGAAAATATGGTTTGCGAAAGAGTGTAACCGGAGTGCCATTCCATCTGGGCGCCAGACAGGGGACAAATGAATACATGTGGAGAAGTTTACACTGTCTCTGATTTACCTCGCAGGAAAACGAGCGATCGATGATCCAGCACACTTCCTCTGGGGTAAGCGGGGCGAGGGGGTTGAACGACGGCTTAGATTTGTCCAGAAGCGCCAAGCCGCTGTCGAAGCGTGGTTCGCCTATCTTGAGGCACTGTCAGCGAATAATTTGGACTCTGGAACGATGCAATTTTTACCTCGAACGACGACATTGCATCCAGTAGTGTAACCCCTTCAGCCAACACGAGAGCCCCAGGTTGCATGTCTTATTAGGAAATGAGCGCTGAACAGGCAGTAGGCTGACACAAGTAATGATGTCTAATTACCTTCGGCAGCATCCTCAAACAATGCAGTCACATCGTGAAAATTGTCGCCGCCAGGAAGGTCCACCAAGGGATCGTACTCCATGTGGCTGCGGTCGCTAGATGAGCCGGCAATGAACGTCAGTAAAGCAGAGCACGAGATCCAGACCCACTCCTTGGGATATCGTCGGAGTTTGAAATACTTTTCTTCAATTTGAGGCTTGTAATTAGCGCTTGCTCAACATATACATGAATATTTCCCGACGCGTCTGCCAGATACGCCCGCGACGTGTGATACTGTCTGGTATTCAACCAACTGGTATACCCCATGTAAGATCGAATTTGGTTTTTGACACGGAACAACTTACATAGTAGTAGTTAGGGAACTACCTAGGCGCACTGTCTAATTGGGTCAAGCTGCAAAAATCTGCGGAGCCCGAGGACAAACTGCTGTTCTCGATTGTTGGATGGCATGCATTGACCCTTCCACAAGATCCTGCTGCCCTACTTGCCGCAAGAAATGATATGCTGGCTGTTCTACTTGCCATAGGCATCGACCCTAACCGGTCAATATTGTTCCACCAGGACCATGTATTTATTTGCTCTATTTGAGCAGACGTTTGGCTAACAATACCTAGAATCCTCATCATACTGAACTCTCCTGGATATTAAGCTGCATGACACCCATGGGGAAGCTGCGCCGGATGACGACATGGAAGGTGCGGTCTTCTAAGTGTAGTTAGAATCAGTTCTTATGTTTCTGAAGTCAAGATTAGCTGCGGCACGAAACTCTAGCTCGGAGGATGAAGTGGACGAGTCATTGCTTAACGCTGGCCTATTCATGTATCCTGTGCTACAAGCCGCCGACGTTCTTGTTTACAAGTGGGCCTTCTTGCGGTTGTCATTTTGGACACAACTGATGCGTTGCTAAGAGCCACCCACGTCCCTGTTGGTGATGATCAACAGCAACATATAGAACTCACAAGAGATCTTGCTGATATTTTCAACCGAACATTCAAAGGAACGCCTCCCCTGTTCCCCCTTCCGACCTATGTCAACAGTAAGTACCCAAGGTTGTTCACATATGTCCGTTAAACCATCCCTTCAGCGCCCTCGAAGCGTATTTTATCGCTCAAAGATCCAACATCCAAGATGTCGAAATCTTCGCCTGATGTCCAGTCCCGCATCTTGCTCACCGATACCGCCTCTCAGATCCAATCGAAAATTCGGGCTGCTGTCACGGACTCTATTCAAGGCATCACTTACGATCCTCAAGGCCGCCCGGGCACGTCGAACTTGCTTACTATCCTCGCTGCCTGCACGGACCGCGATGTCACGCAGGTCGCAAAAGCCTATGAGAGCCAGGGTCACGGAACTTTAAAACGCGATGTCGCAGATGCCGTCGAAGAATTCCTCAAAGGCCCCAGGGCGCAATTCGATCGCATTCGTCTTGAAACGGCATATCTTGATGAGGTAGCACGTCGCGGGGCTGCTCGGGCTATCAAACACTCCGAGGTGACGATGATGGAAGTCAAAACACGGCTAGGTCTAGCATCGCCTGTGGTGCATTAACAAATGTAAATACAATCAAGCCAATGCATTATCTCGTGATGACTTCAAGACAGAATTCATCGGCTCCTGAGTTTGTCATTGCATTTGTCAGTGAACCAGGCACCTTGGTCAAGTCCACGGAGAATGCACTACTAGCCGCCGGCAGTGAAGGTGCTAAGTATGATCGGGCTCGATCACAAAAGCATTAATCAATCCCACCGCAACGAAGACAGTTGACAGTCAAAAAGAACTATATTACAAGCGCAAGCAATATATCATGGGGGAACCGGTAAGGGGGCAGTACGGACTCACAACTTGGCCCTTCTAGCTTCTGAGAACTGCCAGGTTCGTTTCTTGGCGAGTCTTACCTCTGGCGATCAGCGTAGGCGAGTAGACACTGGTTCTCAGCATTGGGGTGAAGCACGTTGCCACCAGCTTGCATGCCAAGGAGCATTTACTCCTGTAACAGTGAGACTTGCTGTCTGATGATGATCCTGATCATCATTGTCCATTGAACGCCTTGCCAAACACTGTCGCCGTTCCACGAGCGTTTTCGCCATTTTTGGCACTGCCGCATCCCGCGCACGTCAGAGCTTGAGCTTATCTGATAATCGAAATTGCCCCATCAATAGCACGAAGTCTGTCGCATGACCCAAGCAGACTTTCTACGACCTTCCAGTGGCTTGGTGGTCTCAGCTTAACTTGAGGTATGCAGGCCAGTCTGATCTATCCGCAAAAATGCTAACACTACTACCCTTGAATTAGTATCCACGGCGTGAGCTAATATTGATCGGCGGGGTATAATTCTAGGAGAGTCACATCTAGATTGTGCTGATCGAATGATGTCTTGGTTATTAATCCATTTAAATTATAGGGACATATCCAAATTCTGTTTTCGTGTTGTTCTTTGGGTTTCAATTATTTCAATTTCCTCGGCCCGAAGACCAGGTTTCAATTTTGATACGACCTGTCGTCGAAAACAACACGAAACTGATCCCCTTCATATGTCTGAGTTCAAATTAATTCAACCTTGGAGCGGCAGCAAGCAATAGATCTGAGATCCACGATAGGTTTGCTGATCTCATGCATATAACATAACACCTCCCTGCCTGCAGCGTCCCCTTCTCCGAACTCTTTCAAGGTCTTCCATGGTCTTCACTGCCCACCCTGTCCTCTGTGGATGGTCTCCTACATCCGTGGAGGATGACCATGATGTTCATCTTCCCGACCAAGTGTATCCCCTGCCCAAACATTTTTTAGCATCCACCTCCTGTATCACTCACCAACCAATGGCTCCTTCCTCTGATCGACGTGCGCAGCGTAATAGGAGCAGGGATCCTAGTTGGATCCCTCGGCCTAGAAACGCCTTCATCATTTTTCGCTGTGAGTACTCGCGCAAGCACAGTCAAGCGGCTCAAGAGGGCGACGAGGAATCGGATGTACCGAATCCTACGGCCAAAACCCTCTCCAAGCGAGCGGCTGAGGCGTGGAAGCAGCTGTCTGCTTCTGAAAAGGACAGCTATAAGGTACTTGCAGATAAGGAAAGGGAGGAGCACGCACGTCTCTACCCCCACTATCGTTTTCGTCCTATGAGGCGGCAGATCTCCGGGCTGAAGAAGCGTCAATACGATCTGGGCATGAGTAGCAGCAGTTTTCCGCTGGATTCTTCAGACGAGCAAGTGGCTACTTATGTCACAGATGCGGATGAAGACTTGCAAGAGGACAGAGGGGCTCCACATCAGCAGGTCATTGAGAAGGAAGGAAGCCTTGAGGCATCCGGACACTCCGCGCCGAATGGCGCTCCTGAGAACTGCGCCGCAGCTCAACGAAGATCGTCGTCTGTTCCGCTGCCCGACGCGTTCCCCACACCCATCCTCCCCTCTCATGCTCCGAAGGACGATTTATGCAGGCCTCGCTCGGCTGAAGGACGAGAGTGGCCACTGCGTCCTCTAGATTATGTGTCACAGGCCGCACATTCTCGGTTTGGCAAGGAATTTGAGGCACAGCCTCAGCAATGGCATGCTGCATCAAACGACACATCTCCCTTCATATCCTTCGGTTTCAGTACATCAACTGGGGTATGTCTTGGTTGCATTTTTTCCCTCGATGTGTGCTTAGGCCTATAATACAGGAGGACAACAGCTCGATAGGTAACCCGCCCGAGTCGCGCTTGCCACTTGAGCTTGGCTACCAATCTCCAGAGAGCCGGAGCGGACTCGCCTATACTCCTTCTTCCTTCGCAGCCATCGCCTCATCCATTTCTAGCTGGAACAACGAGCCCCTTTCTCCCTGTATGCCTGGGCAAGCATCGTTGTCTAGTGATGAGCTGTTAACGCCTTATGAAGATATGGAGCGCGCACAGGCTCTAGAAGCTTATGCCCTTGGCTTACACAATTTCGACTTCTTTACCAACCCCCTTCCCCTTCCCGAATACCCAGATGTTCCCGGTATTCCCTGCGATATCGAATACTCGGCACTCTTTCCAGAGCAAGCCACAGAATCTTAGAATTCTGACACGCAACCAGTCCACAAAACCTGATGAGTCGCGGGGATGGTCTCCGTCACCGCTATGTTGACCCTGTAGCCCTATTCCCACTTGTTTCCATAGCCCGGCGGCATGTTTTTGTGTCGCTTCTTCTTTTTGGCTTGTCGATACTAACATTCAGCCCCTCACTCCGTTTCAGTATCATTAATTGTATGCTCACCCCTCCACCATGCATATTCACATTTCTCTCGGTTCGCATTAATTCATGTGCATAGTATTGCTAGGGATGGATTCGGGTTACCTGGCTGTAGGATATATAATGCTAGCAAACTAGAAAGTCGAAACTCAGAATCCCTGTAAATTAGCATGTCAACTCAAGCTTTACGGCAAACGGCGGCTGACATTGACAACTTCCATGACTCTCAGCAGCGCCTTTCTTGGATTGTTCAAAAACCCCACATGGTCGTTCTTGGCCTCTGACAACGCAGAAACAACGTCAGCCGAAGGAGATGGGTCAACACTTCGAAGGCAGACGGTGACAGTTTTGACAAATGTCGCCCACGTCTCCGTGCCATTCATTACAGTTTTCCTCGTCGTTCATTTGTCCGCACCAGCACTCGCAAACTTCGGAGGCTCGAGTTTGTCTTCCAATGTCATGGTACGTGATACAATAACATCAAAGTGGCACGAAATAGATAACATTTGAATCATGGCCGGCGCATTCAGCTTCTCGGCAGGGAATACTACCAAACTGCTTTTGGAGAGAGATATCTCCTCTTTCTACCTCTGGCAGCCCACGTAGCTTCAAGTATCACAAAAAGAATCATCATTCCGCACTCAGCATCCCCTCGCAAGATTACCAGCACCCTCAGCCTCGCAGCCTATTCAACTCTTCTAATCTTCCTACCTATACATTTCTACACCCATCGCGTCTTCCCTGCCGACCCTTCACCACCAATATTCGCAGTAGGGCCCTCAGAAGTGGACTATGAGTTTGTCAAGACTGGCTTGGCTAGGTTTCCGTGGCGAAGCTGGGTCTTGTACGGTGGACTGGTCGGATGCATGATGTTACATGCAGTCGAAGGCGCACAAATCATCCAAGCATCACGTTTTGCTTCTCGGAAATTCCGTATGCGTTCACGAACGCGCAAGATTGTCGCAGGTGTAGCGGCAGTGCCTATATTGGCAGGCCTCTGGGCGGTCTCGAAAGAACCTCTTATGGTGTTTGCTTCTTTAGCAGAGCGGTACGAGGCCGTATTCACTCGATCTTGGGTGTATAGATTTTAGTCGTGGGTGGGCGGATGTTCATTCATAGGTGCGCATATGCCTTCAGCTCAATAAAACATTCCATGGAAGTGAAATACAGTTTCATGCATAATTTATGTCCAGTTCTAGTCCGTATCGTGACACAATCACCCAAAAGTTGATATTATCCTTTGACCCATATCCAAATATCACTGGATACTAGATTCCTTGACATAAGTTTCGAATTTCATGTGAAAGGAACCCTGACCTGCTTACCTTCAAAGACCACAAACAGAGGCATTAACCTGAACTGAAGTCACCGATACCCTCCCCAAAAACGCAGCCTGATTCCCAGTAAGCGTATTCATCGCTGCCTCCGCAACGTTGAACCCCGCAGTCGCAACATCAACAGCAAGAATTGCGATTGTGTTGCTGCCGTATGTCACTTCGTAGCACGTTCCGCAGTAAGCTGAATCCCATCCCGTGACAGTGTAGACACCACCGACGTTGGGGAAATTAGGCAATTGACCAAGGGTTGTGTAACCCTTGGTGATGAGCCCGTTAGGCCCATCTGAGCAGGCGACGGTGCTGAGAGATTGACTAGGATTGTCGTAAGTGTTGTCATATGAAAGGGTCTCAGTCTGAGCGAGAACGGGAAGAGCGATGGCAAGGAGGGAGATTATGGCCGATGTGAATTTCATGATGGACTAGTGATGAGAGGTTTTACTTCGAGTGAGGCTGGCTGAGGGTAACCGCTGCAGAAGCGTACTCCTTTTATCTGATTCGTATACCCAGCTAGTCACGCTGAAAGATCCTGCGTACGAAATAGACCAGCATTCCATGCGGCCTTCTCGCACTCGGAATACGATGCCCGCACACTTCGGGCGTCTCGTGCAGGTCAGCAGACTGGGAGGGAGCGTGCTCGCCTGGCTAGAGCTATTCTTGGCTCAGGACCTCTGGCTGGGGGGCAGAGTGTTGGTTCGTTGGCATGCTAGAAAGTGGCGGAGCCGGTACGCGTGATGTCTCGAATATAAGTCCGATTTCTCAGGCAGGACAGGATATGCCTTATACCTACCGTCCGTCCGATGCCTGCGCACTGAACTTCCCTGTAAACGGACAAACAGGTTTCAAATAAGGCTAGTGCCTGGATGTATCAGCGGTCAAAGATCCCCAGAGTCACTGGCATGAAAGCGGCAACTACTGTATAGTCCAGCAGCGACATTCACAAGCTTAAAAGCCATGAAATCGCTTACTATTTACTACTTCGTCAAGGGTCATTGTGTGAAAATGCCATATGATTGCAAGTTTATCTATTAAGAAACCTCTCTCTGGCTTTTTGATTACGTCTGAGGTCTTCGTCCTTGAGCTTTCCTTCAAGGGCGGCCCACACATTCCGAGAGTACTTCTCCCCGTCCTGCGAGGATTTGAATGGGGTGACAAAAGTACATGCTGAATGCTTACCTTCAACAAGCTTTTGACCTGAGCAAGGTCCGATGTGCCCGTCCCAAGCAAGCGCATGCCTCGTAACAGTGGAGTCACATCTGACGAGAAGGAGTAAAACACCAGGAGCTTTAAAGGCACAGATGCTTCTTCTTGTAGTGTAGCATCCAGGAAATGCAAGGTAGGTAGCTGTACAAAAGGTCAATCACGTACCAATTGATTTCGAGCTAAAAACGACAAACCAAATTGAGGGTCAGACAAACTGGCCATGCTTGTCTTCCGTCGAGGGGCTCGCCCTCGTCCCAGTAGTCGGGAAGCTCGAAATCAGCCACTTCGATTGTCTGTCGCGTGTCCAGTGCGCTGCCGACATGGGCCGTTTCATCCACGTCCATGTCCATTGCCTGGGTTGCGGAATTGTGATCGCCTTTCTTCGCGCGGTATTGAACGCTTTTTGTTTTGGGCACCTTGGTATCCCATAAAGCAGCGCGTGCAGCCATGAAAATCGCGTCAAATATGTTCCCTGCGTCAGAAAATATGATGACATCAAGGTTGAGCAACCAAGATTTCTTTCCGGGTAAGATATCGAGGTTTTTTGGTCGGATTGTCGGGTGAGAGAGGGTGGCGTTTAAAACGGACGTCATGTCATGCTGCATGTCATCCAAGGCATTTGAGGAAAGAAGAGGGTATGCAGTCGGAGAGCTATCATTCCAGGTTGTCTAGTCTTTTCTTTTAAAAATGTAGCATGAAAGCCGTACCAAGACACAGAGCAAACTACCCTTCCGCCATCTACACCTTCACTATCGCCAACAGTCTCAACTTCTAATTTTGCAGCAGCTACGACTTCTGTGCCTCCACCACCATCCTGCGCGTTTCTACCGATGCTGATACGTGCGCTGCCGTTTGCGAGGGGAGCGATTCCAGACTCGAGGGCTATGGTTCGAAAATCTATCAAACCGCGACCATCTGCTCGTAACGGCGGATCGGACAGCAAGGAGGATTGGATGTAGGCTTTCTCAGCCTTGGATATTGACGCCATGCTTAGTCGATAATTTTCTAGAGCCACCAGACTGTCATCGAAGTAAGTACTCCGCCGAGCTTTGCAAGACAAGCATATCTTATGAAAGATAATCACCTTTAAGAATAATCTAAGCCGGCAGTCAGGAACTTCGAGCGCGTATTGATGTGTGTTTGGCAACACCTTCTGACCTCGCACTCAAGATGCAAGCTGAGGAGAACGTCCGGAATGGATCATCAAAGATACCACAAGCGCTCTCCAAAGCTCAGGAGAGAAAAGCAGTCGAGTATGTTGAAGACTCTTTCATGGATATCACCAGTGCATTTAAGAAACGGTTGGCTGTCTGCGTTCCGGAAATTCCGCAAGTACTGAGATAGTTGTGGACAGCTTAGAACCGTCAATGACGAAACTTCCAACTCTTAGTGCATATCTAGATGCCATGCAGAAACTTCTGGCATTTATTTTGCAGATCCCACCTATAGACCCCTCCACTCACTTACGGACCGCTTTCCTCCTTCGCCTGACTGGCGACGTCATGACTTCAGTGCCAGGATATCCTCCACAGATGAAGGAGCTTCAAACGCTACTGGATTTCTTGGATGACCTTGACCAAGCATGGTCAGCAGTGCTGAAGAACCAAGTCTGGGATGCAGCTGCAGGAGAGGGTATCGACCTCATTGTACCTGTGGACCAAATCAAACCGGGAGGTCCGCCAATACGGTCCTCGCCCGTAAGTCAGACAGAACGAACGAGGTTACGTAGTCTCCTAGTTACAGGCACTGCTGGACTAGAGGAGTGGATGACAGGGCTGAATACGAGCGGAGAGGACTATCAGATTGCGTTACAGAGGGCCGGTCTTCTCCAGGGCTTCGACGATCTTTTCTCGGAGACATTGTCAGTCATGGGTACTTATGACGGTTCTCTAAATGACCCTGCAGGCATGGAAGGAACATGCTGAGCGCGGATATGTGCAATGCAGCAATGAATTAATTTTGAGCATGGTATAATAAGTGCCTCCGGCGAATAGAGAAGAACACAACAAGCCATCATTATCGCCTCCTGCTGGCTCTGCGACTGTCGCCTGAAACGAGGCATTAATTTTGCAAATGCGCCATAAGGTCTCAACTTACCTTTCTCCTTGGCTTTCTTCGGTGCACCCTTCCCTCTCTTCTTTTTGTCCTCCACATCCTGCAGTCTTTCTTCCTCTGCAAAATTTCTCATTTCCAACTCAGGCCATTGCCTCATTATTTGCGCAATATTGGCTTCTGGAGTGTAGTATTTGACCATAGAAGGCCCGCGAAGTCGTGCGCGAAGGTATTTGGCTCCAGTACGTGCTGATGTGGGGTTATACGCAGTTTGGAATATGGAGCAGCGCGATCGCGTCAGCGCAGCAAGTCGCATAGGACGAATGGCGGCGGCGGCAGCTGCTGCCATGGTCGGTATAGCTATGGAGCTGGATTTACGGTTGAAACTTGACAAAGTCAATTTGAGTGCAGTGAACCTTCTGATCCTAATATAACCAAACAACCGCTTTTTTCCAAGACGCCTTATTCGCGGGTACGGTCAACTTTTTCAATGGCTTCATAAAGCCAGCATAGACTTCTCAAACAAAACACTATTTTTCTTAGCTAATATCTGTCGTTATGCTACCTCGCTGTCGCCTCCTCCTTTCGAGGTCCATCAAATCTGAAAGTTGGTTAGAAGCCAGCCAAGTCCACTTTCGTCGGTTTCGCTCCTCCGACCGTCAACGACCGGGAAATTCATATAATATTTCGAAACCACCTTTCCCCGGTAATCAACATCAACGTGGTGGCTTCAAACATGGTGGTCGTTCCAATCCTCAGCACGTCATGAAGCAAAAGAAGGGTCACATCCTGGACGGTTTCTCAATACGGGATGCTAGTGACACACTCCTCATCATGCAGAAACAAGTCCGCAAATGGGCTGATCTTCCGCACGTTCACCGTCGCCTGGAGTCATTCGGGGTACCACGCGCAGACGTCCAGCCCCTTCTTTCAACATTCACCCGAGAGGTCAGCTCCGGGCTCCTTCAAAGTCCAATTGAGCAAAAAAAGTACCACGTGGAGAGATTTGCTCTTACGGCCAAAGAAATGAATCAAGGACTCCGACTAGACCAGATTCTCACTCAGCTTTTCTATTCCTGGGCATCCGACCCCGAGCGACAGGAGTATCTCCTTAAATCAGCGTCACGGAGTACGCTGGAACAAATATCATATCTATACTCCACCGCAGATATGTCGTACCCTGCGGATATGTATCCTAGAGCGCGTTCCATGCGTCGCAAGGTCATCATGCATGTTGGGCCTACCAATAGCGGGAAGACCCATATGGCTCTACGTGCGCTTGCAGCGGCCAAGACTGGTGTCTACTCTGGTCCACTGCGTCTACTCGCACATGAAATTTGGGATCGGCTCAACAAGGGCCAGATCGTGCCCCTCGGGATGGACCCAGACGCCGACTCTGAACCAGACACCTCCACGAACATGGATATCATCGAAGAGTCGGTGTCCAGACCAACCGTGCGGAAAGAAGGGAAGGCAAAGTACGCGCGGGAGTGCAACCTGCGCACCGGGGAGGAGTTTAGGATCGTTTCCGAATATGCCGGTCTTGTGAGTTGCACGGTAGAGATGACGTCTTTTAATATTCCAGTGGAAGTGGCAGTCGTGGACGAGATTCAGATGCTTGCTGACCCAGACCGTGGATCTGCATGGACGGCTGCTGTGTTGGGTCTACCTGCCGAAGAACTCCATCTCTGTGGCGAAGAAGTTGCAGTCCCGATTGTACAAGCGCTCTTAAATGACACAGATGATGAACTTTTCATTAATCGTTACGAGCGTCTAACGCCTCTCACTGTTCAAGACGAATCGTTGGAGGGAGATTTCAGTAGAGTTCAAAAGGGGGACTGTCTTGTCGCTTTCTCGAGGAGCGGGATTTTTGCGTTGAAGCGCAAGGTAGAAGAAAATACAGGCTTGCGTTGTGCTGTTGCATATGGCCGACTTCCCCCTGAGATCCGTGCCGAGCAGGCTGCGCTCTTTAATAATCCACATAGTGGCTACGACGTGATGATCGGAAGTGATGCCATCGGCATGGGACTTAATCTGTGAGCACCCCGCACCCTTCATCGTATCACCAGTCTTATTCGCCTTAGCAAAATCAAACGCATCATCTTCGACAGCTTGCACAAATTCGACGGCAACGTCGAACGACCTCTATCAGTTTCCCAGGTCAAGCAAATCGCGGGGCGTGCAGGACGCTACGGCCTGCATGGTGAACCTGGGGGCTTCGTCACGACTCTCCATGCACATGATCTCCCCAGGCTTCACTCTGTGATTCCGTGCCAACCAGACCCTGTCGTGTTTGCAGGTGTCTCTCCTACCTTGGCTTGGGCTGAGAATGTTCTCCAAGCACTTCCTGTCGATTCTTCGCACCAAACATTAATGGAGGTGGCTCCATACGTCTCCAACGTTCGCCCCCCTTGTCGTGCCTTCGTTCCCTCCAAGGTCGAGGAAAGATCTCAGTTCGTCGAAACCCACGCCAAAGATATGAAACTATACGATAGACTCCTCATCAGCGGCGCACCAATGAATTGGCGAGATCCCCTTGCGGTGGAATTCGCAGCTCGCCTATGCCAAATATACAATGAGAAGATCCGAGTCCCTATCCTGCATGCCCTCCAAGCTGGTTCATATATAGAAGCATTGGAGGATGTGGAAGCGATGATGTCTGGTGGCAAGTCTTCTGCTGGTGCACCATCAAAGGGGCTCGTCACTCTTGAGGGACTACACAAATCGCTTGTGCTGTACCTTTGGCTCAGCTTTCGCCTCCCTGTGGCGTTCTATCAATCGGAGGAGGCCTACACGCTTAAAGAGCGCACGGAGAAAGCTCTTGATTGGTGTCTGCGGAATGTGTCTGGGAGGGTGGCAGTCAGATACCCCGCTAGCTTCGGACTGGAGATTCCTTCAGAAGCCGAGGATGGCGTGGAATATCGCCGTACCCCATACACCCGTCTTCAGGATGAGAGCAACCGAGAGTTAGGGGTGAGGTATGCGAAGTTGTTGAATTCGGAAAGGCGGAACGCTCGCAGTCAACAGTAGAAGTCCGAGGTCGTTGGAGATCAAATCGACTTACATACAGCATTGAAGCAGTTCATCCACTTGGTATCGCGTATGCCGACCCTTTGCCAGTCTGCTGCAGCTGACGCGGCATTGTTCTTAATAGACATGATGCGCACTTCTCGGATTGAATCAAAGTGACCTTTAATCTTCTTTAAGCTCTTCGAGTCCTGCTCACAGCGAAAGTTACATTAATGGGCTACTCAAGTACGCGTGGCTACGTCACTCTACTTTGTCTGTAGGTCACGACCCTGAGCTGGGCCACGTGTGCAACAGCCACCTCCATGACGTCAGGTGCACTCGCATTCACTCCAGGTCAATTCCAGGTGGTTTTGTTGTTTAAATTCTTTTTTCATAAGTCGTATAACCGAACGTGTACTATCACGCATGCTTAAAGCAAATTAACAAAGGTCATGAGGATAATTGCAGATTTCTCAGGAGCTTGCTTAGCCCAGCCACAACCCCCGACTAATGTGCACAAGACCGTGGAGGGCGGCAGCAACAACTCCGGAAGTTGGAAATGCTGTAAACACTGGTAAGGTCTTTGTATCCAGTGTCATTGATGGACATGAGAGTGCTGTGCGGTGGTTTACTGGAATGCTACAGGCAGGTGTTTCGCAACTTGAGGGCGTATGTTTGAACACGTGGGTGCTGTGTGGATATGATGATCCTTTTTTCGCATAAAACTAGCAGAAACAAATGGCGAAGAACTCACTCGTGCCACTTCCCATAGTAGCAGCAGCAGCATTTTGGTCGCTGGCTCTCATCACTCTTGGGGTATGTCATATCACCCGCACTCGGACCCACTGCACGGCTGAAGCTGCCAAGGCGATGCTGGGACCACGAAACACCGATCATGAAGCCGAGATCCGTTCCCGCATCCATCCTCATGAGCACTTCGCTCTAACATCCTCGAGTGCAATACTCGACCCCTCTAGACACGACAGCTTCATACAAGACGCAAGAGCATTGATTGCCTCCGTCAGCCCCCAGCAATGTGCCGGGTGGCAAAAATTCGTCAAATGTGCTGAAAAATGCACAGAGATTTTCCTTCCTAATCGAGAAGTCGACTTCGCCGCTTTCATACAAAGCGTCATTTTCTGCATCATAATTACTGGATTCTACGGTGTCGATCCTGGAACCCTTTCCCCTGTCGATGTCGCCTTCATGACAAATGCACTCAACCGCCATTCGGTTTGCGCCTCGCAGCAAAGTTCCCTTCCTCCTGACGAACTTTACGCGATGATGAGGGAACGTATTTGTACATGGGTCGGGGAGGAGCGCGCCACTCGAGCCCTGGAAACCATTCTTCCCGCATATGAGTCCATGTGGCGTGTCGCTGCTGTCACATTGGCCTATGCAAAAGGAAACCAACACACGTGCAATGCTTTCCTGGATTTCAGCGAAAACCCCACCCAGAAGCAATTCCGTTCTTTCAAAGTCAAAAACACTCGACCGAGCGTAGAAGCCATCATCAACGAAGTCCTGAGGTTGCACCCGCCCATTCGGCGCATTGCGCGCAAAACCAGACACCCTTGGTGGGAGAGGGTGTTTTACCCCACGCAGGAGATAGCGGATATAGGAGCTATTCATCGCTCGCGTGTATATGGCGCGCATCTAGAGACCTTCGATGCGATGCGCTTCTATTCTCAGCATGAACATCAGTACATGCGACTGCTCGCTTTCGGACACGGCGGGCTAAGCTGCGTCGCGGCAGAATGGGCGCCCATGGCTACAGCACTGATTGTTGCCAAAATTATTGACAAAGTGGATGATGTCCGTTATGTTTTCGCGGGGAAGGCATTTGATGCAAGGGTGTGTGAAAATACGAGGATGGGATGGGATGGGTGTGTGGTCAGAAAGAAAGAGAGGGGGATGGTTTCTTGAGGTTCCTCCTGCGGTGTTGCGCTATCAGGAACATTCAACGTCAGCATATGCATATCTATTTAAATCTATATACCTATGACATTAATAGTAGTGGTGAAGCGTAATTATTTTGGCCATAGGAGCTTCCCATGGCGAATTAGAATGGTGTTCCTGTAACTTGTCTGCCGGATGGGAATAGAATCACAAAACGTAGTGCTCACACTCTGATATGCGTCAAGCTGACCATGGTCTCGGATGGCATAATTTTTGTTTCATAGATCATATCCATATCCATATAAGTCAACATCATGTAGGTAGAACGACACCAATCAGACTCTATCACCGCAAATGATCCTCTCCCTTCACAAACGATCCTCTCTCTTCACAAATTCACCGATATACAACCTGCCGAGACCAATCAGCGCCAACTTCCGGAACGATGCCTGTGGGATTGCCCGCGTCAATGATGCGGTGGTAACGGCCATGCGCGCGTGCGTCGAGGGGACGACCTTGTGCCACTGCGGTATGAATGAAGTGGCTGAGTGTCTTCTGTAAGTGATCTGGGTTCTCCATGTTAAAACGGATAGGCTGTAAATGCTTTGACGAATGTTCGTCGTAGCAAGGAGCTACGGGATAGCCGGTGATCATTGAACAGATGACGTCCGGGTTCTGCTCGTCCATATAGTCGCGATAATTCCTGTGAGGCCAGTAAGACTGTCCATGGTCTGGAGCAGCAGTGGATGGGATGGCGACGTGGGATGGGACACGGCGGAGGTTTGCACGTGAGTTATATGGGCGCGGTGAGTGGGTGGTAGGAACGGGGGGGAGCAGGGGTGTACGAGCGACCAGCGCTCGATTTGGCGCGCACACGTTCCGCATGTTGACTGTGACCCAGCATGGGAGCATGACCATCAGTTGTTTTCAGCACATTTGCTACAGCTTGATCAGTGGTGGCCTCGCGCCTCTGTTTGCGGGCGAGAGAGGGGTAGGCCGTGGCTGTAGGGCGGGAAAAGCAGGCCACTGAAGGGGACCGCTGAATGGTTCGGTGTCTGCCTGCCACACGCTGATCGCTTGTGTTGCAGTTCTGGGTGGGTAGTTGAGGCCTGATGCCATTTGAGTGCAATGAAGTTGTCCTTAAGGCGCTGCGAGGGGGCCTCGGAGGCGGCTGAGGGGGACTAGGAAACTGTTCCAGCAAGTCCATGCCCGTGTCAAATTGGGCACGAGTAGGGGGATGGTCCAATTGAGCGCGATAGATGTCCAGCATCCCAGGAGCTTGCTCGACATAGACGATGTCGGAAGTTTTAAGGGGGGTCTTTCCACGGTGTACGGCTTTGCGAGGATCGACACAAGGCTCGTGCATGCTCCCTTGCGAAGATAGACCGAAGGGCATGGACTTGGAGTGTTTTAGAGACGGGTCGTCGTGGGACCTGAGGGGTATTGATTACTATGATGACAATGAGTAGAGCCTGAAAACAGTCGACTCACTTTTGAAACTTCTTGAATAAATTCATGGTTGATATGGGGGAAAACGATGGAGAGTTGCAAAGATTTGTGAGGCGGCCAACTGTCTGGAAAGGTGGGGAATCTGTGTTGCAATATATATACAGGTTTGGCCACTGTCGAAGCACCATGACCGCCCACATTCACAACCTCAAAGCCATTCTTCAAACTCCACAAACTGACGCAAGTGTGGGTGTGATTGCCCACCTAGAATCAACGCCATTGACTTTGCTTTGCGTTACAAAGGCAGAATACGCAACAATCGACCCTATTGGGCACAGTTGCCACAGGCCGGCCAAATGAATGCATCGCGTGTCGCGGTCAATGTTTCTCGAGAGCTCATAGCTTGTGAGGCTTACCGCCAATGATCAGCGCGCCGACTCGAATGCATGGAAAGTAAGGATAGGACATGCAGGCACTGAAAAGAGCTGGCTTCCTCCATTAATTGTCTCACTAGACAAGACCATGCGCCACTCAGCGTGACTGTGAAGCGCATTGCACCCGACCGAGTATATACCAGTCCAAGCTGCTGCTCAACATCAATAAATATCCATGGAGTGCATTCAAGCTGGCACCTCAAGCAACCTAAAGGTGATGTAAACAGTAGAGCAAGTATTCATATTAGTTCCAACGGAATTACACACACGATCACCATGGCCTCCGGCACGTCTAGAGGATAAACTCAGGACCGACAATAGCACTGAATGATGCCACCGTTGATCTCTAGAAATGTCGGTGTTTAGCTTGCATCTGGCAAAGTGGATCGCCCGCTCCAAAGCACTTGATTCGGATGTCCAACTACCTCGGGCTGTTTATGGTCAAATCTGCGACTTAGACTTACTCTAACAGTGCAATCCGAATACAAACGTACGCCTGGGCGCAGTCCAGAGCTAATAATACAGAAGGACATGATCAGTGATCACAATGAAATTCACTTCGGAAAGAAATTCAAAACGTTACAGGCTCCGCCTGGAGCAATGCACCGGTCCAAAAACAACATGCAGGTAAGGGACAGCTGTGGATGGCATTATACTTGAGTGGCATTGGATTCGGCAGTAAAGCGTTCAGAAAACAATGTCAGGCTTTGGGAGGGCGATATTATTATCAATGCTGTGCAATTTTGATCACGTGCATGTTGACGCGGTCCAGACCTCGCGCGGGAATTATGCAAATGTGTTGTAATACATAACTACATGTAACACGATGTGCACCATCCTTGTACTGTATGAACTGCTCATGAGAAATGTAGCGCAATGCGACATTGTGCCGCAGAGGGTTGGCAGCTAGGTTCGAACGAGTCTCGCACGATGGTGCATGATACATCCACAACATATAATCTTATGATGACCTTGGAGCGTCGTCCACCCCGGGGCGTGCGTCTCGCGTGCGCTTACCTATAACAAAACTCCACTATCTTTTTTTTGTTGCCGCGAGCATATCGTCAATTTCGTGGCGACTGCGTCATGTTGCCGTTCGAACGCTCAGTGAAGCTCCAAAATATAATATGTCAACGTCATTTTGACACACCACAACAAAATAAATCTGCCCTTTGTGATTTCTACGAACTTCAAACTAACCTCTGTCATGCTGGTTCATCTATTCTAACCGGAATTCTTCCCTTGACCAACTCACGCCATATCTTCGCTCAGAAGCCTAAAACTGTCACATACACTGTAACAGCCCTTTCACGGATCCGTCAACGACACGACTCGCGCATCCTATTGCCGGAAGACGAAACAAACGTTGATTCCAACACGTCGAATGTTGTTTATAAAGAATTGTTATTAGAAACAAATTATATTTATCCAACGAGCCGCGGCAAGCACTTGTATAGTATAACGGTGACTTCGACCTCGGTAGTGAGTCGTGACCGTCGACTACCATCATGCGTTCGGACGAATCTCGGGCATTTCTGTCACCGGCCGATGCTCCGCATATTTTCTGTCCTTCACCACCACCATATCCAGTCACGAACATTATGTTCTCAAGCAGAAATCGACACTGCAAATATTCAAACACTGCATAAATGTTGTCATCGAGCCCTCGTTCGACAAGGGTGAGCTACATGGAGAAGAATGGACGTGAAAGTTGCCGTCGGATACAGCCAGGCTCGGGAACGACGCCGCAATTCAGATCATGTTGAAGGACATCGACAATGGGGAGTATCACCTTATCCCATCAAGATACTCTCCGTAATAGTACTGCTAGCTCCGTCCTCGACTACGTTGGGCCCATAAGAGCGGCATGCTATATCGCTATCACGAAGTCATCCTTGAACATATTGAGAACATGGAGATTGAGAGACTGGAAAGGAACAAGGTGTGCCAGCAGAGTCCAGACTATCTTCTCTGTGCCCTTCTGTTCTTCACCACCATGCACATGTCCAGCTCGGCTGCAAACATTATATTACGTCATCGAGCCATGCATATGTTTCACTCATTTATTCTTCATCGTCCTCATCGTCTTCTAAAGCTTCATTGGCAACCGCTGACTGCGAACGCTATCCTAGAAACTAGTACTGGAATGAAACTCGACAACGCCCTCGATGCTTGAGGTGGAGCTCTCCGATACTTCGAGTCTTTGGAAGGGTCTATGGGCCCCTACCGTGACCTCCCCATCATGATGCCTGAAGGCTGAAGGCCTGAGCACTGAGCCACTCATCCACACATCGAGCAGGTAACTATAAATTACCTTACAAGGCAAGAAAAGAAAAGTGTTGAGACGCAATCCAACTCACTTGCCTTTCCCGCTGACCGAGTGGCTCGTCCCTTATGCTCAGACCATCGCACACGATTGCTTCACGCTTTTTGCCTTTAAAGGCAGAAACGTGCACCGCAGAAAAGCAATCGTACTCGATGTCCATAGCACGCTTGGTGCTTTAAAAGAAGCGCGCAAGATGTGTGGATTTGCCACAACACACGCGCTTTTCATTCACTCCAAGGATTTAATCCACCCCGCAGATCATTCACAACTTCTTCCTTCCTCTCAAACATTATCACAAGATGCCTGCTGTAGAACGTAACGTGGTACGCTCCCAGCCTACCTTACATCACGCGTCTTGTACTTATCACACATTCTCTACAGACATCTGTTGCCTGCACTGTCTGCGATAAGGTTATAAGCCGCAAGGCAGATCTTCCGAGACATATGCGGACGCATGCTGAAGACAAGGAAGCTCTGTACGTGCTTGTGCCTTATTATACCAGATGGATTCTGAGATGGATTCTGACCTGTTTACTATCTTAATCAGTATGCATGCATGCCCATTCCCTAACTGCGATCACAAGACCCTCCAAAAGTCCAACATGCTGACGCACATCAGAACCCACACCCGTGAATTCTCCAAGACCTGCCCTCACCCTGGGTGCGCGTTTGCCACTACAGATCCAGGCAGCTTGACGCGTCACCGCAAGGTACTACATGGATACGAGCCCAAAGCGCGTTGCAGACCCGGTGGCAAAGCTGCTCGGCGGTCCGCCGCCGCGCCTTACCCCTCTACTCAATTTATGAAGCCAGAGGCAGAGATTCCTGCATCGCTGGATCTCAATGAGCCAGCATTTCCCGAGCTCGCAGGCCTCGTTCGCTGCGATGCGCTCTCACCCGCTGAGTCCAGCGGTTCTGGTATCCCCCAAATCTCAGGCGAGCTCGACGAACTCCCCTGGGAGCGACTCTTCCCCGACATCCCCGTCGAGGCCTTCACCTCCGTTTATGATCAGCCCTCTCAGCTCCCCATCCCCACCTCCAACTACTACCAGCCTCCGACTGTCCCTGCCGGTCCTTCCACTCTCCACATGCCGCAGTTTGACCCGGAGCTGTCCTCCAATGTCAACTATCAGCAGCCCGTTCCAGATATGCCAGCTGAACTGGACGAGTTTTTGCAGAAATACGGCTCAGGGTTCTTTGAAGGCCGCTGCGAGTACCCGGACAGTGCAACGTATTCGATGGCCCAGCCCTCGTTTACGAACGAACACAACGCCGACTGAAATCTTCACTATCATCTTTCATCTCATTGTCATACTACCCCGCATCATCATTAGCATTGGCATCAGCATCACAATCTTATGTGGAATTCATCATTATCATTATTGATCATTTATATCATACCACTTGCATTTCTTATACATATCTTCATCCGGACTTTTAGGATTGCGACCTTCAACTTGTAAATTACATTATGTATATTAATTCACGAATATCATGACTATGGATTGGGACATGCTCAAAGTGTACCAGTCGGCCCAGCTCGATAACACGGCAGCGTGCCACAGTCCAATTTCCATACATTCACCCGGCCAGCGCAGACGGCCCAATCTCTATCATAGTTTGCAACCAGAGTGACTCTTTGCAGACGTCTCCCGCGTGTTTTTGTAAGTATTATTTTATTCAAATGTCCTCATGGCTTCCAACCTTGTATCATATATTTAGTTGCAACGTTGGATATCGTGCACACGCATGCGAGTGACGATGCCAGTGAGAGAAAAATGATAATAACTTAGTACACCAATGCCGAGGGTAGGAGTAAAATGAAGTCATATATGATCGTATTCGAGATATTCCTCTATTTGTTCGCGCTCATGAAGTGGCTCATACCTCGGGACCAGTGTCTTCCGTCTGAAATCTTCAAGGACATCTACATGCACTTCAATGTCGGCTGAATAACAAGGTTCTTGTACATTCATGTGAAAACATATATGAGTGTCTTTTATCAATTCCACGATAATTTTATTCAAGAATCTGGTCGAGGCAGCAAGGAAATTTTTTTGTAGAGAAATAAGCATATCGATCAACTCCGCAACGAACTGCATATCAAGCGGTCAAACACTGTACCAATGCGAAAGTAGAAACGTGACTCACTATTGCGACATGCTCAGTCTGCCAAGCCCATCGGAGGGCTAATGGCAATATGTGATTGAGCCGAACACCTATTGATACAAGGCGCAAAGGGTGAGTCATGGGGTTGAATACCGGATGCAAAGCGAACGACTCATACTTACACCTGTTTTACAAGTAAGGCCTGGGCAGCATGAATCGCCTACCGCGCTGCTCGAGCCGCAAACCCCGTATTCATCAGCGCACTGTGCACTGACAAACATAGGTGTTGTCAAAGCAGCAGCAACAGCGATGAAGAATGAGAAACGCATGACTTGTGCTAGGTTATATGGAGGATATTGAGGGAGATCTCGAATAATAGCACTTATACTGTCAGTAGAAAGACGGCTTGCTTTTTATATCCTAGAAAATATGCAGAGCCACAAGATCGGCGGATACACAACTAAAAAATAAGAAGTGGTTCGGAGATGCACCTTGTAGGCAATGCCGTCAAATGTAGTCCACATGTTGAACCAGGGTTGAATGTATATGCGTGGCATTGCGTTCAGAAGGCGAATATAGAATCTGAGACCCTGCGCAATTCGTGGCATATCATGAATCATGATGGTCCAGGAAAGTCCTGGCGACAAATGCAGAGGTCACCGTGACTGCACGGATCGGAAAGCGTAGGCCCTTATCTGTCGGTTCGACTGCGATCTCTCGCATGAGGATATGTTTATGTCTGCCGGTTGAATGCACATTATTATCCTTGCGTTAGACAAGTCTATGTTTCAGGTGGCCAGGCAAAAATGCCGCAGTTACCGACTGCGGCATTTTCACTTGCACCTTTGTGGCACTACCAAAATATCTCATCCTCTGCGAACAAATAAGTGAGACGAGAAAATCATTATTCCGCGAAGACGCACTTGCGGTGAAGATAATTAACGGCAAGAAGAATTTGCTTGGTCGTGCATTTCGCAACTGACACGGGGAACGTTTCCTTTGGCCAGGGAAATCGAAGGTCCCGAAAAATAAGGCCTAATGCGTCTATGGGAAAGCAGATTTGGTCGCTGGCAGAGTATGCATCAGAGAACTGGTGAACAGAAGATATTGTCATATATCGTAATATATCGTAAGATATAGGAAAGGATTTCGTCACATTGGAATATAAAGCAATATAAGACCATATAAAAGCACCGCAATCAGCATAATGGCCAGCAAGAACTCACCGGTTCACTGATGCCATCTACTGGTAGATGGTCAGTGTGGTGCAAATTAGCAGCTCGGTACCCCTTATATCCCGCGGAGAAGCGGCCTGCAATATATGCGGTCCCATAGACACATCCGTATCACTGTATCAAAATGATATCGCATCGAGAAATTCGGAGATTAGTGAAATAATATACGTGCAGTCGGAGCCAAATTTGATATGTCAGTGGAAAATAGTACCCCACTTGCAGCACCAATACTTACCTTGCGAATTTCGTACCCCGCTCGTACGACGAGCGATGTGCAGAACGACTACAGGGTGGATACCTCGTGGTGCAGGAACAAGAGGATGCTACCGAGGAAGTTGCGCCACGACGGATCAGCCCGAAACCCCGCATCCCACGCTCTCGTGCAGGAATGCACTCAAGATGACCAACTCCTGCGGAAGGATAGTTCCCACCACCCTTTGTTGCTGGCAAAGACAGGTTAACGGGTCCTTTGATTTTTGTAAAAATTGTACTGCGTATCATGATGCGACTCAACTTTGACTCAACTGGTTGTGGTCTTGCAGAGCAAGCTGGGGTCATGTACCCCTATGTAAGAATTGGGGACAAACAAGTGTAAACTGTTCTTTGTGCACCGTACTAGTTTCTTGAGAACGTACAGCTTGTTAACAACCATAATGTCATTCAGCGATCTGGGGACGCAGAACGCTTCAGATACCTACCAATCTTTCTCGTACAATCACCATGTAGGAACGTCCACGACCCCAGCCGAACTTGCACAACGAATGGTGACCTCCAAATCGTTTTTAAGAACCCATTATTTCGAACACTGATTCAAACACAAACTCCTGTTCTTATTCGTTCATCTTAGGATAAATTCGAAGCTGCTGGATTGGCACTCGTAATCCAAATGGAAAGAATGCGCGTGGCGGAAGTTATAGCTGCCAGAGACACTGTTGTCGAACGCCTCGAAGACGCTTACATCTCTGTTCGGCAAAAGACAGCAACGATTGATCAACTTCAGCGTGAGATAGACAATTTGAGGCGCTCTTCCACCCCAGCCGCATCCGTGGAGAGGGATGATGATTCACCCGCGCAGCTTCCCGTGCAAGACATTGATATTCCACAACCAGCTCCGGTAGATGTCACACACGCCGGGGACGTTAATGTTCGGAGTGCATCCGCTCAGGCCTTTCCTTGGCTGGCGCCTCTTGTACGACAGAGCTTTTTGACTTGTGCAGAACTTAACCGATGATTTCTTTTTCTAGGACAGACCTGGAACAGGTCCGCCACTCACGCCACCGCCAGATTTACGCTCAGAAAGCCAGTGTGATTCCAATTCCTTCAGTCCGTCTTTTCAGTCAAACTATTGCGCACGTCTCGAAAATAATTCTGACTCACGCAACTCTGAAACCGTCGACTCCAACCCTCCGGTAAGTCGATATATGCGCATCTTTCTGCTGAATCAAGGAATTTTCCCCCAGAATATCCTCGAACCACTTCCGCCCGGCGATGGACCTGAGGAATTGATTCTCGCAAGACAAGCATTTCTTGCGACGCTTCCTCTCCCTGCTAATATCCCAGATGACGCTCTAAACCCAATCCTCATTCCTCCACCGTACACCTTACATGAATTCTTGAGCAATGCTTCTGGTGTCAGTGTTCTATATATTTATATTACGTGGAAAATTGTGTTCACGTCTGATACAGAGTCTCAAAAGCTCGTAAGATGGTGTACAGCTCATGCACGAAGGGTGACGAATGTCTTTTCTCAGCCTGTCAAACTATCGCGTTCTCGGCCAATTGACAACATACTGGTGCCCAGAGCGCGAAGAACACGGCTACTTGATCACCCCCGTTTTCAAGTGTAGCACCAACCCCCGAGTAACAACAGCACACCGATGGACTGCGGTGGATGTGATCGGCACCATGAGCAGGCCTACTGGTTTGTTGTCTTCCATTCAATCTCATTGTGTTGATGTCGGTCTCGATCTGGTTTAGAGTGCTTCTACAACAAGGACGGAAAGTGGTATTACGCTGGTGTATACAAGGCTTTTCGCATGGACGACTTAACCACGCAAGAGTGGGAAGCTCTATCAACCGAGGTGAAGCAAGATCATTTTGCGCTATTTCTGTCATGGTGACTTGGGCATAGACGACCCAAACTCTTATCAAGGAGACCCTGGCTGGCCGAAAGAACCTCTCACCCCAGAACCTCTACGAGACTGGACAGTTGTATGCTGCTGGCGCCCTTCGCATCGCGTGTATCGGACTGCAGTGTGTAGGATTCAGCTCTGCGATGTATCGCGCGGTCTTGGAACAGGCAACTCTGGGGAAATGGCGCGGAATAGGTTGGTCAGGACCCACCGCGAGCTCGTCCAGTGACACAACAATCGAAGGCGATGGAATTCCTGGACCTTAAGCTTGCCTGGTTTTGCGTCAAGGACTTTTTGCAACTTTGGAATCATACCCCGTTCTGGCTGTTCCGCTTGGTTTGATCATGGACAACAAGGACTTTATGGACAACTAGATTTGTACTGTGGCTGTGGCGAAAATGTTAAATACGAGATTCCACCGTAGACCAATATGTCAATGGATGGTGGAGAGGTATATGAACGAAACATTATGTGCAACAGTGGATCATAGTTTAACCCTCGGTGCGATCCCTTGGCCTGACAAAGTTGCACCACCGTCCAGCAGGATATGTGCGCCTGTGACATGTGCACTGGCAGGCGACGAGAGGAAGAGTGCGAGACCAGCGAGGTCCGAAGGATGGCCGACACGACCCATGGGTTGTCGGGTTACCATTTTTTCCTCGCCTCCGTTCTTGAATCCGAAGGCTGTCATCTTGGTGGGGAATATCCTGTTGAGGGATTAAGGCACGATTCAAGTTATAATGTGTTAGGTACATACCCAGGGCAGATCGCGTTAACACTACGGAAGGAGGTCAGGTCTGGACATCATGAACTGGTGTTTATACATACGTGATCTTCTGAGGTCCTAACTTGACGGCCAGTATTGAAGTGAGGTGATTTACTACAAGATATTTCAGACACGACACGATTTCGCGAATAGATACCTTCTTACCTGCGGCCTTGCTGACGTTGTCTTGAAGAGAACAAGATAGCATCAGCCTGCTCACATCACATAATATGATAACGCACAGCTCCATGTCCCCATTCCATCTGCACTGACTAGGCTTTCCACGTGTGGTGTCACACTTGCAACTGATGAAATATTAATCACGCGACCGGGATCGAACGCGCTCGCATCCTTTGCAAGCCAGGTTGATAGCCTACCAGCTCGTGAGTGTTTAAAATACCGAGTACGGAAAGAACACTTACCCGGACGTCACTGGGTGAACACCGAAACTCAATAGTTACCACCGAAAAACAAGGGCGTCACTCACAGTAAAACAAGCTCTTCACGTTCACAGCCATAACATGATCCCATCCCTTGTCCTCTGGAAAGTTTTCGAAAGACGATCCCCAGGAGACGCCTGAATTATTCACGAGGATGTGCAATCTCTTTGCGGGCTCGCGGACTTCCAGGGCAGATATAAGAGCGTCTGTGCCAGCTTTCGACTTGGTTATTGCGAGTGAGTGCCATAGGGTGATATCATCAGAGGACGTTTACATACGCTGAGGTTTGCTACGATGTAGTCTGCAGATCCAGGGCCTTTGGCATTAAGCTCTGCTACTGCCTATAGGTTGTCAGAACTTTTGGCTGTGCATGGGAAACCGATGCGCGCACCTCCTTCAATTGGGATTCTTTCCTAGCAGCGATATAGACCTTTGCACCGTTCTGTACGAGTGCTGAGGCAATAGTCTTGCCAATACCAGTACCGCCGCCTGTGACGAGGGCTGGTGAAACACGATGGTTAGTAATCCAAATCACACGGAATCAAAACGCAGCACCGCCATACATACCGATCTTGCCCTTCACATGAAACAGCGACTGAACAGAAAGATCTGGAATACGACAAGCGCTCAAGGTCAGTATTTCGCATGTGTGTCAAGAAATGTCGAATACCGGGTGTCGACATGGTGTTTGTGAGACCTGAAGGCAGACGGAACTACTATAAATCCATGGGAGGAGAAACACAGACTTCGGCAAGAGAGTGCTTCGGATGAAGTGGTAGCCGAATACCGGAGAGGCGCTTTATTAGATTTTATTAGTCAGAACAACACTGTATTTATCCTTCGTTCCCTCGGTCTGTCTATAGTACTACCATGTGTATACCCCATTTCTGCAACATAACTAACACCCGTCGAGTACTGTAGTCGGGCTTGACTGAACGACATGTACCCCTTTGACAGCGCTGCAGCTTGTCGTGGACCTCAATACCAGAACTGCTGCTGCTTATTCTTCGAAGAATCGAAACACGCTCATGCTAGTGTTCAACAGACTGATAGCAAAGATCTCGATGTGGTTAAGAGCGTGTGCGTGTTGTCAGCAAGCATAAGTAAGGTGCCATAAGCATGAGATGGCGGGGCGCACCCCCGGCGCAGACAAGTGACAGACAGCCATTTACTTCCCACACATATTGTTCTTGATGACTATTATCATAGCAACGATTGCAACGATGGTAAGTGCAAGGAAGAATAAAAATTGTAGCTTGTTCGGGCTGAGCGAGCAGAGACAACAGCTTTTCCCGCGTGCTGGAGGCTGCAAAGATGTTGAGAAACCATGCGAATAGCCCGTTCCAAGAAAGGCATTTACCCGGCTTCCGTGTCTGTTTGTCAATATGGCTATGTCAAAACCGAACCAAAAACAAGGGTCGACCAAAAGCCGTAGTCAACGAGCCGAACGCCCTGAGATGACACAGGTTTTGGCCAAGGTTGACGTCGGAAAGAGGTTGTGATTTCATCGTTTGAGAAGATGATATCTGAACGTTATCTGTAAGTCACTTAAGCACTCAAAATGAGCCAGGACAGAACAAATTAACGTACCTACGTTCGCGGTGAAGATGAATCGACGGCGACCTTCTGCTAGGCGAGCTTGATTATGCGCTCCACAACTGATGTGTTTTGTTTTGGGTAAATCGAAGGTCCTTCAAATTCATCTGTGAAAAAGCAAAACGGTCGCCAGCAGAATCATCTGTAATGGTGGTGCGGGTTAGCGGACTCTCATATTGCATTTAGTAGCTGTGTACAGGTATAGTGAAAATCCACCTGATAGGGAGCTCGCGGGTCATTGGTTGGTGCATGTTGCCTGTCGATGTCCACAGCAAACCACCAGACACGGTGAAGCCAGAAAGCCGTGTATAATTCTCAGCACTTAGCCTGTACATAAAACACCTTCCAGCCCGTCACTAGCCATCACTGTCACCAAAGATCAACCTATTCCTGATGCTTGGAAAATGGTCAATTGGATGCCTCAAACTCGGGCGAGTACAAGCAAAAAACTCCAGCGGGGTACTGTTGGGCAGTGGTGGGCCATCCACTAGGTACTTGGAGCTCCACCAGGTGTTTCGCAAAATCCGATTTGAATAGACCACTGGCAGAAGCAGCACAAAACAAAAGCAAACAATGAGATACAATGGACAGTGACGGCGCTGGCGTGCTCACCATCTCCTGTTCAGTCAATTGAATTGATCATCATTGGTCCTCCAAGTTCTCCGCCGAAAAATGCTTTGGCAAATGGACAGTTGATTTGATTAGCAAGAACGAGTTTGGTTACAGTATGGTAAGTCCGCAGCGCGTTACAATCATCACACATCCGCTCGACCCCACATTTTCACGTTAGGTGGACCTACTCAGCTGGCGATACCTACCTCGATACCCTAGTAGTATGATTCTGCTTCAAGCTGGAGTAAGCACCTTCGACTACCCAGACCGGCCGCCTGTATAAATACTATTTGCAGTCACTCACAGTTCCCTTTCCGACTTTGCACTTCGTGCACGAGAGACTGTGACCAGCTTCACGGTCCTATCGCGGCGAGTTTTAAATTTTCCCGCTGGCGTCTTTGTCGCCGCACCTATCACTGCAGTCTGTGACAATGTCCGGACAGTGGCGAAGCGAAACACCTACTACCGCCGATCAAAAACAACGGGTTAGGAGAGACACGCAGAGATCTCATTCCCCTCTTTGAATTTGATAGCCGTTACTGCATAAGACCCTCTACACGAATGTAAGTTAGGGGATTCACCCATTCCACTCACAATGCGTTTCTCCTTTGTGTTCTCAATCACCGCCTTACAGGCGTTGGTTGTTGCTTTGTCACAGCCAGTCCCTCTATCAATATCTTTGACGAAAAAATCCAGTCTTAGGACCGCTGACGGATATGTTGACCCTGCCTCAATCAGGGCTCATATTTCCAGCATTGAGGCGTAGGTGACTGCTCCTCTTCAGCGTCGTTTCCCCATTGATAGGATATGTAGAAAGTTGCAGCGGGGCGCTGCTGCATTCGAAAGAAACACTGGCGCAGCTTTCTTCTCCCATTCACTCACCAAGCGTGCGGGATCATCGGGATCTGACCCGCTAGTTGACAGCTCAAACACCAGTTGGTTTGGAGCAATTTCAGTCGGCACTCCGCTGCAGAATTTTACTGGTTTGTCTTTCCGGCTTTGTACCAAGTAGGATGTACTAATGCAAGCGCCCCAGCTGACTTTGACACGGGTTCTGCGGACTTCTTTCTACCTGGACCAAGCTGCGATGTCCAATGCAGTGGACATACGCTGTTCAATCCTAATAGTAGTTCTTCTGCTGTGGCCCTTGGCAAATCGTTCCAACTGAGCTTCGGCGATAAATCCACGGCTGAAGGCCAACAATATAACGACACCGTCTCGATTGGTGGCCTTACGGTGCGTATTTTTTCTGTTGTCCCTCATCTCACTCCATGGAGTATGTCATAGGCCACTGCACAAACGCTTGGTGTTGCTTCGAATACATCCGGTTTCTTGAAGGAAAAGTTTGATGGGCTGATGGGAATGTCCTTCCCGTCGCTTTCCCATTTTCCCGCAGAACCCGTTTTCAACACACTGGTTTCACAGGGAGCTGTCTCGGAATCAGTGTTTGCTTTCAAACTCGCATCATCTGGTTCTGAGCTTCACCTTGGTGGCGTGAACTCTGCGTTATATAAAGGCTCGTTCACGTATGCTCCAGTAACTAAACAGGTGAGCCATCAGTTGCAAGTTTCAGCGGTGTTGCTCAGACAACACTCATGCACTATCAGGCGTTCTGGCAGATAGACGGTGACGGTATTTGGATCAATGGGAATCAAATTGTCAAGACATTCTCCGCCATTGTCGACACTGGGACCACATTGATCGTGGGCAATTCGTCTGTCGTCAGTCAGTTCTACGCAGCTATCACCAATGCAACGGAAGTGCAACCGGGTATATACACGTGTAAGCAGCTCGACAGCTTCATTGTTATGGTTGTCTGAAGGATGTTTGAAGTACCGTGTAACGCCATACCAAATATGAGCATCACCATTGGGGGGAAGGCGTTTCCCCTTTCCACGGATACGTTCAATAAGGGCCCAACCGATTCATCAGGAAAAATATGCATTGGTGGTGTCCAAGGAAGTGATTCCGTTGGAGGTCGGTCTTGGATTTTCTTGGGGGGCTGTCCTCGCTGACTTACCTTCAGATCAATTTCAATGGATTCTGGGCGACGTTTTCATGAGAAACGTGTACACTGCCTTTGATGTCGGAAACTCCAGAATTGGCTTTGCGGAACTTGCGTGAGCTTTGGTTAAGCCTGGCTGACTGCATGGAGATCGCACTGTGATTTCTGTAGACATTGTTTGGACTGGGATATTTTGCTAAACTGACATGTATCATTCTGACTTCGCAAAAAGTTCTTCTTGGACCGTAGTATACTACGCTGATTCGGTAAACAATGTTCATGCGATTATTTGTCTTGTTCAACTTGACGCAATCCCATGTTATACAAAACACAATAAACTCCCTAGCATCTTGTCACATGCAGTGCTCTCAGGATTTTAAGCCGCACTTGTGCTCTGCAACGGTAACAACAACCAGGGAACATTTCAAACCTGTCCATCTGCAGCAGCAATCTTCTGATCCTTTTCTCCGTGTCATTTTCGGCCACGTGGAAGCGCCAGTGAATAGAAAAGACTTGTCACTCCACGCGCAATCGCATGAGATTCAGAATCACTGCCCATTGTCTTTGACAAGTCAGCAGGAGCATAATGAGTGTCACGCAGTCATAGACAACCCTGAATCAGACTCTATCATGATGCTAGGTATATAATAGACAACGGAGCATTATGCACTGTACACCCGCATCTGAAATCTCTGTAATAGTACATCAACTGCTGCAATGAGATTATTGTTAATAAGGTCTACAAGTGTTGATTTTAGTACGCGCGAGGAACAGAAAAGGCTCGAGGGACTCACTAATCTCGGCACTTTTGCCAGTGTTGTCCATGTACCATGCGGCTCAAATCAAGTTCTGCACCCCCTCTAGGTAACACTAATGCGGTCCCAGGACTATAAAATGGGTGTCGAGAAGCGGGTGGTACCCAGAAAAAGAGCCGATGTTTGGGTCCTACAATCCATCCATCATCAGCCATCAGAAAGGGGGTCGGCCTGAAGTAATAATCAATCAGGAAGGGGAAGGTGAAGCGAGTTTCATCATGAGATGCTCCCTCCGTCAATTCCGAAGAGTCGCACAGCGCATGGGTAGAGTTGGACGAGAAGCGGATTGGGTTACTGTTCCAAGTGTGGCTTGTCGTGGCAGCGGTGGCCTCGATGGGATGCATGATACAACATTCATCTGATAATGCTGAATGAATCTTCTCTGGATACTGCTGCAATGGGTGCCTCGTCATTACATCCCACAGCCGGACAGTGGTATCGTCCGAACCGGTCACGATGCGAGTGCCATCCGGCGAGAACGAGACTGAGGTAACTGAGCCAATGTGCCCATGGAAGGGCTCGCCAACTGGCTGTCCTGTCGCTGCATCCCACAGCCAGACAATCTTATCCTTCGAACCGGTCACGATGCAAGTGCCATCCGGAGAGAATGAGACTGAGTTAACTGAGGCAATGTGCCCATGGAAGGGCTTGCCGACTGGCTGCCCTGTTGCTGCATCCCACAGCCGGACAGTGGTATCCCAAGAACCGGTCACGATGCGAGTGCCATCCGGCGAGAACGAGACTGAGGTAACTGAGGCAATGTGCCCATGGAAGGGCTTGCCGACTGGCTGCCCTGTTGCTGCATCCCACAGCCGGACAGTCTTATCCCCGGAACCGGTCACGATGCGAGTGCCATTTGGCGAGAACGAGACTGAGTTGACTGACTCAGTGTGCCCATGGAAGGGCTTGCCGACTGGCTGCCCTGTTGCTGCATCCCACAGCCGGACAGTCTTATCCTTCGAACCGGTCACGATGCGAGTGCCATCCGGAGAGAATGAGACTGAGCTAACTGAGTCAGTGTGCCCATGGAAGGGCTTGCCGCCGACTGGCTGCCCTGTCGCTGCATCCCACAGCCAGACAGTGGCATCGTCCGAACCGGTCACGATGCGAGTGCCATCCGGCGAGAACAAGACTGAGTTAACTGAGGCAATGTGCCCATGGAAGGGCTTGCCGACTGGCTGCCCTGTCGCTGCATCCCACAGCCGGACAGTCTTATCCCAAGAACCAGTCACGATGCGAGTGCCATCCGGCGAGAACGAGACTGAGGTAACTGAGCCAATGTGCCCATGGAAGGGCTTGTCGACTGGCTGCCCTGTCGCTGCATCCCACAGCCGGACAGTCTTATCCCAAGAACCAGTCACGATGCGAGTGCCATCCGGCGAGAACGAGACTGAGTTAACTGAGGAAGTGTGCCCATGGAAGGCCTTGCCGACTGGCTGCCCTGTCGCTGCATCCCACAGCCGGACAGTGTTATCCCTGGAACCGGTCACAATGCGAGTGCCATCTGGCGAGAACGAGACTGAGGTAACTGGGGAAGTGTGCCCATGGAAGGGCTTGCCGACTGGCTGCCCTGTTGCTGCATCCCACAGCCGAACTGTGTTATCGTATGAACCGGTCACGATGCGAGTGCCATCCGGCGAGAACGAGACTGAGTTAACTGAGGAAGTGTGCCCATGGAAGGGCTTGTCGACTGGCTGCCCTGTCGCTGCATCCCACAGCCGGACAGTGGTATCGTCCGAACCGGTCACGATGCGAGTGCCATCCGGCGAGAACGAGACTGAGCTAACTGGGGAAGTGTGCCCATGGAAGGGCTCGCCGATTGACTGGCCCGTCGCTGCATCCCACAGCCAGACAGTCTTATCCCTCGAAGCGGTCACGATGCGAGTGCCATCTGGCGAGAACGAGACTGAGCTAACTGAGTCAGTGTGCCCATGGAAGGGCTTGCCGACTGGCTGCCCTGTCGCTGCATCCCACAGCCGGACTGTGTTATCGTCTGAACCAGTCACAATACGAGTGCCATCCGGCGAGAACAAGACTGAGTTAACTGAGCCAATGTGCCCACGGAAGGGCTTGTCAACTGGCTGCCCTGTCGCTGCATCCCACAGCCGGACAGTGTTATCCCTGGAACCAGTCACAATGCGAGTGCCATCCGGAGAGAACGAGACTGAGTTAACTGAGCAAGTGTGTCCCCTGAGCACGGTTTGAGCAGCTGGCCAGTCCATATGACGTCCCAATGCCACACGAAGAGTATTTGGAAATTGTGTAGCAAATTTAGACAGGGCAGAGTTGACAGGCGAGAATGGCAGTGCTGATATATACAGATGTGGTGTGCTGTGTAAGATGATGCCGCAAAAGATTTGAATAAACCGGTGCACGTCCATGGCAGTCAATGAGATGTTTTTGAATTCGGAATGGCGCTGTGGTTGCGTGTGAGTAATTGATCTGACACTTAATAACTATGGGCTCACCTTTGGCCATTGGGCAATCAGCCGAAGAGCGGTAGCTGCACCGTTGAGTGCATTAATTAGGGCAAGTACCTCGAGCCAGAAAAACAGCCGCTCGTGGTCGAAGAATGATTTTACTTCTTTCGCGAGCTCTGGGTCGAAGTCTGTTGCTCGTACATGTCCAGTCCAAAAGCGAGAGGAATATGATAGATGCGGGAGAATGCGTTGTTCAACTCGTTCTTGCAGTCCAGGATCTTTGCAATTAGGGAGGTACGAAGACTGTAAATCACAGATATTGAAGCGAAGACCGTGTTCCATAACTCGAAGTGACGCAAATGCGAGGTCGCGTTGCTTCTTCGACACATCGACAAAAAACTCCCCACTGGAAGATTGGTCGGTCAGGAAATCGCGGAAGGATGCGTGAAGGGGTCGGATGGGGGTAGATGGGTCAGTGGTGCCGCTGAGGAGGGGTGCCAGATGTCCCAACACGATCTCTACTTTGTAACGCTCGCTTTCGTCTGGAAAATGGTCTCGCATGGTGTTCAAAGAATTTATAGGGAGGGGTTCAGCTGCGCCAAGTATTTGTCCCATAACGGAACGAAACCTTTCTAGCCGTTTGCGCTGAAACGTGGCATTTGCGTGTTTATCCTTCCGCATGATCTCTGTCAAAATGAAGTCGTACATATCGTACAACAGGTTTTCGCGCTCGGCGGGATCGCGGGACACCACAGCATCGAAGGAATCCTTTTGAGAAAATCCAGCGTGGGGTGTTTTAATGTATTCGCAAGCGAGACGCGCCCACTCGAACAAGCCATCAGCTTTCTGGGCTATGGCTGCAAATTCCTCATCTCCAAAATGCGAGAGCCCTTCCAGCTCCTTTGATGTGTAAGCGCGGATGTCGCGCTCTGCGGTGTTTGGCGAAATATCGTCCATGGACATCCGTCGAATGTGCTGAGCACCTGCAAGTTCAGCTTCAATGTCAGGGAGCAGGCGAGATGTAACAATTATCCGCATATTTTTTGGGAGTTCGGTGATCTGGGGAACAGCCAGTTTACCAGCAAGAATGCGGAGAAGGTGACGCCGTGTCTCGACTCCGCCACTCTCGTCCAATGCGTCGATTACAATCACGACGGGCTCCGCAGTTGACGCTGAAAGCTTCCCTAGCGGTTCCGTCAGAAGCCTCTGCCATTGCTGTACAACATCCACGGTGTTCTTGAGCGCACTGTCGTTCTGAACTGCATCCGCCAATGCTCTCCTGATCTCCGGATGACGATCAGCGAGGTCGCGCGCGATCGTGGAAAAAATCTTTTCATGGCGACGATCTGCTTCTCGCTGGCGGTCAAAAGAGTAACACGAACCAAGACCTCCCACGTCGTGGAACCAGCTAGCGATTGTGTGAGCGATGGCTGATTTCCCCTTGCCTGCAGGCCCAGATAGCCACAGCACGCGCTGAACATCGTCTTCAGTGCTGTTGACCCAGTCCGTGATCTGGGAGAGGATTTCTGTGCGCGTTCCTGGTAGGCATTGTTTCGTGGTATCTAGTCCTGCGCCCGCTGCATAAGTCATACCGCTGAGGTCCAGTAGTTCGCCTGAAGAGGTGTGAATGAATGTTAACGCCAGTAGCACGTCTCAAACCTACCTGTGCGATGAACGAAGATGGTTACGTCCCGAATGGCCTGGTCGCGAAAGTTTTGCATGAGTGTATCTAACACGTTGCTGTACTGTCGAATAGTATCATCTGTTTCCGAGACGATGTTCTTTCCGAGTCTCTTCCCTATGATAATGGGGTAAGTTTGAGAGGTGCGAAGCGCAACAGCTTGTACGACTCACAAAAGTTCTTTGTCTCTGAATAATCTCTGATAAAATGGGCACATTGAAGGGTCTGCTGAGAGATCTGTCCGATGATGGTGTGCATCGATGAAATTTGGGCAAAGGTCTTGTCTTCCGTCATGAAGTGGTAGACCTGACCCAATTTCTCGAGAAGCTGAGTTACCGCTTTGTCGCGATCCGCTTGAGCGAGAATAATCTGCACAAATAGTTGCTAAGCAGAAGATAGGAATGACAGCGGGCACTGCAAACATACTTTTGAGGCACAAGACAATACGCCCAGTGCCATCTTGGCATATGGATGTACCTATGGAAAGGAATTAAATCGGGTCAGATCGAGAAGAATAAATGGTCCATACATCCGCGATTTCCCCGATAATATTATCGAATATCCTGAGGGGTTGGAGATAGGTGGCTTGTAAATTGTCTGCGGTATCGAGATCCGCTGGTGCATTTCGAGCAGCAGACACTCCAGATTGCACAGGTCCCCAAAGTGACTCCATACCCTGTGCAGCTGCTTCGGCACCCTGAAGGACTAGTTGGGGATCAGCGCGTCGGTCCACGCCAGACTGAACATCCTGAACATTTGCGACCGCCAGAAATTAGAGAAAGTGTAGAAGTTCAGACATTTGAGCACCTACCTCGATACACGGAGCCGATGAAGAACCTTCATTACTGGCTATCGGGAGAACAGGGTCGGGGGTGCGGGAATCCTTCGAACGCTTTTGCACGATCTCAGCCTTTTTCTGTCACTCAGTGCGCGTGCTCGTCGACTCACAGAAAACCTTTTAGCCACATCATTCTTAACATTCCTTACAAACCCACGGATTTTGTCACGACGTCGACCCTAGACGAAGGATGGCATCACAATCAGTGTTTCAATTGTAATGTGATCCTCGTACCCGTACCGAGCTTCCACCAGCCATTGCTTCGCTGGATGAGTAGAATTCTGGAGTCGAATACTTCAATGGATTGCCCCTGCTCGCCGTGAACGGAGGGTTAGTCTGAAGAGAAGTGGGTCGATAAGAAGGGTGCCACGTTCGTCCACATACAACAGCAGGCCATAACGCAAGCCTCGAGGCGATATTTGCTGCACAATTGACCTCAAACGCGAAACCTTGGTGGCTAGGGTTCGGGGAAGTCCGGACAACCGCCACTGCTAAGTAAACGAGTGCTTAACTTCATGATGTGCGTCTACTAGGATAAACGATAAACGATTTTAATTGGCTGACTACGTTACTGATGAGTCTTTGCAGTCTCCTCTTACATAAGCACTAGAAAGTTGAATCCAAATCGGCTGGTAATGTTCCGAGTCGAAGATACCCCTCTGTCGCAGTCCCCGTACGACTGTGATAAGCCGGGGGCCGTTGGTAAGACAATCTGCATTTATGAATAACTAACAAAACGGAACCTGCCACGAGACGCCTGTTTTCCTAATTGACCGTCCAGATATTCGAACCACTGCACGACACGCAGACGACCACACGATACCCCCACCGCCAACAGAAACAACGATATGTAGAAAGATGCGCTCCAAATACTCAACAGGGAGGTGTATGATAGCACGACGGTGAGAAAAGCTCGGGGGACCCTAAAGACTTTAGGAGACAGTGACAAATCAATCGCTACTTAAACCCTCTACCTACTGGGTAGTGGGGTATCTCGCTCACTGTAATGCGTTCTTTATTGCTGTCCTCAATCGCTGCCTTACTGGTGTTAATCTTTACTTCGCCACAGCCTCAGCCTACCATTAACAAAAAAAATCCACTTTAAGGACCATCGACGGACATGTTGACCCAACTTTGATTAGAGCTCATATTTCCAGCATAGAGGCGTAAGTGATTGCTCTTGTTCAACAGTGTTCTTCATTGATCAGACATTTAGTAAGTTACAGCGAGGTGCTGCTGCATTCGAAAGAAACACTAGTGCAGCCCTCTTTTCCCCATCGCTAACCAAGCGTGGGGGAGCATCAGGCTCCGACCCGCTAATAAACGATGCAAACAGCAGTTGGTATGGAAGAATTGCAGTCGGTACCCCGCTGCAGACATTTACCGGTTCGTATTTCCGCGCTGATACCAAGTAGGGTGCACTAATGCGAGCCCAGTCGAGTTTGATACTGGTTCTTCTGACTTCTTTCTACCTGGAGCAAGCTGTGGTACCCGATGCAGTGGACACAAACTGTACAATCCTAATAGAAGTTCTTCTGCTGAGGCCCTTGGCAAGGCTTTCAAAATGAAGTACGGCGATGATTCCATGGTTACGGGGAATCTATTTACGGAGACCGTCTCGCTTGGTGGCTTCAAGGTGCGTATTTTTCTTGCAGTCCTTCGTCTTAATTCATGAAGCATTTCATAGGCCACTGCACAAACGCTCGGCGTTGCCTCGAACACATCCGGTTTCTCAAAGGACAAATCTGATGGGGTGATGGGAATGGCTTTCAAGCTGAATTCCAATTTCAACGCAGACTCCGTTTTCGAGACGCTGGTCTCACAAGGAGCTGTCCCACAACCAGTGTTTGCTTTTAAACTTGCTTCCTCTCGTTCTGAGCTATACGTTGGTGGCGTGAACTCTGCGTTATATAAAGGTGCGTTCACATACACTCCAGTAACCAACAAGGTGAGCCGTCAGTTGGAAATTCAAGTGGTGTTTCTAAGACATCACTCCTGGATTTATCAGCGGTTCTGGCAGATCGCTGGTGATGCTATTGAGATTTATGGGAAAGGAATTGTCAAGGGATTCTCCGCCGTTGTCGACACCGGGACGACATTCGTCTTAGGCAATTCGTCCTATGTCAGTCAGCTCTACGCTACATTTAATGCGACAGAAGTAGAAAAAGGCATATATGCGCGTAAGCAGTTCGACAGCTTCATTGTTACGTCTGTCTCAACAATGTTTGAAGTACCGTGCAATGCCATGCCAAATGTGAGCATCACCCTTGGGGGGAAGTCGTTTCCGATTTCCGCGGAGACTTTCAATGTGGGTCCTATTGATTCATCAGGAAAAACCTGTCTTGGTGGTATCGCAGGTCATGACCTTCAAGACTTACCTTCAGGTCAAATTCAGTGGATTATTGGCGACGTTTTTATGAGAAACGTGTACACCGTTTTTGATGTCGGACGCTACAGAGTTGGCTTTGCGGAGCTTGCATAAGTTTTTGTCAAGCCTGCCTGGCTGCATGGGAATCATACCAGATCGGTCCTCACTTGAAACGAAATATTCTCCACCTTTCTATCATTTAAATTCGCTGGAATTTCTGATTTTTTATTCGGCGCTCAATCGTTCCAAAAGCTATCCATAAGGATAAGACAATCATGCACGATTCCACTACCGCCCAGATCTGCGTACTAAGCAGTGGGTTCCAGGCGTACATCATGAATACTTTGTATAAGTCTCTACCGACTATTTCTGAAAAAGACCCAAGATCGAGGAAAGTTCCCAGCAAGTTTTTGTAACTCAAGCGTTCAGATCGCATGAGTCCGGTCTGAGCGCACACCAATGCGGCTGGAGTGGGATGGCATTCACGCCACGCTGTACCATCCTGTAGCGGACGTCCTGCATTGTTCACCTGTCATTTAAGAACTTCGACATCTAGCAACACTACTCACATGCAAACGAGGAAGTGCCTCGGTGACGTTCAGTGCAGCGCCCGTGGGCTGCTTGCCGCTCCAGAAAATCTCTGCCGATGATGCAGCGCGTGGCCATATGATCGGATCGACATTTTGGGGACCAGACTGCTCACTCCACAGAAGTTGCTCGCCTGTAGATCAATCAGAAAGTGGCCATTTAATTACTTCGAGAATAGATCGTGTGTACCTCCGAGAACAAGGCTATATTGCGCCTCGGTCAAATTTGCCAACGGATCAAAGGTATAAGCCTAACAAACCGTTGTGAGATGTGTGATTATCCAGAACATTCATACTTACCTCAGACCACGTCTTGAAGGGGTCACACCAGCTGTTTCTGTTGTCCCGAAGCATGTCAGCCCAGATCAAGTGTGATCCTTAAGATTTGGACTAACCCAGCTGGGTCATCTCCCAGCCATTCACCAGCACCACAATCCTAGAATAATACAATAAGGACATTGCATTCTGTGGAAGAACTCGTCCGTCAACTAACCAGGTAGAAGTAATTTGATGGTGCTTGAATAATCCTGAAGCCCCTTTCTACCACTGCTGCAGCATCTGCGGAAGAAATCCAGACCCTTTTGATGCATTTGAATCAGCGGAAACTAGATCATGACATCAATACACTCACATCACGATAGTCTCATTTGAGAGCGTGATATTCCAGTTGAGGACCATTTCTGAATGACCATCTCCATTCAGCATCGACATTCCAAAAGAACAAGCAGGGCGCACCTTCCCATACGACCGGTGTTTTTCCCTCGGCAATCAGTGCGTTGTGAGTAGTCTGCGTAAATGCGTCTAGAGCACCATTCAGCGTCATGCCGGTGCTGTTGAGCTGCTGCTGTGTGGGGTAGTCGTTGGTGTAACAGTTCGTGTTCAGTTCATCACCGCCGGTGCTAAAGTAGTTCGAAGGTAGGGTCTTTGCGACATTGGTGAGCAACGAAGCAGCGAAATTCACGACCTCGGGGAGTGCAAAACGAAGCTGGCCGGCAGGGGGTTCGTTGGCAAACTCAGTCCATGGCCTAGCGTCAAAGCACGCAACGTATTCGGGGTAAGTGGCCGCAATGATGGCAGTGTGCCCTGGCGTATCGATTTCCTGGTGGAATAATGAGGTTTTCTTCGTAGATCGACCAATAGGTACTGACCATCATAACATCGATACCTCTCTGTGGACTACTGTAAGAGGACAAAAGACCGTGATAAAGGGAAAGACGTACTGCAGCAGCATATTGCACGATGTATTGGACATCACTCTCTGTGTAAACTTCTTGAGGAGAGTATGCACCGTTGATAGCAAGCTCGGGGTATTGTGCAACTTCAAGCGGGAAACTCTGGCTGTCCGTGATATGCCAGTGGAGGGTATTGATCTGTCTAGCTTGTGAGGGATGACAAGGCGAGACACCAGGAAAGAACTCACCTTGACCCAGCTCATCGCGTCCAAAGTTCGCAGAATGTCACTAACCGGGTAGTAGTTCCTCGAGGTGTCCAGTTCCAATCCTCGGAAAGGCTACGTACATGAATTCATCCAGCTGACATCGAAGTGTAATTGATAGCCGCTCACATATGCAGGAGTGTCCGTGATAGCAATCGGTGCGAGTAAAGTGTATATTACTCCTCCATAGTAGTAGAAAAGCTGATTGAAAGTGGTGAGTCCTCTGTACAGACCCAACGTCGAGTTCGCGGTCAAAGTAGCAGCCGAACCGTCTGCTGGAATCGTCAGTGCGTACTCCTCGCTGCGGGTGCCCAGGGGCTTCACAGCTTCTGACGAAATGGGCTCTACAGTAGCCCCGCTCGTGAGAGACAGCGTCAACTTTGAAAGCGTATTCGCGCTAGCAAGCGCGGTAGTGTCGTTCGCGCCGCGGCCTACGATGAGACGTCCAAGTTTGTCATTTTCGAGATAGTATTGTGATTGCGCAACCGCGTCACGTAAATCTGTAGGCGGGCCTTCAATCTGCAAGTCAAAGTAGAATGCGGGGGAGATTTTGAGGGCGGCCATCCCGGTCTCGAGAGTAGTTGGGATGGGCCAGAGAGCTAGGACACCAGAAGGTAGGATGCATCCTGCGACAAGCGCTAGGATGCCAACGTAGCGAGAAAAAGCCATGAATCTTGTGCGGGTCAAAGACGCCAACTGCGGCTGTTTATGAAGTCCTGGCAGCTGAGGGGATCATGTGGATTTTGCAACACGCGCGTACGTAACGCTAAAAATATGGAACGAACCGGAATTCCAATGCAGTGAGAAACTTTGCATGCGTCCAGCACTTAGACATGCTGGCAGGTTCAGTTCGAGCTTCGAAATTCACCGGCGCGTATTACGTCAACGCGACTGTCGCGTGACCTAATCATGTGATCAGTAACTCTTTGTTGAATTTTGAAATTACTGAATCAGTGATTCATGATGAACAGCGTACTACTACCAAACTACTACCGTACTACGGGCGAGATCATTTCTGCGTCATGCGAGAGCAAATCATGCGCATGGGGCTCAGCTAATGTAGCAATTTCAACTTGTTTTATGGACTGACTTTGGACAATCGTGCTGTAGGCAGAACCTATTCCTTTAAACGACATGAATTGCAGGTCAGCAGACTTTTTCCAGGACTCGGGAGGAAAATACCTATCTACTTGAAGCTTTCGGGTTCCGAAGTCTCCAGAATTGCCAACGGTACGGATAAGGCCATCGGATACGGTCCTATCGGTGCGGCGTCTGGTGATTGCTAGCCCTTGTGGAAGCGGTCATGTGGTGGTATGATTTACCATCTCCGAGAACCAAAGCCGGGGTGGAGCCTGTAATCAGCTGGTGTTGATGTTATCTCGGTAAAGTGGTAGACCTTGCCGCAGCCTTACTCATTCTCACAGCCTCTGGCAGGTATATAGAAGCCATAGACTCAGAGCCCCAGTGTCTCAAAGATAACAAGCCCAAATGACTGTCTTGCCCGTAGCTCTCATGCATGCCTTGCCTGGCATGACGAGGACAGGGACCTGCTGATGGCGCCCAACGGTTTTGCTAAGGGTTGGCCTGAGAATTGCCAACTTAGTAAAAGTTGAACTAAAAGCAAAGTCCACGAGATCGGTTCAAAAGTTGTGAGGTGACGCACTTGACACTAAGGTCTCGGAATTGCCCTGATACTTGATTCATTGTCACAAGAGGGGTGTGATGCATGATCTGATCGAGGTTGACGATGTGATTGTGTTCGACAAGATCAGGCTGAACGACTGATAAATGGTGGCGGAAGTCCTATATTCACGAATCTTACCAAATCAACGTAGTATACTACAGTCCAAGAAGAAGTCCTTGCTAAGCCAGAATGATAAATGTCAGTTTCGTAAACATCCCAGTACAAAACAATGTCCGCAGAAGCTACTGTCCTGCTCGAGTGCGACTTCCATGCAGTCAGCCAGGCTTAATCGAAACTCATGCGAGCTCCGCAAAGCCAACTCTGGAGTTTCCGACATCAAAGACGGTGTAAACGTTCCTCATGAAGACATCACCAAGAATCCATTGATATTTATCTGAAGATAAGTCAGGGAAGGCAGCTCCAAACAATCCAAAGACCGACCTCCAATGGAATCACTGCCGTGGATAGCACCGATGCAGGTTTTTCCTGATGATTCAATAGGGCCACGATTGAGTGTCTCCGCGGAAAGCGGAAACGCCTTCCCTCCAAGGGTGATGCTCACGTGTGGCATGGCGTCACACGGTACTTGAAACAACGTTCAGACAAACGAAACAACGAAGTTGTCGAGCTGCTTACGCGCGTATACACCCTTTTGTACTTCTGTCGCATCCGTAGCTGCGTAGAGCTGTTTGACTTGGGCCGAATTGCCCAAGATTAATGAGGACCCGGAGTCCACAATGGCAGAGAATTTCTTGATAACGTTTTTCCCATTGACCCCAATGCCATCGCCATCGATCTGCCAGTACGCCTAATAGATGCATGAGTATTGTCTGAGCAGCACCGCTTGAACGCACAACTGATGGCTCACCTGTTTGGTTACTGGAGTGTATGTGAACGAGCCTTTATATAACGCAGAGTTCACCCCACCAACGCGAAGCTCAGAACCAGAGGATGCAAGTTTGAAAGCAAACACTGATTCTGGGACAGCTCCTTGTGCAACTAGGGTGTTGAAAACGGGGTTTGCGGGAAAATTGGAAAGCGACGGAAAGGACATTCCCATCAGCCCATCATACTTTTCCTGTGAGAAATCGGTTGCGTTTGTGGCGACGCCAAACGTTTGTCCAGTGGCCTATGACATTGCTTTGTGGATTAAGACGAAGGACAGCAAAAAAAAACGCACCTTGAAGCCAGCAAACGTGACGGTGTCTTTATATAGATCGCCTTCAGCTGCGGATCCATCGCCGTACGCCACTTGAAACGTCTTGCCAAGGGCCTGAGCAGAAGAACTACTGCTAGGATTGTACCGTTCCTGTCCGCTGCACGCGTTCCCACAGCTTTCTCCAGGTAGAAATAAATCGGGAGAACCAGTGTCAAAGTCAACTGTGGCGCTCGCATTAGTGCATTCTACTTGGTGCCAAGTCGGAATAACAAACTGGTAAATGCCTTCGGCGGAGTGCCAGCTTCGATTGCTCCAATCCAAATTTTGTTCGAGTCATCTACCAGCGGTGCAGAGCCTGACTCTCCCGCACGCTTGGTCGGCGGTGTCGAGAAAAGGGCTTTGCCCGTGTTTCTTTCGAATGCAGCAGCGCCCCGCTGTAACTTACTAAAAAAACTGATTAGCGTAATACAATAAACAAGAACAGTCACCTACGCCTCTGTGCTGGTAATATGAGCCCTAATTGAAGCAGGGTCAACAAGTCCGTCAGCGTTCCTGAGAGTGAAGCTTTTCGTTAACGCAATCGAAAGAGGATGTGGCTGCGGCCCCGGTAAAGCAACCGCCAACGCATGTAAGGCAGCGATCGAAGAAATAAATAAAGAAAGCATTTGCTGTGAGTGAATTCCCTCTGCCAAGTTCCCGCAACCATTGGTCTTATAGAGAGATTTTTGGCTTTTTGGCTTTGCACCTGTGCTGGTGGCGATGCGCTACAACCGCTTTTCGATCGATCGGAGGTTTGTACTGTGTTCTCTCCTAAGTCCGTGGCTCCTTTTTGTCTCGCCGCAGGGCGCTCATACGGCGAAGGTCGAGTCGCTTGGTCGTCCATGCCATCGGCATCGGCTCGTGCATGTCTTGATCAGTGGCCATTTACGAACGCTGGCGAAGCTCTCGTGACTCTGGCGTTTCATTGTGAATAATTAACTCAGATCTGCAAAACGCAGACTGTAGATCGGCGGCAAAGGAAATTTGAATACCCAAGCATATGATATCATGCTGTGCAGCAGGTTGATCACAGTCTACAGCCGCTGAGCTTTTCATATGATACTGTCAGGGGGACAAACTTCAAATAGCATGATACAGCCTGCCACCGGTTTGCGTTAAAATTTTTCATACAGAATGGTAAGTCGAAGGAGACTTACACTTGTGCTGAGTACTAAGTAGTAGAAACACAGTAACACTCTGAAACTTGAAGGTTGTCAGCGTCACCGGCTGTGGGTTCAACGTGTTGAGGTTCAACGTGAAATACGGTTATTTCAACACAACTGCAGCAGATGATAGTAACAGTGCACAAAATCAGCCAGCCAGCTTTTGAAACAGCCTGAACGCATAACACTGCATGATCAGAAACGAATTGCCAAAATCGTTCTCACAAATCAAAAATAGCAACAGATCGTCGATCAAATTCACCGCCAGACTCCGCGGAATCAAACCCTTTAGCGGTCTAGGGACGTCCCTGGGCGAGAGGTGTTGAGTGTTTGGAGGAGCTTGGAAAAATCTGCCGCTGGGAGGTCCGCGGCGCAGGAAATGATAATAGGAGTGATAGAGGAAAGGTTGCTCGGAATTGGCAGTGGAAACAAGAACACGCTCGCGAGATAAAACAATACATTTTTGCTTGTTCTGCTTGGTTTGTAGAAAGTATAGATGGTCGTCTGTATTGAACGGAAGCTTTCAGTAATATCCCAGATGTGTCGGTATGGTGTAGCAGTACGGGACTTGCTATCAAGGGTTCAAAATCAGTAGTGGCTAGTGGTAGAAAGCGAAGAGACGCTGAATTACATAAATAGAACCAAGCTGCATTGATTTCGTATTTGACCTATTTGACCTATTCACAATTCACTCAATCATAGCATGGACATCATTATTGTATAGCACTGCGTAGATCTCGCAAGCAAGACCACAAATTAGTGGCACACGTACTCAACTACGCACTGCGAGGAATTAAATGACTATCAATACACAGTATGACATGTCGTAGCGCCCGTAAAACATCGTGAAAATAGAAAGAAAAAAACATCAATGCCTCATGGCAGATATATGAAACCTCGTGACAAAGTATGAAGCCTCGTGGCAAAGATACGATGCGTCGTGGCCGCGGCGAAGCTATATAATACGTCGACGGTAGATATGATGCGTCGACAACAAGATACGATGCCCGGCAGCAAAGACTCAATCTCTGCCTCATCAGAGCAGGGAAGCCAGCACGCAAAAGTCTGCTAGCTACAAGCCACAGAAAGGGGTGACTTCCGCTCGACGAAATGGCCAGATGACTGTTCAGCGCGGCGAGCTTTCCAGTTCGAGCGCGAACGCGTGCTACATCGGTCGTTGTTTCGCATCATCAGTGTAGCGACGAGCTGAGGCATAGTGAGGATAGAGGGCATGGGGGTGCTTGTGGGCGGTGGGGATGATCGTGGTGAAGGCGTGTCAGAGGATGAACTGTGGAGGTTTAGGACTGCCTCGGAGCGTATAGGCCGATAAGACTCTTCTTGCGCGCAAAACCGAGGAACAGATGCGACATTATCGCGAGGCACCACCGGGATGCCATCAACTACCAATGAACACCCAAATCCATATTCGATCAGTCGTGTCTGGATCCTGCGCGCCAGGAGCACATCCTGCCCCTCAAGGGTCTGTGCATCTACTGGCGCAACATCCTCTCCACGAAAACAGTCCAACGGATCGGTATTGCAGTGGGACACTAGGCTGCGGTGGACGGTAGCGAGGAACATCAAGTCCGCGACTTGGCGCCAACTCTTGCGAGACCGCTTGCGCATGGTCGCTTCTGCACTCCCGGACCTGCTGTTCTCCCTCGACTTGGGCTTTTTATCCCGTCTGGGACCTGCTGGCTGGGAGAGCGTGGCGATAGCTTGGGAACGCCGTTTGCGAAGACGGGTCTGTGCAGAGCACGGGGAAGCGGCGCCGTTACACGATGAAAACGGAGCTGATGGGAAAGACTGCGAATCAACGCTATCGAATGTCCCATCAAACATATTGACATCCATTATGCTAGCGACATCATCTGCGGGTAACGTGGAAGGGAAGGGTATGACGCTCCGGACGTCTGGTAGATCGAGGAGAGATGGTAGAAGTGCCCGGGACTGCGAGGAGCTGGCACATGTCGCTGAAAGGGAGAGGGTAGGTGGGGCTTTGCACGGGCGGGAGGAAAATGGGAAAAGAGGGTTATAGTGCTTCGTCGATGGTGAAGACCTGGTACGACGTTGCACGTTGGTTGCGTCGACGAGGACAGATCCCGCCCGTGTTACGCGCGATGCGTGGTCTCTGACTAGTATTGGGTGTGCTGATATCGTTAAAGCCATGACGCTGATTTTCTCGACTCAAACTTGACTCGAAACTCGAAGTTCAACCTGCGAATCAGTGATCTGATCTGATCGTCGTAAAAGTAGTCCGCAGTAGATAAAGGACGAGTAAGAAAGAGGTAAGCAGGGGTTAGATTCTTCCAGCGATGACCAGCTGTAAGACGAAAGAAAGAGAAGGGGAAGGTCAGCCTCGATCTTTTCGCTACCGGAACCCAGGCCTTTATATAAAGCGGACTCACCGGTCCTGGGGAAAAGTGAAGGGTGTGAAAGACCCTTTTGTGGGGAACACGAGGCGTGCTATCCTCTCAAAGGCGGTTAAAAATAAACACGATCCCACGACGCGTCGGTCACGTGTATCGTGACATTCCGTTATTCGGGAGCATTACTTACTGTTACTGGGCTGCTGGGGCCCAACAGTGGAACAATTGCGGTAGGCAAAACAACAAAAATCGGTTTTGAGCTCTTCGTTCTGTTGTAGAGTTAGTACGGCAATCCATGAGGCTAGCTTCGCGCTTTGTTGTAACCAGATCCGCACATCGTGGCGGTGACAACGGAGTGTACTACATAACGTTGACGAGACGTATGAAACCCGCCACAAGGTCGCAGACAATGTCTCAACTAATAACTAATCCGCGTGTTTCACACCAGCCCGTCTCCAAATTTCCACCGCAGCTCCATTTCCAGCATGAACTGCATTCCGCAGCGCAAGCCCCACATATCCCGCCTCAGTCTCTGTTCCACCAAGATTCGCACCCGCGCTCATAAGCGTATCAACAATGCCAGCATGGCCCTGACGTGCAGCCTACTGACCTCAGCCACTCGAACCACGCTAAAAAATCGCGAAAACTCACATAATACAAGGCAGTGTGTCCCAATCCGTCCCGGAGATGTACCAAAGCGCCGCTCTCCAGCAATTTCTCTACGCACCTCATATTCCCGTTTAGTGCAGCGACATGCAACGGACTCCTTCCGCTCCCCGCATCCAGACAATTCACGATACCTCCTGGGACGACTACCTCTGTCGTTCCCTCAGTCACACCAGAACCTGACGAGGTGCCTGCTGAAGCAAGGCAGAACTCCAGTCCCTCGACATCATCCCGGGCGACGGCAAGATGCACGAGAAACGGCAAGAGAGCAGCCTCTGTACTCGCGCGCTCAGCGGCAGTACGAGTCCACGGAGCCGCAGCGTCTTGCACTTCTTCTCCGATCACAATCTGAGGAATATCTGCCTTCCGCGCAGACGAAGAGAGACGAACGAATTCGGACAACAATCCCGAAAGGTCAGTGTTCACGTCATCCGACGAAGGCGCTGCCGGCAGGGACGATACTGGTGGTGTGAGCTCGCCTCTTAAAGGAAGGCTGATAAGCGAGCGCACTTCGGCTGCGGTAAATTCAGGTTTTGCGAGAAGGTAGCTAAGCTTGGTAAGAGCACACTGAATGATAGTCAGAAAGCTGACACAATAACTAAAAAAAAAAGACACACCTCGGGGGTCATGTCCCCGCCGAGGACGACACCGGCTTGAATTAGTGTTTGTCCTGTCTCGTAATCGCCTGATACAGAGCCTTTGACGCATTGGGATATAGCAACGATAACGACACCTCGGTCGCAGGCGTTTTTAAATGCAGCCAGGAGATCTGGACGTTGGGAAGCGTTGCCAGCACCGAATGTCTCTAGAACAATTCCACGGGTCGGGGGCGCGAGGAATGCGCGAGCAGTGGCGCCTGTCATGCCTGGGAAGAGCCGTAGAGTTGCTGGAGAGTGTCAGATTGAATGCAAATGTGTCTTGTAGGTGCTCACCAACATGGGGACTCATTTCTACACGGAGGCGTTAGTAGGATTGTTAAAAAAAAAGAAAATAATGACACCTTCCTTTGTAGGCTCTAAATCTTCGAAGACTAGTTTGACGTAGGACGTCGTTCCAGTTGACGACTATATCTATTCCGACTGCAAAAAATGACATATGGGTATGACGAGGGTATATGCGCTCGCGTACCGTTTACTAGCGGGGGGAAATTAGGGCTATGAAAGGCATTGAGGTCGTAGGAAGAGGCCTTGGACACTCTGTTACCGCGGTACAAGGTATGGTTGAAATATAAGCTGCATTCTAGAACGAAAGATTAACCACAGCTGCACGATCGATATATTAGAAATACCTGGTATGGTGTAGTTGCCTGCAATAGACAGTGCGCCAAGGAGATTATCGACAGCATCGTTCCGAAGTTGTGAAAGGGGTATTTGAGCTCCAGTTAGAATCTGATATCGCCGCGTGAAGATACACATGCATTAGAAGATGTGAGACGTACAACAGTTTTACCGAGATCCTCGAGCAGGAAGCTGAGTGCACTAGAAGTGTATGACATGGTGTCGGTGCCATGTAGTACTACGAATGCATCAAAAGAAGTGTAGTTTAGCTCAATCTCTGCGGCTATACGGATCCAATCTGTCCTAGGTAAAATTATGAACGGGAGAGGTTTGAAGAGGGATGTGAAAAATGAGCACCGTCCATTTCCATGTTGCTACTGTCAAGCAGTGGGTTCCACTAATTTTACTAAGCTATTGATTGAGTGACGAAGGCGGATGACTGACCTCGAGAATTGCATAGCGTATGCGTTTCGTTTGAACATGTCCAGGAATGACGCATCGAGGAGTTACAAGACTCGGCAGACGTGTCTCATAGACACCATCAGAGACTTTTCTGCATTCCGGTTGTCCAATAACCTTCTGAATTTGTGAAAATATAGACGGCAATAGGGCACTCGTGCTACCAATCGGGCGGGAGGACCTGACGAGAAGGGTAGGTTGACTTCCGGTGGATGCACCTGGAGTGGGGACATTGTCGGAACCACTTGGCGTGGACTTTCCGCTATTGCTCCACTCTCTATAACCCTCTACAGATGCAGCGTTAGAGAAGAGGGAGTCTTGCAAAGGATCATGGAAGCGTTTTTGGCTCCGGATCGTGTCGGTGAGGAAATATGGTTCGGGAACGTAACCTCGCGAGCTGACGAGCATTCCGATGGTTCCGCCCGTGTATATCACCAATACTCTTGCTTCGTCCGAACGTGGTTCCATCGTGCAGTCGCTGTCGACCTACTCGTTCCTTCTACAACGGGGTCACGGAAGCGGCCGTACATTTAAGTCCCCATGGGGTTTTAGTAAGCAAGCGACCCGGATCCTCTCATGGCAACACTATGACCATGAGCGCAGGTTGAACAGCGAACACGCTGGAAGTGGCGAGCAGAGGAGTCATGCTTATGGAACCCAGGCTGACATTTGAACAAAAAGTCACAATCGACTCAAATGATTGTTTCACCCTAGGTTAGGCCCAGAAACTGGATGTGTTTGTTGACGATGACGGATTGTCGCTGACTTTTTCAGGTGCATCATGATCCGTGGACACACCGGGTGAGGAACCAGCTCAAACCGGAAGTACCCGATATGAAAGCTTGACAGCCCTTGTCAGACATAGGTCCTATAGTAAGTGTAGGCAGCAGCACTGACCTAGCTATAAGGATGTCCAAAGTGTGAGTTTCTTCTTTGCTGTTTGACTCCTTTGTATCCATCTTATCCAGATTTCGTCTTGATGGTCACCGACACAGACACCCGCCTGAGGAGAAAAGTATGAACCCACAAACCCTAAGATGGGCCCTCTCAACCCGCAAGGTCTTAAACCGTGAGTGTGTGGCTCGGATTCAATATCTAGATGCGGTTATTATGGCATGCAGTGGTGAGTTCTAGGTCACTTCAATGGGAATATGATTTTGATTCATCGACAGCCCGGTGACCACAACCTGGACACACTTCGTAGACCAAGCAACAGAAGACAACGTATTTTACTCCTTGATTGGTATCGAGAAGCCTCCGCCACGAGGCTGAAAATGGGTCTTCTGACTACTGCTAGCATCCATCGGTTGGTCATATGCGCTGATTGTCGATTCTACGTCATTCGCTGCATAACGTGGTTTCAAACAGGGCTCAGTGATTCATGGAGCTCCGGCTACCTCGGGAAAAGAATCGGACAGAACGCAGGTGCGGGGAAGCAGTCCAGGTAGGTACATGTTAGCATGCGATGCATCGGTAAAGAATGGCCGCACTTGACTCGTGCGTGCGTTTCGCTACATACATACACATACGAGCTCTCTTTTGTGTATCTACAGCCTGGTGTGCGCGTTGCACACTCATCATGATGGCCGTCTATGAGGTGAGGACCTCTATTGGATATTCCCCATTTCACTCACTGCAATGCAGTCCTTAATCGTTGCCTTCCGCAGCCACACCCTCTTTTAATACCATGAATGAAAAAAAAGGAAAAAAAAAACTACTGTGAGGACGGCTGACAGAAATGTATGTTTGTTGACCCTGCTTCGCTGCAGTATATTCACCTTGTTGCGGCATCAGCTACGTGCGCTAGATGGCAAGCTGAAATATGAATTCATGTGCAATGTCTCGCAACCAAGTTCTTTGATGCTCGAACTGAATACCGGAGAGTCTAAGTCTAAACAAATGCTGTGCGCTTCGTGCTCGAACGATAATTTACGTCTTCCCCTCAGAGTCCGCAGGGAATAGCTGTCTGTATCGCATCACCGATCCACTCATCGTCGTCCCTGCATCCATGTTATTGTAATGAGCTGAGAGGCAGCAGCCATTCACTGAAGCCATGCACGTTTTCATTCCGCAGTCCACTACGCGAATCAGGAGTCAATGATCATTGTCCCAGAGCAGAAGAAATGAAAAATACATGAGATGTACGCTACTGATTAATACAAAAATGTGACGTCAAGAACCGTACGAAAGCAAGAGCACACCTTCGCAACACGACAAGCATAAGGAGGGTATCGTGAACACACACAATAGGGAGGACATTGTCACCGTGACCGTGCAGGTGGCACTTTATTAGCTTCTGCAACATGATCTAGTTGTGCACTCCGTTTTTGAGCGAGTTCGTTCTGCCGTTCCAGACTCCTACAGTAAAACATCATCAGCACAAGACCTCGACATGCGAGCAGGAAGAAAGAGATAGAAAAGGGGGAAACAAACCTCATCTGATTCTCCAACTCCAAAACCCTCTCCTTCGCACCCTGCCTCTCCCTCTTGTACTTCTCCTCCCCTGCCTTCAACCTCGCCTCGTACTCCTTCACCCTCGCTTCCCATTTCTGATCAGCGGTAGTCGTCTTCTGATTTATGTTCGAAATCTTCTCTTCGCTTAGGAGGAGCTGGTTTTGAACCACTACCAGGCGTTTCTCAGCGTTTACTGCGCGGGAAAGGAGGGTTTTGGTTTCTTGGGAGTCGCCTTGGGTCGGTCGTCGGGATGTTACCAATTGAGAGGTAAGTTCTGCGTTGGTAGCCTTCACAGATCAGTGTGAGTCAAAGTCAACGCAAATCAAAACCGCAGATCAAAAACCTACCTTCAACCCCTCAATCTCTCCCTCCTTCGCAGTAAACTTCCGTCTCCACGTAGCCTTTGCCTCCCCATACGCCTTCACACTCGACTCAAACTTGTCAATCTGTTTCCACCGCATATCAAGCTGTCTTCGCATATCAGCAAGCTTCTCGGTGAATTTCCCTTCTACTTCTTTGACGCGTTTGTCAAAGTCGAGTTGGATCTGAGAGAGAGCTTTGAGTCGCGTGATGAGGTTGTCGTGGAAGACGCTGAAATTGGTGAAGGGTTTCGTTTCTGCCTGATTGCCTTTCTTCTGCGAAATGGAGTGTATGATGTGAGTGCCAACGCATTAGAGAGAATAAAAGAGACTTACGGGAGTTTTGTCCACGCCGAGGATCTTATCCATGTATTGATATATCGTAAGCAGCAGCGTATTCCGCTCTGTAAGCTGATCACGATATTGATTCTCAGCACTCAGTAACGTCCGCTGGTCCTTAGACAACCGCGTCTCCAGCTCGTTCACTCTTGTCCTGTACCCAAACAATTCCGCCTCAGCAGTCTTGAGGCTGGTCTGCGTGCTGTCAAGCTTCTCAGATAGACCGAGACGCGCTTGAGTTTGGGTATTGAGCTGTGTGGTGAGCTGTTGTACTTCGAGCTGCAGTTTGTGAATCAGATCTTCACGATCGCGGGTTGTGCCCTCTCGGTCGCCGACATCTTTCCTCGTACGAGATAGTTCGTCTTCTAGGCGATCGACATCGCGTTTCAGTCTGTCGACTTCCAGTTGCAACGAGAACCGCGCTGTTGTATGCGTCTCCCCGAGTTCTTTCGACCGCTGCTCCATGTCCCGAAGCGCGTTTTGTACGGCTTCGAGGTCGCCTTGACGTTGGGAGAGGAGGGACTGTGTCCGTGAGAGATCGTCGAGGGCGCTGTGAAGTGCAGAGTCTTTGTCTTCAAGTGCACGCCGCTCGCGTCGGAGCTCAGACTCGTGTGTCCTCTCAACGTCGTCAAACTCGCGCTCAAGACTCTCCCGAGCTTCTTGCTCGCGTTTGACTTCGGTTACGAGGTCTTCGATATGCCCTGCTAACTCTTCCTGACGGGCTCGGTGCGCATGCATGTCTTGGAGAGATTGGTCGTAGAGTTCTTGCAGGTCTTGGAGTTCAGATTTCAGTCCTGAGACTTTCTGTTGTGTTGTCAGATGTTGAAATTATGGGTGGTAACGGGCTTACATCTTTGAGCGCAGATGCGAGTGCTTCTAATGTTTCGCGCTCGACTGCGTCCTCCTCTCTGAGACGTTCGTGATCCTCAGACATGCGATCTGCGTCTTCCTCGAGCGCATACACTTGCTTTCCAAGATGCTCAATCTCCTCGTTTGCAGCGCGGAGCTCGGCATCTTTCTCTTCTGCTTCTTGCTCGAGGTGTGCGAGTGTGGCTTCGAACTTCGCATGAAGGTCGTTAGTGTTGGCTTCGAGCTCTGTGATGTTGAGGCGGAGTTCTCTTGCTTCATTTTCGCGTTCTGCAAGGACCTGCAATGTGGTGAGAGACAGAATGAAAACGAGACGATGAAACAAACATCTCTGAGCTCTTCGACTTGACTCCTGGCCTCTTCGACCTCACCCCTCCACTCCTCCTCGACAACGTCAACGACACGATCATGCTCCTGAATCAATTCGTCGATCTCTTTATTCTTGAGCTCTAGTTCGTCCTCCTTCTGCTGTAGCTCGATAGTGGCGGCAGCAAGCTTATCCCGGATTGCGTTAAGATCGTCCTCCACAGCCTCACGTTCCTCTCTTTCCTCAAGTACTTGGGCCCGACTTTCACTCCTCTCGATACTCTCCGCTTCTCTCCGTCGCTGCAAATCCTCGACCTCCAGTTGCAACCGGTCAGCATGGTCAGCAAGAGCTTCGGTCTCCTCCTCGCGTTGTTCGAGAAGTTGATCGCGCTGGTCGAGCTCACGACGCAGTTCCTCATTCTCCGCACGCAGATCCTCGAGTTTGCGTGCATATCTGAGATCTATGGAGTCGTCCCCACTACGCTCAACGATAACCTGGGTCTTCCTCAACTCCCTGATTTCATGCTCGCGCTCCTCGAGCTGCATCTCAAGATCGCGTTCTCGTTCATGCAGCTGTGTCTCTAGATCGCGCTCACGCTCATGCAGCCGCGACTCCAGATCGTGGTCGCGAGTAGAACCACGCTGAAGACGCTCCAACTCGCGCTCAAGCTCCAAGACGAGCTTCTTGAGTTTCTTGATCTCAAGACCGCGTTGTTGGACCTCGATCTTTAGATTGATGTTCTGTTTGAGAGCAGCATCGATCTGGTCAGGTGCGAGCTGCGCAAGCCGTTCTTCGAGGAAATGAACGCGTAGTTTGATGTTAAAGTTCTCTTTTTTGAGAGAGTCGATGTGCTGTTTAGGTTAGGTTAGATAGAATCGGGTGGCGGGTTTTGAGTTACCTTTTCTTGGTCTCTCAAAGATAAAGCAGCGCCTTTTCCTCCTGGTGCGCTTTGTCTTGGACGTCGTGCGCGTGGAAGGGGTGTGTCCGGGCCATCACCGTTGCTGGGAGCGGGTGATGATATCGAGGGGTTACGGAGTGGTCGACCGGGCGTACTGGGCCCTGATACGAATGACCCAAGGGACAGATCCGGGTGTGTACCAGCAGAGGTGTCTGCACCGTTTAGAACGGCAGACATGCACGTTGGGAGCACGGGGAGAGAGCTTAATTACTAAGCAGTTGTCCTTGGCCTGAGTGTATAACTTAAGTAATGGGGAGCGGCAAGTTCACCGTGTCGGCAAAACCTGTTTGGTCATGGCGCTCGTGATTCATCGTTCATTGAACTCATTCGAACGCAAGGCAGTACAACGGTAGTTGCGCACAGGCCTATAGATGCATAGCCCACTGGTGGTAGACCGGCCTCAAGGTTGCAGCGCTCTTATTGTGGATTTACTGTGTGCACGTTGCACACTCGTTATAATGGACCGTCTGTGAGGTGAGGACCATTCCCCATCTCACTCACTGCAATGCGTTCTTTATCTGTGTCCTTAATCGCTGCCTTACAGGCGTTGGCGATCGCTTTACCGCAGCCACACCCTCTTTCAATACCTTTGACGAAAAGATCTACTCTCAGGACTGCTGACGGTTATGTTGACCCTGCTTCGATCAGGGCTTACATATCGAGCACAGAGGCGTAGGTGACTACTCTTGTTTAGTGTTGTTCCTCATTGAGCACATATCTAGCAAGCTACACCGGGGCGCTGCTGCAATCGAAAGAAATACTGGCGTAGCCCTATTCTCATCACTTACAAGGCGTGCGGCAGCGTCAGGTTCTGACCCGCTGGTTGACGACTCAAACGAGCGTTGGTATGGAAAAATCGAAGTCGGCACTCCGCCGCATACGTTTACCAGTTTGCATTTCCGTCTTGATCGTACCACGCAGGATGCACTAATGCGAGCGCTCCAGTTGACTGCGACACTGGTTCAACGGACTTCTTTTTACCTGGACCAAGCTGCGGGGACGCATGCAGCGGACATGACATATACAATCCCAATAGTAGTTCGTCCGCTGAGCCTCTTGGCAGGTCATTCACAGTGGAGTACAACGATGGCTCCATGGCCACAGGTGATCTATACACGGACACCGTGTCACTTGCTGGATACAATGTGCGTAGATGTCCTGTTGTTCTTCGATTCAATCCTTGAAGTATGTCAACAAGGCCAGAGCACAAACGTTGGGCGTTGCCTCGTTGTATTCATACGGGTTCTCGTCGGAGAACTTTGGTGCGGACGGGCTGATGGGAATGGCTTTCAAGTCTGTTTCCGAGTTTGGCGCAGACTCCGTTTTCCAGACGCTGGTTTCGCAAGGAGCTGTCCCGGAACCAGTGTTTGCTTTCAAACTTGCATCCTCTGGTTCTGAGCTTTACGTTGGTGGCGTGAACTCTGCGTTGTATCGTGGTCCGTTCACGTATACTCCAGTAACTCAACAGGTGAGCGCCGGCCATCAGTTGTATGTTGTGGGACACGCTGCTCATGCATTACTCATGTATTTATCAGGGATACTGGCAAATCGCTGGTGACGCCATTGGGATCAATGGGAAAGAAGTCGTCAATGGATTCTCCGCTATTGTCGACACTGGGACCACGCTGATCATCGGTGATACGTCCTACGTCAGTCAGCTCTACGCAGTTATCAATGCGACAGAAGTAGGTGGAGGTGTATACTCGCGTAAGCATCCTGACAGCTTCAATGACGTGTTTGTCTAAACGTTGTTTCAAGTACCGTGTGATGCCATGCCAAATGTGAACATCACCATTGGCGGGAAACCTTTTGCGCTTTCCGCGGAGACCTTCAATTTTGGCAAGTATGGCTCGTCAGGAAACACCTGCCTGGGTGGTATTGCAGGCAGTGACGGTCTTGGAGGTTGGTCTTGGATCGTTTAGAGCTACCCTCGCTGACATGTTTTCAGATCTATGGATCCTTGGTGACGTCTTCCTGAGAAACGTATACAGCGTTTTTGATGTCGGAAATTCCAGAGTTGGTTTTTCGGAGCTTGCATGAACTTCGGTAACACCTGCCTGATCCTATTAAAATCACACTCGAACACTGTAGCTTCCATGGACACGGCTTTGGACTAGGAAGTTTCCGAAACTGACGTTTACGATTCGGACTTAACAAGGACTTCTTGGACTTGTAGTGTACGAAAGTAACGAAACAATTCTATCCCTAGCGATATCAATATCTAGTACATAATACCAGTATCACGAACACATGATTCTCGTCACTTATTGATCTATACTTATTCTGCCTGATCTTGTTGAACACAATCATGTCGACGCCCTCAACCAAGACTCTTGATCACATCGTGCATCTCACACCTCCCGGCTCAGTGAATGAGGTATCACGGCAATTCCAAGACCTTGGCTTCCAGTGCGTCACCTTTCAAATTTTGAAAATATCTCAGTGCGAATTCGACGTGCAGTGTCATCCCAGGGGGTACACACGCTGGGGGACTGACAGAGAATGTGCTCGTGGTATGATCGCCTAACTTGAAGCACACCACAGCAACAGTCTGCTTACTAACCTTTTGGGGCATATTGGCAGATACTGCAAGACGGCGCATACCTTGAGCTCATTTCCTTCACGCACCCAGCATCACATTACCCACCAGGATCGCCTGCCCGCCAGAAACGGGATGCCAATCCCTGGGCATGGAAAGAACCTGGTTGGATTGACTACGCGTTCCTCGGGTCTTCCAGCTCCTCAATATCAGAGCTTATAAACGCCCGACCCAAGAAGGACAAGAGTAGGATTCGGTATGATCCAGAAGTTGACGGAGGAAGAGAGCGCAGCGACGGCAAGGTGTTAAAGTGGCGAAACTCTGCACCATCCCAGGATGATGGCCGGGGAGTTGCTCCGTTCTTCTGCGGAGATGTGACGCCAAGGGAATGGAGGGTATGTGCCTTGTTTGACACTTATCCGAGGCTTCTGAGACTCAGACCAACGGGTCTTTCAAGGTTCCAATCGATCCCCCTTCGAATGCAGAGCATCCATCAGGAGTAGTTGGAGTCGCATACGTCCGAATTCTGGTGGAAGATCACGATCTGTCGGACATGAAAGCGAATATGACGTCGGTCGTCGGTACATCACCTGTGACTAACACAGAGCGACGAGCAACTTGGGTGCTTGACACGCCTAAAACAGATGTCGCTGGAGGAAAACCCCGACTTATCATCAGCGTGCCAGAGACAGAGGACGAGCGCTGGACATTGAAAGAGAGGGGCGAGGGTATTTATGAGGTTGCGTTCCTCGTTAGCTCAGGAATGAAGCCGGGGCAAGCCTGGACGCCGTACGGAAAAATTGTCTGGTTAAGGGGATAATATCTATCTTCTTGAGGAAGTTTGCTCTGGCAGAGGTGGTCTACCGCAGTGTATCCTTCAGTTGCGATACGCGGGTGAACCGAGAGGACACCCAATTATTGTTCCCCTTAGAATGTAAATGCATCCTGAAACCTGTCATGAAGCCAGATAACCGGACTAAAGAAAACGCATTACAATAACGGTGAGCCTAATTAGCGAAACCAGGTAAAGATCTAACATATGAAGAAAACGCAAACAATTTGTTCAAAGCCGACCATCACCGCCTCTCTCTCATTTTCAACCAGACCACAGCGATAACAGCAACACCAAGCCCAGCTATAAAAGCAAACAGCACAAGAACATCTCTATAATAATGGTTCAAGCCAAAACCAAACAGCTTGTTTTGCCGTGACCAGTCAGTGGTGTGAAGGGGCAAGATGCAGAGATAGTACTCACCAGCTGCATGATGAGGGTCGCCGATACATTGACGGGTACGCCTTGCAAGGTATCCTGGATCATCAGTCCTGAACCTACTTCGTTTACCGAAATAGCTTCAAGGGTATACTGGCGGATACAATGAGCATCCATGAAACGCGAGATGTCAAGTACACGCACATTGAGTGGACAAAGCCATTGCAGCCAACGCAAGACAGGCGGTATCGAAGAGAGGTGGACAAAGAAACCGGCATAGGTCATCTGGTAGAGTGCAGAAAGAGCGGAAAGCAGAATCGCGATCCCGCCGTTGCGGAATAGCGTTCCTAGAAGGAAGTTCTGCGTAACATGACCGACCAGTAATCAGAGGAGGTAGAGTGTGATAGCAAAGAAGACATACAAAGAGCGTCATGACTAGCGTGTACAGCGCAATGACAAGTAGGAACTTGAAGAAATGAACTGCGTCATGCGCAAGCCCAGCCATCCAGTATGTGCTGAGATCCTAGATCAGATCACAGATATAGGTCGTGGAGGTCAAATGACTTACATGGTGCACACAATGATGGTGGGTATAATGCGAAGGGGTATCACGTCGAATATCAAACGTGAAAGAAGCCACGCCGTCGGGCTGAAGGCATTTTAGGAGAGAATCTCCATCGAGAAGAAATTGACAAACCTGTAATACCAGTTTGACCTCTCCCGGAGGAAGAGGGGTCGTATCTCAACGATGTTATAGAGGGCGCTAAGGGACGAGAATGCGATGAGAGACCCCTGAAAGCAGTTTTAGATCGGGTCTATTCACAAGCAAATCATAGGTTCTTGCCATAAAGAAAAGGCAGCCGACTCTGGCCTGGAATCCGGCGATAGTTACACCAGTCTGATAGTAGAGACCACCTGCCGTTACGATTAGCAAGGTCAACAGCGGCACCATTCATGCATACCACAGAATACGCCGAGCACGAAGGCAACGCCCACATGCGTGAAAAATAAGGTCTTGTCTCTGCAAAAGTGGACTGTGTTAGTGGTCATCGAGATGAACTATTAGAAGTGCACGCACCTTCTCAAAATTTTCCATTCGCGTCCGCAGAGCACTTGTAACTGCGTGAGGAATGTTGCCGCATACCTGCCCGCTGCAAAATTTTGTGTAGAGAGCGCTTCAACATCTTTCCCTCCATCAACCTTCTCCTCGTCGCTGACACTTAGCTCTATTTCGTCAACTGCACTGATGCCCGGTGACATGCTAGGGATACCAGGAGACTCGCTCGCAATGTCGAGTAGATAATCTGCGACGTTGTAACCCTCTTCGTATGGTGGGACATCAGCCCCGGCTCCTCCCCCTTCTCGCATGCGCATGAAATATTGTGCTGGTGCTAGTCCGCCCGGCCCCGAATAAAGTGCGCGCCCATTGGAAAGAAGGTGAACAGAGTCAAAGGTGTGGTAAAGCCGCGAACTTGGCTGATGTACACTGCAGATCACCGCCACGCCCTTTCGATGACCATGTGAGCCTTGATGACCTATAGCAACACCACCTTCACGTGCAAGTTCCTTCAGCACATTGACAACCCTCCGGGCGCTAACAGAGTCTAGTCCGCTGGTGGGCTCGTCACAAACAAGAACATCGGGGCATCCAACAAGTTCAAGCCCAATGCTAACGCGACGGGCTTCTCCGCCACTGATACCTCTACCCGTCCCATCAGTCGCGCCGATTCTAGTTTCGGCAACGGCATCCAAACCTAGTTTGGAAATGACGGTAGAAACCAGTGCTGCCTTCGAGGATACTGGAAGAGATTCGGGGAGGCGAAGGGACGCGGCGAATGTAAGGGCTTCGCGGACAGTCAGCATTGCGGGAAGGATGTCATTCTGCGGGACGAAAGCTACCCTTGGATGATGTCCAGGAGAGTATGGAGGGAACGTGATAGACCCGGTGTATTGGCCTGATTTTGTCTTCCCGGCAATGAGTTCGACAAGAGTAGTCTTGCCTGCTCCACTAGGACCAAGGATTGCCATGAGCTGGCCTGATTCGACACCGCCGCTGACACTATCGAGGATGGTCTTTCCCCCGCGCATAGTAGGTTTGGTAATCAGGGAGAACAGTGAATTTTTGGGCGAATGCACGATATATGAAATGTCGGACCACCGAACGCTTATTCCGCCGCTCTGACCTCCATTAAAAGGTAACTTTTTCGCCGCCCGTTGGACATACCAGCCCCACGCAACGACTGCTAGCCCAAACAAAATTATCGCCCCAACAACAGCAAGTCCTGCAATAACTCCTCCGCTAAGTTCGGTTCCACCTGACGCAGCTGCAGCGGAAGAAGTTGCGTTTGTTGTGTCGATGACGGCCTGAGTGACACATTCACCAAAGACGCATCCTTCCATGGATAATCCCTGACTTCCGAATACTGAATTGATGGTATCCTGTTGAAAATGGCAGGTATTGGTGCTATCGCACGCAATTGTCAACGTGCCAGTGAGTCCGTTAATAGTACTTGTGAGGTTTGAGATCGGCACACCACCGCAGAATGTAGCATTTGCGATACATTCACATGAAAGATTCTGGCATGTCCAACTGTCAGACGTGGTATTGCCCGAACTGGTGGTGGAGTTGGATGATGTTTGGGTACACGGCGAAGCAGTACAGAAGAACTGCTCGACGCCGGCATACATAAGTTGGGCATAGATAGAGGAGCTAGTGGAGGATGACAATAACGTTCCACTGGTGTTGTGCAGTGGGGATAGAGAGCTGTTCAAAGTACGGAGAATGTTCAGAGTAGATCGGAGAGGATACAGTGCCTCCAAGGTGGGATTCTAGATAGAAAATATGTCAATTAAGATGCTAGATCATACCCGAATTTAACGATGCTGCACTGACATTGACTTGACAGCTAAGTTCGCCAGCTGCCCATACAGTAGGCGCAGTATTGCAGACCATAGTGTCGTTTAAACCACCAAGCCCCGAGATTGCACTTGCGTTGCCATTGACCGCAGTATACGCGACCTGACATGCTGAGGAGGTAGTGCAAACATTACAGCCCACTCCTCCCCATCCGCTTTCGCAGGTGCAATCGGACGCAGTTAAGTTCGCAAAACCAGCCGATGAGGCAGATGGTTGAGCTAAAGAGCGGCTCGAACCATCGAATATGGTGCCACCGCATGCTGGTTGTGCACACGTAGCACCTCCAAAGCCCGGAGGACAAAGACAGCTCGAGGCATTCGATGGAGAAGTTTCACCGTAGTTCATACATGTTTGCCCGATGACGCTGGCTGAAAGACCTATTAGGACGAGGAGGACGCAGGAGAAGTGATCCAGCGCATGCTTCATCCTTAGACTGGTTCCAAGTAGCGGCTGTCAAAGATAGCATTGGACAACCCTGGACAAGCTTTTTGTCACAGGCTGCCAGCTCAGCGTTCATTACGCATAAATGATTCAGATAGGCCATCATGACAAGGCCCAGTGCTCACTTGGCAAAACGGGTGCCTGCGAAATGTCCGGCAGTACCCGATACTTATTTCATGACATCGGCCCTCGAAACTTTGCCGGTGACAGCCCAGCGCTTGACATAGGCCCTATAGTGAGTGTAGGCAGCAGCACCGACCTGGTTATAAGTATGTTCCAAAGTGTGAGTCTCTTTTTCATTTCTTCCCCTCTTCGCTGTTTGACCTCGTTGCATCCGTCATATTCAGATTTCGTCTTGGTGGTCACCAACGCCGACACCCGCACCCGCCCCAGGAGAAAAATATGATCCCACAAACCCTAAGATGAACCCTCTCAACCCGCAAGGTCTTAAACCGTGAGTATGGGCATTTTTGTTTGCCATGCCGACTGACTTGTCCTGCTTTCGCGTGAACAGATGTTGCGCCTGCCCAGAAACGAAATCTGCTCGCGATGCCTGTTTCCTCCAGAACGGCAGCGAAGAAGGTAAATGCGTCGAGCTACTCAAGAAGCATGTCGAATGCATGCGAGGGCTTGGATTCAACATCTAGTTGCGGTTATTATAGCATGCAGTTGTGAGTTCGAGGTCATTTCAATGGGAATATGATTCTGATTCATCAACAGCCTGGACACACTTAATTCGTAGATTACGCGACACACTACCCCACTCACATTCATACATGCGTCATATTTAACTCGAGACTGGCTGTACCCTAGAGCACCATGATCTAGCGAGCAGTGGTTTCAGGACCATTTGCTCTCTGCTGTTATTGGCTTAGAACCGATTTGTCTACTTGGCTACACATGCGGTACGTTTTCCATTGCATTGACGGGTTCTGATGGCCGAGATGGTGATCTGAAATGGCTAGTCTCTCGCCGCTAATGTTCATTTGCATGTGATTGCAGTAGACCATGCTTGCTTCGAATAAATTTGGCACGGTTCGCTTCAGCGGAAGACTGCCTGCATTCTCCATTATTGGTATCGAGAACCGTCCGTCGCGAGGCTGAAAAATGGGTCTTCTGACTTCTGCTAGCATCCATCAATTAGTCACATGCGCTGATTGTCGACTCTATGCCATTCACTGCATGACGTGGTTTCAAAACAGGAATGCCCATGGCTCACCAATTCATGTAGTTCCGGCCCCCTCGGGAAAGGCATCGGACAGAGCGCAGGTGCGGGGAATTAACCTTGTTGGGGTAATCGCATGCTCATGTTCTTTTTCATTCTTCTCGAGAAGCAGTTCAGGTAGGTACGTGTTAGCATGTAATACAACGGTAAAGAATGGCCGCGCTTGGCTTGTCTGTGCATTTCGCTACATATAGACACCATACGAGAGGAGGTATCTCACCGAAATGATGACATTTTAACCCGACTCTGGCGGGACGGCTTAATTCCAAGTTGCCCTCGGTGCATAAAAGAGCTCATACCGTATGTATATCATTCAATTCACTGCATCCCCATCCTCCTCACTGTTCAGCAAGTTAATCTTCCATTGAAAACTTTACATTTTCCACGATGAAGTTCTTGATCACTTCCACCGTCGCTGCCCTCGCTACCTGTGCCATTGCTACATCTTACAGCCTCTCTTATGACACAGTCTACGATGGGGGATCCACTTCACTTAACACGGTGGCCTGTTCAGACGGCTCCAATGGCATGGAGTCGCACGGCTATACCACTTTCAACTCTATTCCGAACTTCCCTTATATCGGGGGTGCGCCCCAGATCACGGGCTGGAACTCGGCGTACTGTGGGTCATGTTGGGCAATCACCTATGGGTCCACTACCAAATACATTACCGCCATTGATGTCGGTGATGAGGCACGGGATGGGTTCAACTTGTCGCTGGAGGCTATGAACGGCCTCACAGGTGGACAGGCTGAGTTTTTGGGGCGCATCACCGTCACGGCCACCCAAGTTGATGCTAGCTATTGTGGTCTGTGAGACCGTGAAATTAGGGTAAGCAATGATAATCTCTCCAAATCGAAAAGCATGTCGTACTCACTAGCTTGATAGGTGCACGAGGCAAATGGTTGTTTCAGTCAATGAGTTTCCTGGCTACCTTTGACATTCATGTACAACTGGACAATATGGACACTTACAGAGACATTCACGAGTAACATATGTAAAAATTTGTACCTCTTTCTTCGAGCATTGGCAGTATACTGGTGTCGCACGCATAACCCACGCGCATTATGCTAGTCAGAGTAATAATGAATCTGTGGGGGAACGTGTTCTTTGAAGATTTCAGCATGCCCATTTTCGCGTGAGGACAAACTCATGTCTAGGCAAGTTTTCATGCTCTACTTCGTCTGGGTGAGTAAGTGCAGCACTGGCAGCATCATGAGCCGAAGTGTTTACCGATGAGTCACGTGGTAAAGAACACGTACGATTTGAAATTCCATATCATAGAACGCGTTCTGCACGTTTCGCAGTTTCTCTGATCTGTGGTTCAAGTCTTATCTTCCCATCATAACACCATGTCCTCCGCACCATCTGCTCAACGGTTTATCACAAAGCTCATGGCTTCACCGCAAAATAGGACGTTGGCCATGGAGGCCGACAGGATTCGGGGGCTTCTGAGCTTCGCTCGCCAGCTCCAACCTGGGGACCCAAAGCACGCCGAATACCGGGGAATGATTGGTCACATATTGGTAGGTCTGAACTCAGGTTATTTCTGTGTGCTGGACAAACCCGTCCCTGCAGTTCGTCCGGGTAGTCACCATCCTGCCGACGGCAACAATGTTCGACCCCATTTTCCTGTCGGCGGTAGTGGAGATAACCTCCCTCTGCAAAAACTCGCAATGGGTCGGTCTACCCAACTGGCAAAACATCAGAGAGGATGACCCGAGGATCGAAAAGCACTCGCTGATCCACAAAACGTGGTACGTCCATCCGAAGCAGCAGATGTTGCACGTCCGCCAAGAGGGTGGCCTGCCAGTTGCTGATCCACCCGCTGCAACTGCTGGTACTGTTTCCCCACTTGCCAATAACGCTTCCGTTGCTTCGGGTACAGCTGGTAATCGCCGACTGCATGTCTTTGGCCCTAAATCGCAGGCTCATGCGAAAGAGAATGTCATGGATGTACCGACAGATGTGTCGAGGGGCCGGTCTAATCATCGGGGATCCAAGAAACGAGGGATCAGTGAGTCCGAGTCACGAACCCCACTGGCACGAGGTATGGGAGGTGGATCGCGCAAACGAATCTGTGCCGATGTGACGTCCAATACCGTTAACAAGATGAGAGAAGGTGTGCCGAAAGGAGTGATATTTGTGCAGCACCCTGGGGCGAAAGTAAGACATTGGCGATAGTCCAGTTATTTTTCACTAATACGGATTCCAGACCAAAACACCGGCAAGTGCATCTAAGGCAGCTGATTCGGTAAGACAGACTTGCTCGACTTTTGGCAGCACACTAATTTTACGATCATCAGGCCAGCCCCTTGGCAGATCCGTCGGGCGCCGTGAGCACTGTTGATCCCTGTCCTCGTTGTGCCAGGGAGGGCAGAACATGCATAAGAGCCACGGGAAAGACTGGCCTCCTGTTAGTTTGCACTGAATGCAAGCGATCGAAGGTTAAGTGTGAGTTGGATGTCAACCAACCCACCAGGCAAGGAAAAAAGTCAGGCGTGCGAGGCAAGCCTCATTCCCGATCAGTGCAGAGGGCGAGGACGCGGTCAACGTCCAGTCGCCACCAGTCGCCTTCTAAATGCCGCACGAGCACTTTAGCGATGCAGCGAAAGCCTTCCAGAGTCGGTATGTGTATCACTCGATTGACATGCAGTTTGCTAACATATCCAAAGTCATGAGCTATGTGTCAGTGCCCCGGCTTCCAATCTCAGCCCCCGAATCCACAGCCGTGAAGCTGAGGAGCATGGAGAGAAAGATGAGTGGTCTGGAGGATGTGATCGACCTCCTCCATCGGGAGATGGAGACACTCCGCACCATGATCGATGCCTAAAGTTGAAAGAACGATGCCTATGGTGCACGAACGATTTTGATTTTCCATCATAGTCGAAGTATTGCTGATATACCCTCTTTTCAACTTCTTCTTCAAGTGTTAAGCTTGAGCGTATCACTATTCACATCAGCACAGGACTCGCCTGAGCGTGAAATGTATTCGCTTGAGTTACGGGTGTACTCAGTACATCGTTTTAGCCTTCGCCCTTTCTTTTCGGTTTCATACATACGCCCTTGATATACCCTCATTTACATTACCTCTAATTTACGTCACGTATTAATTTCTCTTTGCTTTGCGGGGATATAGGGTTTGTTGTGCACGCTTTTGCATTTCTGTTGAATAAATCAGTCCAGAGCACAGCACCACCGTGACATGGATGCCATGCTAGGCTATGCGGAGGGTGGAAGCCCAAATGTCAGACGTCAAGAACACAAACCGGTTTAAGCGCTCGCACGATGACTGAGCACCACCATGCTCAACAGGGCGGTCAACACCACTGTTCTCATGGCCATCCCCATAGCTCTCACCATCATGACCACGAAGATCAACATAATTTGAAGGAATTCAACAGAAACCATTTTGACGAGCATGCTCATCAGTACAATGATCATCCCGAAGCGCGGGGGCTTGCTCGGCGACTTGGGGCAGCTATGATCAACGCTTATCCATTCAAGGAGGACTCAACATTGGTTTTGGATTATGCTTGTGGCACAGGTCGGTCATGTATATGAAGGGTTTCATAGTGCTCCTTTGAATTTGTCCGTTGTACTCCAGGTTTAATCTCCCAAGAACTCGCTGCACATGCCAAATGCATCGTGGGTGTGGACATCAGCCAGCGTATGGTTGACCAGTACAATCAGAGTGTCGTAAATCAGGGTATACCATTTGAGGAGATGAGGGCTGTGTGCTGTGACCTTACCGCTGCTCCAGATCAGCTGGATGGGATGAAATTCGATGTGGTCGTGGTACGTCTTCACCCACAACATTCCATGCCCTCGCCGTGACAATTACTAGTGTGCGTCATCATACCACCATTTTCCTTCTATCGAAGAGGTCACGAAGGCTCTTGCATCGTACCTGAAACCCGGGGGTTTACTCTTGGTCGCAGATCTTATGAAACCATCTTCTGCAGAATCTGCACAGGAGTTATTTCCCACCAATGCGCACCATATCGTCGCGCACAGTGGTGGATTTGAGGAGGCGGACATCAAAGCCGTATTTGAGGGTGCTGGACTGATTAACTTTGCATTTGTGACAGCTTGCAAGGCGAAGAAACATGGACATTCTGTCCAGCTATTCTTGGCCTCTGGGACCAAGAAAGTCACTGAGGAGGCATAAATTACTCCGTATTAAATCAATCCATTATTTAAGAGATATTGAACCACCAAAGCGTCTTCTAGCAACAGTGTCAACTTTGGCCTTCACTTCCCAGAATGCTTTCCACCAAACTCTCCCGATGCTCTCCGCAGTCGAGCTTCCGTCATGATTCTCCTCCGTGCTGCTCGCGCGTTCATAAACTTCCCAATTCCTCCTCAAGAGGATAAGCCACCACTTCATCACAGCAATGGTTTTCTCCATGCCTGTATCAGCCGATTCTACGTTTCGCACCAAAAATTTGCTGAAGTAGTCGACATCTTTTTGGTTTGGAGGATGTTCTGTGAATCCCTTGACCCACGACTCGATGACAGTCTGAACATCTCCAGTTTCGGCGAAGTACAACTTCTCCCCTGGCTGCTTACCCTGCTGCTTCAAAAGAGGTGGTTCCGGGTGCTTAGCCTGAGGAGGCGGCTTCTTGCGATAAGGTGCTGATGGCCCACGACAAGAAGCTTTGATGATCTTGCGTTCTTGAAGGAGATTTCCGCTTTTCGCATGTCGAGCCATGATCACCTGCTCGCGCTGCAAATCCGCAGGCAAGACAGCAAACACATCTGGGTCGATATCAAGTTTGCGAAGCTCTGCGTCAGATACTCGCATGTACGATGGGACATCACGTTTTGCAAAGAGCATGTTCTTCCGTGGGGATACGCTCGTTCGATTCTTCGGCGCAAGTTGTTGAGTGATTCTTTTGACGTTAACGCCTTTGACCGTGATTTTCGGTCGGACGTCATGAGAGGGTTGGTCCGCCGGCATTGGTGAACGTGATCTGCGCTGGTATTCAATTTCTAGTTCCTTCCTGACATCATCCGGCAACGCGTCGAAGACGTCCTTGTCGACCTGGGAGAAAGAGGGGAGGTCTAACGTAGGCAATAGATTTGAAGGACCGGCCTCATTCTCATTCTGGAGTGGATCATCTTGCGAAGGGGGTTCAGTGATAATCCTAGGCACTGGGAGGACATCTTGTTCAGTGTTCTCCTGTGCAGTCGTCTTGGAGCTTCTGACGTGAAATGGCAGCTTCACTTGCCCAGCATCGGTAGTGTCAGATGCCGACGGCAAATCTAGCTTCTGTATCTGGATTCCAACTCCACGCAGCTCTTTCGAATCAAATCCCCAAGAATTCAGTAGCGTCCATGCGTGGTCACCGATATCCTTTGGATCGCTTGTAGCTCTGCCGTTTGCGCTGCTTAATGAAGTTTGCTTGTTAAACGTCTCACAGATGCCGTGCCCCATGAACTATAAGGTGAACATCTATCAGTACCTGATTTAGATATGGATATGGTCTACAATCCATACTTACCTTGGGTGCCTCTACAGGTGCACTTGGATCGCGTTTCATAATCTTCAGAGTCAAAGAACGTCCACACATGTTGATGGCATTCAATCTCCGAGAAACTTCCTCAGCCATCTGGTAGATGAATGCCTTGGCTTGGTCGTCGTTCTCAAAACGTATTCCATACTAAGTCAAAATCGGAGCTCAGCAACTAAACAAAGTAAACATATTATCAGCAGCTCACGTTGATGTCGCATGAGACAGACTTCCTCGGCTTGTCAGACTCAAGTTTTCGTTCGTCGATGCCACGGATCGCATTGTACAGAGTTTCGCCAGTAGTCTTGCCAAGCGCATCGCACAGTGCAGCTTTGCTTTTCTTAGCGAGTTCTCCGAGATTTGTTGCTCCGAGCTTCTCGTTTGCTTTTTGGCGTGTAGAATGCCCAAAGCCGTGGAGGTCGTCGATATCTAATGGTGCGAGAACTTGTTGCGCATCTTCTGGTTTTAGGTGGAATGATCCAGCAGGTTTGGCCTTGCGTGTCGCAATTCGAGCAAGTTGTATGTTCTCCGCAATGCCAATGCTAACTGTGGCTTATGTCAGCAAGTAGTCGTCAAACGCATCTATGTGAAGAACCTTCGCAACCTGTTCCATCTCTAACCTCGGACCGTATCTGTTCTGCAAGGGACTTTGCAGGATCATCCACGAAAGCTAGGGAAGACGGCCGAATGGCACGTCGGGAAACACTTGTGGTGACCTCAATCAGAGCCTCATCAACGGAGACGGCCTGGATATCATCCGCATGACGCATCAAGATGGTGTAGAAACGCAACGACAGCTCTTTATACCTGATCTCATGTTAAGTAGAGTATAGTGAATGGAAAAATGAATATATACTTCTCGAATTCGTAGGGCATGGTCATAAGATCAGGGGACAATCGACGCCCTTGCTGAAGGCTGAAGAAAGCTGTCACTCTTATATCAATGCGTGAAATAAGTGTAGCATACCTCATGCCGTTCTTGATCCCGAATGACCTGGCCTCGTAGCTCGAGCTTGCTATTTCACTTGTACTAGATGCACCCCCTGTACTCCCTTGCGAGTGACAAACGACAACCGGTTTGCCTCGTAACTCAGGGTGACTCAGAAGGCCGACGGATACGAAAAAGCAATCAAAGTCGCAGTGCATAATGACACGCTTCAAGCCCGGGGCTTTTTCTTTGCCTTTCCATTTTGATGGAGACCTCGCCGCGAGCTGTGCTCCTTCCATGTTGACGTCACCACTCTTAGCCATGTCTTGAAGGTCGCCTATGGCTGAAAAAGACTCATGTATCGGCCCATTTTCAACTGCTTCTTGGGCTTGTTGAACCAAATTTTTCAGCTCAGCCTTCCATGTAGACAGGTAGTGCAGTCGCGAATGTTTGTAAAAACCTTCTATGAAATCTGGTGCCACAGAGGTATGTGCGGCTCTCCATTCCGGATTGGCCATCACGCGCTCTGCCAACGGGTTCGATGTATGGGCAGCGTATCCAGGGACGCGTGCAGCGTCTTCGTGGGTGCCGGGATCAGTGACATAGAGCGATCGAGGCGAATAAGATGCCGAAGATGTGGCTGGGTCGCCAGCCTCAGGGTTGGCAGTACCTGCTGTGCCGGAATCAGACGCTGCGGGGACCTGGTTAGCTGATGGTGGCGGATCATGCTTACGCAAACCAGAACATGCCGCTGTACGTGAATCCGTAGACAGATGACTTTGAGGCGTATGCACGCCTTGAGATTGCTCGACCCTGGCCCCAGGTTTGAAAAGGTAATTCCTCCAGGGAAACAAGGTCCCTGCAGCGGCACTATCCACAAGCCACTCAGGCCTGACAATCTTCATATGCTTCCAATCTTTGATTTTCGCAGCCGTCAATGAGCAAGTGATGATGTGGGTCCTGTGTAAGGGGCGATGAATTTCTGCGAAGTGACTGAAGCGATAAAGAAGGTGCAGACACTAGTGATTTCTTATCCAGGTAAGGCTGAAACACACCCCCATGCGTCACTATCAATTGACGTAGATCTTGAACCGAAGGATTTGTCCATCCGTTAATCTGCGATCAAAATTAAAGCCCTGCTTTCTTGCGGCGACAGTGGAGATACGCACGTATATTGAAAGACCGCTGAAGATCTTTCCTGCGGGACTGATGTCTTGGCTCGCATCTAGGTTTGCGTTCTGTATCTGGAGCTTTGCGCGCTTGCGATGCATGTATTCTCCGAAATGTCCAAAGCGAGATGCGCCATAGATCTCGGGATTGTCTTCGGTGTCACCGAGTCCATGGGTCAAGGTTTTATGTGAGGTTGTCTCAGCTTGCTGTTCGTCACTTTCATCACGGGGGCGCTTTCGACTCAATGAATCAGTGTCAGGTGGGGGTGCTGTGATTTGATCTCCGGGTAGTACCGCATTTCTGAGAGCCTCAAGAAATTCAGGATCATCGGGGCCAAAGAGGTCGGAGGAATCAGTTGACGCAGATGATTGAAGTGGCTTCGCCATCGGTGTTTCTAGTCAATACAAGGATTTATGAAGCGGCATGCATATGATGGTCTCCGCCCTGTACGGCAGCTCGGTGACCACTGAAGCAAGCGTTAATTGTCGTTGTTTGTCAATGTCCCAAAAACCAAACAAAATGCAAATAAACTATGTGCTTAGGTAAACACGGCACATTCCATATGTGGGTTAGCAAATACTAGTACTTTCGGAAGCGTAGAATAAGTAGGCGACTGTCGTCTTAATCCATTATAAACACTGTACAACAATAGACACATCATCTAACCAAGGTGAGTCCATGTTCAAAGTCAGAACACGAGATACGCTCGTCGGATCATTACCAAGCGCCTGCCACAGCAGTCGAAGGGCCAGACTTTTTTCATCAAGCTCTCTTGAGCTGGAACATGCGGCTGCACGCGCCCACTGATCTATGATCGCACGTTGATTCGTGCCACATATATCTGTGAACCCATCTGAGCAGAGAATAAGGTATTTGCGAGGAGCTCGGGGGGATGGATCAAGGGGATAATGCGTGACTTCCGGTGTGGAGGAAATATATGGAGGCGTGTGGTTCCTCATCAGGAATTCTTCCCAAGGAGATGTGTCGTGCTGACCAGGGTATAAATTATAGAGAATACGTCGGGTGAACTCGGGGGGTTGTTTAAAAGGGGTGTCTCCCAGACCTGTTCGATCAAGCAGGTCAGCGAATAGTAAAATCTGAAAATATGGATATAACATGCATCGAAAGGGTGCAATAGCTCCAAGCACACGACCATCCAAAATACACTCCGGCTCACCAGGGTGCTCATTCATGACGCGCTGAACCTCGAGCGGATTTTCCCCATTATGAAATCGCGTCAAAACTTCAACATTCCACCCTTTATGACCTGTCTCCGAGACCATCACTTGAACCAAAAAGTTAGTCGTCACGATGAACAAAAAGTATCATCACGCTCGACGTACGTCCTTGGCAGTCACCTAGGTTGGCGAGCCATAGATTTTTATGATCAGGGTCAACAAGAGCTACGAGCGCAGTAGTACCATACATGCACAGCCTCGCCTTCGTGTAATTTTCCCCTCCCGAAAGTTGGTCATCGAGAACTTCCTGGATCTGAGAGTCCGACAAGCGAGACAGAGATGACAAACCGCCCGGGAAAAGTTCCAGGACGTCATTAGCGATGGCGTCATCGAAAGCGCGAATGGACATCGCAAACATGTCCGCGATTAAGGGCGGTGGCACAGCACGGTCACCGTGTTTCTGAGTTATAACCTCCAAGTGTTCCCGCACAATGATAGGCATGTGACGAGCCACATGCTCAACGGTGTGGCTGCCAAGGTGACCTGTGAATAATTCCTGGTAACGACACAATGGCCAAGCACATTCTCAAAAACTACACCTACCATCAAAAACCGCAGACAGGGTCCAGACGCGTCCCTGAATATGTATCTGTTGGACTGCATAACGGTCTTGAGAGGAGGTCTCAGCGCAAGGTTGGAAGTTGAGGGCATCTGCGCGCCACCGTCCAGTTGGGTCAAATTTGATGCTGTGGAGATTGGAGGCTGCCGCCAGGTGATCCCAGGCGGTGTCATGGTTCAAGTTTCGGAAAGGACGTGGCCAATCATCTGTAGGACTGCACAAATTGCCAGGGATATCACCAAAGGAGGCAAACGAAGTAGGACCAGCATCCCAGGAGAACTTAGAGCCTTCGGACATTCCATCCATAAGAAGGCAGTAACGGATGAGGCAGGCGCGCGAGAAATGTGGGGAAGCGGAATCCCCACTTTGCAGTCGGACCGCTTATAAGTCATCGCTGCTGTCATGTGCAGTACTGAGCGTTAAAGTTCAACGTTAATTAATGACAGTTATCAATAAATATGGTGTGTCTCTGAAGCCGTGCGGATACACGTGGCGTCAGACGTCGCCGTGGTACCACATTGGAAGGCTTGGAACGGAGATGGGTACTTGGCAAGGGCGTGACGGGATATAGTTAACTCCCGCAATGCTGTGTTTATGATCCAGGTTGAAAGGCCATTTGGAGAGTTTCGCGCGGTCATTCGATGCAACACAGGCACAATGGGAAACCTCCGGTCAAAGGATGAACGCAAAGAGGCGTAAACTTATGTAAAGCTGAAACCGCAACCAACTTATTTGCAGACTGCTAGAGACAGCTAATCCTAAAAGTGCTACATTACGCTCCATACAAGGGGTTGCGTTATATTAGAGCAACCAAAATCTACTCGTAAGCTACAGTATAGTGACGAAAAAAAAATGTGTACAATGCGCGTGGTTATATAAACTTGTAAAGATCGGGGTGGGTAAAAAGATCCAGTCTAATCCTCGAGGTCCATGCAGAATTATGAGAAAACATTGCTTATTTACGGAAAGGGTTGCGAGATCCGCCCGTATCTGTGGGTGTTATCCAATACGATGTGTCAGGTTCCGGGGATTGCCTTACGGACGCAGCGTACTCCTCAGCGGCGGTTGGCGGTTTAGAAGGTGTTGGCTGACGTTTCAACACGTTTGGTTTCTTGGGTACCGAAGATCCAAGTGTCGTTGTTGAAAACCGAGAAGACAATAGGTTCGACTTGACAGGCTGCCGAGGTTCAGGTCCGGTACGAACCATCCCCGTCACCTGGGAATACATGGAACCCGCCGATAGCCTATTAGAGCTGTGCGCGTCGGAGTAATCGTGAGATCCGCGACGCTTGTAGTGATGAAGCGAAGGGAGAGGCGAAGGAGACCGGCTCGATCCCGAGCGAGAGTGCTCGTGTGCACCTATGAGCTTATCCATTTCCTTATAGTGCCGCGCCTCCTCCGCAGCGCGCAGTTTCCATAAGGAAATTTCCTCCGTCTCAGGCCGCGGATGTCTGCGGTTGTGCCCAAAAAGCCTCTCTCCAAAGCGTACAAGGTGCCATCTCCAGTTATGCTTGTGAGGAAGGGCTTTAGCAGACGCAAATGCCGCTGTGTCCTTTGCTCGCTGCTTCCGGGCTCGACGGCGCCAGCACCACAAAAAGGCCACAAAGATGAAAGCACATCCAAGTGCCATGAGCAAAATCTCCCACCACTGCAATCGTTGGGTTGTTGTGGTCGTCATAGGAGTCGATAGCCCAGTAATCGTAGGAAGCGCGCCTGAGCTCGTACCAGAAGGTGTGAGTACTACAAGTTCTGAAAGGCATGCCCCAAGACTTGGGACAACACTTGTACCGCTCGTGCAGTTGGCTGAAGTGCAAGTACCCCCACGCAAAACTTGACTGGAACTTGAGCAAGCGAGGCAGCTATTAGGACCAGCGCCTGAACAACTAGCACAGCTGGAATCGCAAGACTGGCATGTCGAGGACGTTGTGTCGAAATACTGATTCTGGCTACAAGTAGCAAGGCAACGCCCGCTTGTGAGGACAGGGAGCGCTTTGTTGCAACTTGTGCATTGATTGAAGGATGCGCCTGAACATGTTGCACAGTCTGGGTGGCAGGGAACGCAGGCCCCAGAAGAACTAAACGTGTTGGAAGGACAAGAATTGACGCATTGCCCGTTCGAAGCAAGCAAATTGTTTGCGCATGTCAAGCAGGTGGTGGCGCTGCCCGCACAGCTAGTACAGGATGAAGAACAAGCTGGATAAATGATGGCATCAGTCTACTTCAGTAATGAATTGAGATGAGACAGCTCGTACCTGTGCATGTCAAATTATCTTGAGGAGAAAGGAAAGTACCCGACGGGCAACTTGTGACACACTTCCCTTGTGACAAGACGAAACCAGGAAGACAACCAGTGCACTGAGCTTGATCGACTGTAGATGCCACATTAAAATTGGATATCTGGCAAGTCGTGCACTTCGGTCCACAAGCTGAAAATCACATGTGAACACATGTTCTGAGGGCAAAGTGGGACATGCTTACTGTCACATTCATGCTTGTTATTATTGGCAATCAAATTGGAACCCTGGCAGACGCCGCCTGTGCTGGTCGTAATGCACGACCCATTAAACTTGTACGTGCCGGATCCGCAAATGACACAATTGTTCGAATTCGGCCCGGTACAGGTCGTGCAAAGCGGCGAACAAATCGCGCAAGTAGACCCAGAACCGTAGCTTCCATCAGGACAAACCGTGCCATTTGACGTAGTTTGCGGAGTGGCATCGCACTTTGTGCGGTCGTTTCCGTCCTGAGTAAACCCCGATGAGCAAGTGATGCAGTCCCCGCTGCCATCGGCACACTGCTGACAGCCCAGCTGACAAACTCAAAACAAAGATGAGATTGGCAAGACAGAAGAAGATGTCATAACTCACTTTCACAATTCCCGTTCGTGTCTAAAAAGAAGCCGGCCGCACATGCAGCACATTGGGTTCCGTTTGACGCCGACGTCCAGCCGGCGATACAAGTACACTGTCCGTTAGAACCACATTCTCCGTTGATACAATTGCAGCTCGATGGTAGGTTCGCCACTACTGGCACCAAGCAACGCCCGGTGCCCGAAATTCCATCATCACAAGAAGTACACCCTGACGGACATGCCTGGCATTTCGGTCCGAAGAAACCAGAGGAGCACGACTCGCAAGATGAACCAGTGAAACCGCTTGGACATTGACACGTCCCAGAAGCGGAACAGATGCCATTCCCGGAACAAGCCGGCGAGCAGGATGATGATTGCATGTTGAGCAACGACAGGGACCCTGATGCGCTAGCAGGGAGCTGGCTGACATCAGGAACAGAGTTCCACAAGATGACACGGCTGTTGCTTCCGGCTGATACAGCTGCCCATACGTTCCCTGAAAGGGCAAATGAGGAAGCAGATATTGGGATGGACGTATTTCCAACGGGGGACGTGGGGAGGCTCGAATATGAGCCTTGACCCGAATAGAAAGCTTGCGGGTAGATCGCGATACCTGGTTGAAGTGCAATATTTAGTGGGAGAGCAACTGAAGATCCGGCGCTCGAGTTGCCGAAGCCGGTAGATGGAGAAAGTTTTGCAGAAGAAGACGTCAACAGTTCATGAAGAAGCTCTGGGCTAGTCGTGGATGTATACTGTCCAGGAAGAAGAAGAACATCGGTCGATATTCCAGATGCTGAGAGTGTTGCTCCAACTTATGGAGACCATGAGTACGACTATGTGTGTGATAGCAACTTTGGACTCACGAGTTACATTAGAAAAACCTTGCAGACATTGACCCGCAACGCATACAACAGAAGACGAAGATTGCGCGACTGAGTAATGAAGAGCCTCGTCAGACATGTTGGGCTCGATATCAAACAGTTTCACACTCACCGACAGACGCGCCAAAGGCGAAAGTAGCAGCAAGTATGCTCGACAACATGCCGAGCTAAGGAACGTGTAGAGAGATGAAAGCAAGTGGTAAGGAAAGAACGAGCGAAGCTCTATCGCGAAAAGGCATGGCGAAGTTGTGGCCTTTTGTTATTTCAGAAGAATAAGGTCGGTGGTTGCTGCTCGACACAATCCCGCTGGGAACAATGCGCCTACCAAGAACAATAGAGCAACTCCATTTTCAGACTTCCTTATTTGGTAATCCGTGCCAATCTTCGCGACAATTGGTCCGGGCCAAAGCTGTAACCCGCTGCGCACTGCGCAGATTAGAACATCAGACGTAAACCGGTAAGCTGGCGAGGCAAAGAAGATCCAGTGTATTCACGACAACATAAAGCCTAATATTCTAGCACATTTGAAATATTTTCGTAATTGTATATGTAGCTGCAAGTCCATGGTTTAACGTTTGACTGATGTACAAGTCCAATACAAATGACTAGGAAATCGCGCTAGGATACCCAAAGAAAAAAGCCTCAATAGAGGATGCCGACAACCTAAAAATGATAGGTCAGCGTCGAGTTCGAAACAACATGATAAAACATGGATCAGAAAATATTTGGCAATAAAGGTTGTCTCCACAAGGATCAGAACAGGTCTGAAGTATTTCATCAAGAGAAAGACACAAGGAAAGACGCTCACATGGTGATCATACAGTGGGTCGACAGGATAGATATAGTACAACGGTTTGCAGTGCGACACTATGAAGAAAAATATTAGCACCAGGTTTAAAACATTACTTGAGAGAGGTCAGAAAAAAAGGCAATATCAAGATGTCCGCATGTAGGTCTCGGAACAGGTCTGATGTGTATCATCCTGAAGAAATGGCGAAATATGAGACATACAGCTTTTATCGCACTTGAACCGGTGGCATGGCGGTTGCCAAAGGTTTCCATCGTAGCCTGGCTGGGGATGGACAACCATATTCCCAGTCCACCTCATGCGCATCATCATCAATCATATCGCAGTCCTCGACGTATACCCCTACGCCTACGCCATCTTCGGGCTCTAATAGAACTTCTCGGCTAGATCGCCTCTCCTGCAATTTCAACTTGCGAAGTGCAGCAATAAGATCATCTGCAAGAGGAGTAGCATTTGGTGGCTCTTCGCGAATTTGCTCCCAGCCGATGGGTGGAGATCCAGGCGGCGAGATAAGGAAGTTCTTTTCGATCGGTGGAGGGCGTAAGAAATTTTCGTCTGACGTTGGTGATGACGACGAAAATATGGGGTTGGGCTCGGAGCGATATACCCTCAAAATCGTGGGCATTCTGCACGAGAAAATGAGAAAAATTAAGAGTACTTGAGTAAGATCACGTACATGTATGGGAGAGTCAAAATAAGAGGATCACAAGCGTTCTTCGCTAGCTCTGCAGCTTCCTCTGAAAAATATACGAGGATGATACGAGAAAATGATGCTATCGGCACCCATTGGTTAATCTCGCCATACGTAGCAAAGTGGTCCCGCAGAGCATTGAGGACTGAAGGTTGAAAAAATGTTCGGGGAACTTGTGTTATCACAAGCGAGTTTGTGGGCTGGATAGACTTGGGCGATGTAAAAGAATTTGAGCGCTGGGTCAGAATCGAAATATCTGGCATGTCGAATCGCTAGGTGGGAAGGTGGTTGTGTGTTTTTTTCGGACGACTTCTAACTTGGAACTTATACTCAAAAAACATCTGTGGTTACATAATCTACTCAGCAGCAGCCACACTGCTTTTGTAGAACCGGATTCCGGAAGGAGAAGCTTATATGCATGGGGACACAGAGGGACACAGGTTGTAATTTGCGGTATACAGGGTTTTGTCGGAAATGCGGTGTTGTGGGCAGTCCTTCACATGTACAGTCCCTCTGTGCCCTCGATCCATGCGAAGACCTTTGTTCCACTAACTGCTTCTCAAAGAAATTCAGTTCGCAGCTGGGGCATCCGATGCATCCACAGCCGCAATCGCATGAACAATACACACGGGTGTTGATGGACTGTGAGAATGCGCACATACAAGTCCAAATGTTTGTTATCAGATCTCCTTTGGAGACAGCAGATCGAGCATCACCAGCGCTACTATTATACACCCCGACTTCTGATAGCCCAAGGATTGTATCCAAGCCGACTTTTAGTCCTATCACATCATAACGATCGTTATGTGCGCAGTCGTTTCTGCACAGCATCCTGTTTCTCCTTGAGTGACTGTAGTTTCTCGTCCTTCGTGGCGTCGTAAGCGATGGTGACCTGATTAAAGCTGTAATGAAGAAAGGGCTTCTGATCAGTCGTCATATTGATGAGGCTGTATGACCCTGACGACTCACGGGTTATCCGGTGATTTCTGAAACTGCTTGTGTAGCAGATCCTGTATAATTCAAACGTTATACATATTGAAATTGGACCGACAGGCGGCACTGACCTGATATTGCTGCAGGCGCAGCCCGGGATGCTGCGGTAGGAAATACTATCGTTAGCCTTGTGTTTCGCACGCCGGGGATGCGTTCGTACCTCCTGTTTGAGATTTGGCAGTTCACGTTCCTTGTAGGCTTCGAACGCAGCCTAGGGGAATATTAAATCGCGTATCCGAAACACGCCATGATGTGAATTCTCACCTTGAATCGTCGCTATTAGGTGATAAGTGTGTCAGATATGTATATAGCCTCGAGAGGAAGGTAGATAATCTTGCCTCTGGATGCCTTTCGATACCTGCAGCTTGCTGCCCTACACTGGCCTTGTCCATCTTTGCGGTCACTACCTCTAACAGATCCAGCGCATTGTCGATGCCGGTTGCAGCATAGCTTTCGACTTCCTCAGCAGGCGGTTCATCCTTGGGATTTGTCTCTGCTGCTACTGCCAGAGCTGCGTCACTCGAGCTACCTCCAGCTGCGATCGCGCCGGGGCCAGCTGGTTTAACATCTTTCTTCTTCTTCGGTGCTGGCTTGGCTTTCACGGGAGCAGATTCCTCCTCTGCAAGCAGCCGCGCGTTCTCCGCTTTGCGGGCGAGTTCGGCGAGACGCTTTGCTTCCTTTTCCTCCTTAGCTTTATTTCCCTTAGCACCGTCGTCCCATTTTTCTGCCTCCTTTTTGGCCTATCAACACCGATTAATGGATCTCGTACAAAAGGAAACTTTCGGCGGTGCTGGTAGACGCACCTTGTCAGCAGCTGTAGCGTCTTGCTTCTTAGCCTCGTTCTCTGCCTTCTTGGCTCGGCCACTCTCTTTCTTTGCGTTTCCACCCTTGGGAGCCATTTCTGAAGTTGCGGATCTCAATCTGGGAGAGAGGTTCGAGATCAAAGGATCTTCTAAGGGCCTAACAGTGACCTAACACTTAGTCACAATCTAATCTAATCAGCGGGGACAGGCCTAGAACACAGCCACAACCTCATGTAATTCAAATAAATATCCGAGGGCACAGCGTTAAACAGTCTCCACTTAAAGCGCTGTTGTACCGGTACTTTCTATAGCCCAACACACCCGTTGCTGCCGCGTGCCGTATCTCTCTCAGATACCACATCATCCTGCTGTATATCCCTATCAATACCTGTTATTACCCACATATCACACGACACTCGCATCAATGGGTGACTCGGTCGTGAGCAAGTGGTCTGCAGGAGTTGGCTGTGAGTGTGATCGTTCGGCTTTGTGTGCTGCACGCAGATCGATGCGCCCAAATAGACGGTCCAGTTCTCTCTCAGACTGACCTTTATCTGCTCAATACCGAGCTGCAGCTAAATCCTATCATGGCTGGTGCTAGCCATGGCTTCCACCTCATGTTCAACCTCGTCACTGGTATGTCACCTCAAAATACTTATCTGATCAAGCTAATGATTAATAAACCCAAGGTTCTACTGGTGGATTCAACCCCAATGACCGAGATCGTGATATCCCATTCTCTGCTAAAGACGAGCCTGCAACGCTTCCCCGCATTCAAGATCTCATCATCATTACCGAGTCCAGCCCGTGGTGCACGGTAGTGCACAATGAACGTGGCGTTACAATGGGTGATGTCTGCAGCACGATTTGGAAAGAGTGAGTATCTGTCCAGCCAGCTTGGCATGCCGTTCTAATTTATCCGATTTAGGTACACGGAGAATTATGTGACAGATGCAGAATTCAACGTTCTCCCTCCAAGGTTGCAGGAACAGGTTAAGAGGGCCGCTGCGCACAATAATTCCTCCGGTGCCGCTTGGAACATGTATTACAATACGCCTGCACCCAATCGGTACAGACGGGTCGGTGAGTTATCTGCGTATCTTTGCTATCATGCAAAATCTCATCAAATCTTTGTAGATTGGCTTCGAGACAAGTACTACTTTGATGGTCTGTCGAAGAAGGAAAACTACTCGCTTCAACGTCTCGGATTCAAGGCCCCCAACATCTTCGTACTGAATCTCACCTCATGATGTATTCTCACGCTTCCCTCTGTGCCCCACGATGTATCATATGTCGTATACTCTATGCTAACTCTTGTCAAACCTAAGGAAGGCCTTACCCCCGCGCTGTGAACGCACTGATCAGCCGATCTTTGTGCGAGCCACCTTGAACACAATTGTGGCACTGATCTGATGATCAAGTCGGAGCTTGATATCCGGGATGATCGTCTTGATCGGATTGACATTCTTTCCAGGATGAGAACCAGGAATAGATTCGCTGGGGACGGTTCACGGGGGACCAGAAAGGGCTCCATGTCAAGCACTGTGACAAGTGTCAAATGCATAGGGTCCCAGCGTTGTCCTCGGAGACCCGACACTGTAGAGGGCCCCGAAAGGTACAGCAGGGCCGAGGGACTTGTTCCTCAGTCCGCCTGATTGGGCACTTGGATGCCAGCCAGCATCCAAGAACTTGTTTCAATTTATCTCGGTACCGCTCATACTTCATAGAACCGCTGTTATTAGAAGGAGCAACTATCCTCTCCCTTCTGCTTCTGGCTCAAACGTCTAGCTAGGGGAGACTAGAGAACCGCAGGGTTGTCAACCGCCAACCGCCGCTGAGGTGTACGCCGGCATCCGTAAGACAGTCCACGGAACCTGATACCATTATGTCGGAATATGTGTCGCAGAATACAGATTAGACGTTTCCAGTCTCTCCTGTAAGCAAGTGCGTCATAGGTCCAGGAGCAGGGGCCCGTTGCATTGACACCAGATACCCCCATTTCCATCGCTGACTGTTCAAATCAGTATCTTGGACCCACAAACTCGTCTGTGTCCAATTCAAGAAATGATTCCTAGGTTGACTAATGGAAATGAAAACCAAGGAACCTCGTGTCGTGTTGATCTGTCACATTAGCTGTCAATACATACCCTTGCGATGCACGGCGGAGACTAGGTTGCGATTGAATTGAGCAAGCTCCAAGCTCCAAGGGCGACATTAACGATAGGCAACCTGATGGAAGTTTCTCACATCATGAGCACAGGGAAGCCGTTGGGCGCGCACGAACTTCCAACGACCGCTAGGCCTGAAGGCGCTTGAGTTGCACCATGCCATCATATTGATTCATAAAACGCGCCCGGATGGCTCAAGCGGATGTGACAAAGTGCAATGTCAAAATTAGCTAGCACAGCCACTGATTACTGACTTGTGCACAGGCCTAAGGGTAGCAGTCAGCCCATCTATATCCTTTCTCATCTCCCACCGCCTCTTTTTCCTTCAGGTCAATCTGCCAGTTTGTTTGCATTTCCTTGAACTCTACAGCAGCAGCTGTGCAGACTTTCGATACCTTCACAGCCTGTGGGATTGAATCAGTACAGGAAAAGTGCTTGGTTCCTGAAATCCGGACCAAGCACAGTCGATTTCACCATTTAGTTCATATTCATTGGAAACCTTTTCTGACATTATCCGCAGGTAAAGAGGCACTCTGGCAATTATCTCGAGATACGGTTGATATGATGCTCTCTTCCCAGGCGTTCTTGGGCACTCAGACCGTAGAGATCGGCACAAATCACTTCAAATCTACACTTTAACGACTTCAATTTGTCTTTTTGTTAAACGCCTGTGCGGCGTGCTGCACGCCGAGTTACCTGTGTATTAATAAGTGTGTCCTAGGTTTCCTTGCATTTCTTGTGAGGCTTCTATACTTTAATGTTTCAGTCATGACTCATGAATTGATGCAGTTTTGAACAGTGACTGCGTGACACCCCCAATTGAATCACACCTATATCTAGAATACCCGCCCAAAATGCTTTATGACTCTCCTGAGACGGCAAACACTCCCTTCATACCCCCCCTTCCCTCACCCGAAAGTCTCGCGCCGCCCGTCATTCCTCCGGCACCTCCAAACCACATCCCGCCTGCGTGGGCTCAACAGCCCCGCACGCCTGGGCAATATCCATACTACCCCGTGACACCGTATAATACCACGCCATTCATTCCTCCCATGCCCACAGCGCATTCCACTCCCAACATGCCTCAAAACTCCTACTTCCCCCCTCCTGCCAGTCTTCCAAACGTATATGGAGCCGCACCTGGGAATGGATTCTCGGCTGATTATACTGGGTATCCCAATGGTAACCCTTCACCTTATGTGCCTACCCAACCTCCTCCAGGCACACCTTGGCCTGCGCCTCCCCAACCTCCTCCGGGTAGTACGCCTTGGGCGGCTCCTACCCAACCTCCTCCAGGCACCCCTTGGCCTGCGCCTTCCCAACCTCCTCCAGGCACACCTTGGACACAGCCAGGGACCGGATACATGTATCAGCAACCGCTACCGCCGGGTCCTCCCGCCTGGGGTCCCCAGTTAGGGGCGTTTACGCCAGCGGGATATCCAATGCCAATGCCAGGGGGATATCCTACCCCTGCAGCAGGGTGGGGGATGCCTCTACCCGGGATGCCACCTGGGATGCCACCGAACATGCAAGGTGGTCACACACCATGGGTACACCAAAATGCACCGCCCCCTGCGCCACCACAGCCTGACACTGCTCGCGCGAACTTCCGCTGGACAAGCAGTGCCGACCGTATCGACCCATTTGCCGAAGGGCCACATTGTATGTACCCCTTATTCAGGTTGAAATTTATATTTTCTGATTTGGCCATTTTATTAGATGGTCCCGTTCTCGAGCCTTTCCTCGTAAGGGCGGTATCTGCAACCATTCGCGTCAATCCCCTCGTATCTCCACCCACAGACTCGCATGATGATTACCTCCGCTGGAATATGATTTTCCCAACAAGTACTTGTTATCGCACAACTGGCCCAAAGCGCTCATGGATCAAAGGGCGCGAAGCACCCGCCACGTTCCCGCGCCTGTCACAAATCCGCATCATCTCACGGTCATTCCCGTGGATGATCACTGTCAAAGCAAGACGACAAAACATTGGTGTGACCTGTGGGGAAGTGGTTGAAGCTATTTCTGCATATTTTCATGGGGACGTCGCCAAAAAGGAATACGAAGGCGTCACGACCCGTCGGCGACGGGAGATTTGGCAAGCGTATCAGTTTAACCGCTCTACGGATAGCAATGTCCCTGGTGGTCATCTGGGAGAGCAGCTAAGGCGCCTTGATTGGCTCGGCAGTAATTCGAGGTGGGGCGGTATTGTCCGCAGTGATGAGTTCGTCAAGGAAGCTTGTGGAGACGTTCTGCCTTGCACTTTCGAGCTCAAATGCATCCCAAGCTACCCGCTCACTCCGGAGGAAGCCAACGAGCAGCAGCGGATTGCACGGCATGCTGAAAATCGTTCCCGTTCCCGCTCCCGTTCTCGTCCGACGTCTATGGCGTCTCGGTCTAATTCTAACGAGGGGCGTGACACAGAGACTACTACTGAAGAGGATGATGAGGAATATGAATGATATTTTTGTATGACATGACACGTTTGTTACGCGGATTTGTTTTGTTGTTTTGCGGGATTTGCCCTTCATGAAGTCGATTTTGTAGCCGTGACCATTTTGGCCCATTTATTCTTCATATATTGTTCTATTTTTGCTGTCCAAACTGCATTGGAGTAGAGCTCACTTCACTCGTGTACATACTGCAACAATAAAGCCAACTGTCTCGGTGGCTTCGACATTGTATTATTCTCTACGCTGGCATACAAGTAAGAGCTACTTCATAAGTTTCGAGTCCCCGAGTCCCGACATACGTTCGAAAGGAACACCTAGGGGTTGACTGAAGTCACCAAAAACGGAACGTCAGAAACATTTGTTACGACTCTAGAAATTCCATCGGGGGATGAGAGGAGGGGTAGATGCGAGAACAATGGAGGTAGCATAAAGACTGAATGTGGCACGATTCATGTAGTCATTGTTCAAGGTTTCAAAATTTCAAGGGTATGGTCCTAGCAGCTTGCCGCAACCGTGACCACAATAGCTTCTCGATTTAGTCCAACATCCACATCCACACCTCAAATAATTTGTGGACATGAGCTGCATGGTATATAAAGCGTAGGCATTTCCTCTACATCATTATCACCTTTCCTCTCTGTCTCTTACTATCACCACCTCATGCAGTCAACTTTTCAGACTAATATGATCATCATTGATCAACAACTTTCCTTTGAATGAGCCCGTGCTCATTGAGGTCCATCCTATACCACCTTCTCCTGGCTCCCTCTAACGTCCTACCTGACGATTTGAATTTCCACGACTTATAGATACAAGTATTATTTATTCTTTTCAACAGCAGTTGCAGGTCTGCAGCATTTTCTACTGCCTACCAATAAAATACGTCATGGTGGAAAGTATCATCCCGAAGGTGATTCACCAAGGTCCAAAGGCTTCGCGCTCTCCACGGCGTGCCAATGTGTCCTCCGACGTCTTTCTTCGTCATGTCCGACACTCGGTCATATCCTCTATTTACCCACAGCTTCTCCGAACACAAAAACACTGTCACCCGTCAGTACTGCCCTAACGTCCCTCGAAACCCGTGTCTGCCTGACGACCTAGTAATAAGTCGTCCTAAAAGGTCTGTGGGCAAACATGGGTTGCGAGGGACTTTAGAGTAGTACTGGTAGGTCACAGTGTCCTTGTGCTCGCAGAAGTTGCCGGTAAATTGAGCATACGATCGAGTGTCAGGCATGGCGAAGAAAGGCGTCACAGGATACATTGGGTGCCGTGGAGATCGACGAGCCTTTGGATCATCTTCGGGATGATGCTTTCCACCATGACGTATTTTAATGCGTAAGGACATTTCATGGCCGTCATGAATCTTGCGGCTCTGCGTTGCTTATGTTATGATTGGACAATCATTATTGCGTTTATATATTCACTACTCTAAATCCTGTCAACCGGGGCATTGTATGTTATAAATGAAATCTATACGGTTGACTCTGACGTATGGTGGATGTTTGGTTACAGTTCGACTTCCCGAGATGCCGCACGGATTTTCAATGTCCGATCAGTGTTTGCTTCGAGTATTACCATTCATTTCATTTATTCAATTTTATTCGATGTATACCTTGCATATATTCTGCGTCTGTGTTCGTCTTCCCTCAGTTATTCATGACACGTGTTAGATAAGTCGGCTCATATCTTAAAGGGATCACACGTCCGCATCAGTGCTTGCAGATACTGCTAGTACAAGTCACTGATCAACCATATGGCTTAAATACCATCATCCCTGTGCATTCCAGACTAATGGACGCTTGTCGTGACGAGTTTCTGCGCCTAGTGGCAGACATAAGTATTCGATCGCTATGCCTCGCAGCCTCCTAAAATCCCAACATATTCCACCGAACGCGGTATGCTGAAACACGACCGATTCAGCGCAGAATATTACTCAATCCAGCGTATGATTCACGACATCGGTACTCCGAGCTTTTTGGAAATAGGACCTCACCCAGCTCTCGCTGGTTATCTGGTCACTCTCGGGGGCGAGACAGCCACCGTCGTCTGTCCTCTGCGGAGACCTAAGGGCAATCAAGGGGAAGTGGTTTCTTTTCTCGAAGCATTGGGGAAGCTGGCGGTTGCTGGACATTGCTGCATCGACTTCAATGTTCTCAATGGATGCACCGCAGCAGACGTCCCAAAACTACCCGCCTACCCCTTTTCCCACAAGAAGCTCTTCCTGTACCCAAATTCTTCTTCCAGGCAGAGAATTCGTCAGCCTCGCAACGGGCCGTTGAATTACTCTCCGCTTCGTATCAACTCGCAGACGTACCCTTACCTGGCTCAACATGTGATCCAAGGCGAGCCCATCATGCCTACCACAGGTTTTATTGAAATGGTAGGCAATCACTCGCGCAATCTCAGAGTAGTACACTAAATCTGTATTTTCCAGGCATTACGCTTAGATATCCAAATATGTGAATTTATGAGGCGGTATGCCACCAACTCTGAACGTTTGCACTTACAGGTCATCCAAATCGAAACGATGGTTAGAGATAAGCGGACAATGGTCACTGGTCACGCAGAGCGAATTGATGGAAAACAGGCTCATATCAACAAGCGGGCACACTTTTTGAATACCCAGTGTAAGCTCGTATCTCGACTTCGTGTCCTCGCCGTCTCAACTCCGTCCAGACCGCATGCCAGTCGTCATTGGAAACTTCATTTCCCATCATGTATACGATCAGAAGTTGAGGACTATGCACGAAATCACCAGCAAGACAGCATGTCGTTTCCTGGATGTCAAAACGGGCCGGGAGGAGAAAGCGGGGCACAGCTGGATAGTACGCCTTTCTTCCTCACCTTTGTGAATGTGAATCTCAGCCTTGCGTCTTTCGTATTAGAATCAAAAGGAGATATCTATGGTTATCCACCTCGCCCGCTTATACGAAATCCAGGGCAAGAAGTTCAAGATCCTCACCCCGTACGATGCGCAGAGGACTACGATTGAAGAGCAACTAAAATCAGCGAAGCTTCTGTGGGAAGATAAGTGCTTCAATGTGGACTCCTTCCAAGGCAGGTGGTTCCTTAACATGCTGGAAGGATCTGGCCGACGTTTGACGCAGGAAACGAAGAGGACCATACAATCATCTCTCTAGTCCGTTCCCAGGGCGTGGGGTTTTTAAAGAACGCGCGCAGGACGAACATTATGCTGACACGATGCAAGATGAGCATGATCATTTGCACGAACCGTGATTTCGTGACGAAGGGTGCAGCAGCACGCACGCTAGTCGGGAAGCTTGCTGCTACCATGTGCCCTGAGTCCTGGCCGGACAGTCATAATATCATCAACGGCATCTTCAAGTGATTTGGACTGTTTACATTACGTTTCTTGGAAAGTGTGTTTGAGTTCCCGCACGACTCTACCTTCCTCAACAACACGATCACCGATGTCCTCCACCTTAATCGCTTCACAGTCAAGAGATACTGCAGTAAGCTTGAGGCTTTCGTCAAGGTCGTTCCTGAGGCGAAGTCTTACTACACTCTTGAGACTGCTCGAGGGTGTCAAGACCAAGGAGAAGAGTTTACTCAAGATGCGCAAGGTCAGCTTCCAGTACCCCATGCAACCCGTCCAGCAACTTTACGACATTAATCTCCAAGAACGTATCGCACTCATGGAGCAGGAGAAGACGAAGGAGAAATGTCCACGTATATCTTCCATTAATCGATGTCGAATAATTGTTTGAGACTTAGCGAAATCCACGTGCACTGCTTTGACAAGGCAAACAGATTCGTACTCCCCCCCGCAAGATGAACACTATGATCAGGCAATTTTATACAGCAAGACTTACAACCCCCTCTGGACCGCTGAGGAGTTTAGATTGTAATTTAGATTGCCATTCTGTACAAAATCGCTCTAGTAGAATATAACTAGGGATATACACGAAGAAACAATATTACTGAAACCAAATAGCAATCGGACATTGAAAATCCGTGCGGCATCTCGGGAAGTCGAACTGTAACCAAACATCCACCATACTGACGCATTGCAATGATCCACCATTAAGCTTATCCCCTAATATAAAAGCCAGGAAGATGACAACGAGAAATATCCGCGCATTTCTGGACCGCCGATACATGGGATGTAAGTGAGAGATCATGATGACTTGCGTGACGTTTCACTCAAGTCAATACCACTGAAGTCTTTGAGATGTGTAGCTTACCGCCCAGCATTATATTCCCGACCATACTCGTTCAACGTAGGGCAACATGTATAACCAGGCCTGACAAATCCAATTAGTGATCAGTCTCGGAGGATCACACACTCGAAACAGACTCGCAGCTGTGGCAGTCATTGTCTTGAACCAATAATCTGGTCAAGAGTCTTACTCACCCCTAGACAGAAACGGTGGAGAATACTCACTACATCTGTCACCAAGATCGTCGGAACATATTCCGAATATTGCCAGTCAGAAGAAACAAACAGTGTATGTAGGGAGACATACACAGTACTCCGAGGCCGATTGTGAGCACAACACCATTCACTTAGCCTGCCAAACACACACATCAAATAATATTCCAAGATAGCGCACCTAGGATATGTTCGTGTTCGCACAACTTGCCGACCGCACTTATCACGACCGAAATACACTCAGATACCAAAATGCCACGAAAGACCAACGTCGTCTCTGTTGCGAATTCATGGTTATTCCGTTTTGGCGTGGGACTCGGCTCACCCAGACCAGTTCAACATATAAACCTGTCATTAGCGAGATGGCCGCTCCGTTATTAGCATCAACATACCTCTTGTCCGAATGTAAATGCTGGAGAGACCCAGAGGCAACGACTGTAAAACCGCAGCATGATTAAATCGAGACATTATTCTCATCATCAGACTAGCTCTCCACAGACCTATAAAATAGCTGTGGAAGAGAGTGGCATCAATGACCGGCTACCAAGATGGATCTTTGAGACTGCGGCCATGCTTTCCAAGAATGGATAGATGTGAGCGGGTGCGAACTTGATCTATGTATGACAGTGGATTCGTCCTAAATATACCACCTTCCAGCAATTTTATCATAGGCCGAAATGAGCGAGACGGAATAGTATCCGCTCGTGCCTTGATCGATTGACCGAAGTCAATATGTTTGCATGAAGTCAAGTATTAGAAATGGGAGTTAATCCGTGCCGGCCTTCAGTTGAATCGAAGTAAGCGTTAGTCGTGAAATGCAAAGCAGTGACTCGTGCGCGGAATGTTGAGTTGTACAGTGGGTTAAGTTGTGCGTGGTGACGGGTCTACCCTTGTCTTGTGGGCTGCCCGTCTACCGTGGGTGAACCACGTCGCTAGAGAGAGTAAGCACTCATTTCCACCTGTTTCTACCCATAAAGCCGTTGGAGAGTGGTGGGGTGCCCGCACCAAACACGTATTTAGTCCACAGGAGTAAGGACCAGCATGCGAAGACGTACTACTTGGCCCAAGAAAGCTAACGTATGGTGTGGGGGTGACAAGTGTAGGGGCCCCGGGTCGTTCGGCAATCATCCGTTTTGCGTCCGTTTCGTCCGTTTTCTGGAATATGTTCGGCAGCGCTGTCGATTCAAACGCGGGTGAGAATGAAACTAACAGTCTATCAAGCAAACTCACCGCCCACCAAGTAATCTCCATTCCACTCCCAGATGCACCGTCATTAAAGCTCTATTGCATGCTGTCTGTGAGCCTCCGCCACCTCTGCATCTCCTCGTCCTCAATAGACTTCATGTCTTTCTTGAAGTCACTAGCCGTGTTCGTGAAGTGTACGACGACATGGTTGATCGAGTAGTCCACAATATGGTACCGCCTAAGAGCGTTGAGGACGCCAGGCCAGACGTTGCTATGGACCTCTTTGTACTCATCCACGCATTCTGGTTTGAGCTGTCATGAACGGCCAGGGAGCTTGGGTAATTATTGCAGAGAGTGTAGGTACCTTTATTATCTGGCAAACACGCTTGGTATGTGGAGCAGACATGAAGGGAGCTATAAACCTCGTCGTTACCACGGGGTCGGTCCGGTGGTAGCTAAAGCATGCCGAGGCACCAGCGCCCTAGTTTTGTGGGATATGAATCATGAATGGAAGAAGCATCAGACCAGACTGGCAATTATAGACTGGCAGTACATTCTTGATTGTCATCTGCCAATAGACAACAGCCTCAAAACACTGGAACGACCTATAATAAATACTTATCAGCCTCCAATCAGACACAACAAAAATCGCATAGTCAAGTCAAAGCTTAAGTATTGAGCGCGGCTGGAACAAGTTCCAAGTCTCTTTCGAACTCTGACCACTGCTTGTACGACCAACGCACTCCTTCGTACTTAGAGCTCTTTAACTACTCAACGCTCCCAACAACTCAACATGACCGAATATGATTATCTCTTCAAGGTCCGTAGTCAACTCACACAACAGTTTTCCCGGCGCTCACCAGTTCCCCCTCCATAGGTTGTTCTAATTGGTGACTCTGGAGTCGGCAAATCGTAAGCATGTTTCATGTTCCATTTATCGCTTCCTAGCTCACTGTAGCCTACAGAAATCGTAAGGAATAGTGTGCTTATCATGGGACGCGCGAACGCTCACCCACGTCCCTAGTTCTCTCGAGATTCACTCGGAACGAATTCAACATGGAGTCTAAATCAACTATTGGTGTCGAGTTCGCGACCCGCTCGATCAATGTTGACGCCAAGACGGTGAAAGCACAGATATGGGATACTGCAGGTCAAGAGCGTTACCGCGCAATCACCTCTGCGTACGTGGTCGCTCTCCGCAGTCGCAGTGTATTGTTTAGCCTAATGTTTTCACAGGTACTACCGTGGTGCTGTTGGTGCTCTGTTGGTGTACGATATCACTAAACATGCAACGTACGTCAACGTAACGCGGTGGTTGAAAGAGCTCCGGGATCATGCAGACTCCAACATCGTTATAATGCTTGTTGGAAATAAGAGTGACTTGAAACACTTGAGGGCAGTTCCCACTGAGGAGGCAAAGACTTTTGCAAGTATGTTTTACATGCACCGACTGTGATTGAATCGCTCATGTACTAATTTTCTGACAGCGGAGAACGAACTTTCGTTTATCGAGACTTCGGCTCTAGACGCATCAAATGTCGAGTCAGCTTTCCAAACCATCCTTACCGGTATTTTTGTTCTATACACCAAATGGCAGTTCACTGACGTGCTCCCAGATATCTACCGGATCGTCTCGAGCAAGTCGATCGAGCAGTCTGCTGACCCCATCAAGGGACCCACTAGTGACACTATCCCTGTAGCGATTGACTCTTCCACGCCCGCAGCAGGTAGCAAATGTTGTTAGATGCGTGGACAGAGTTGCTGTTACCTTTCGTCACTCTAGCCTTTGCTGTGGCACTCAGGCGGCTGTGTCTGTAGTTCAGCGTGTATAGTTACCTTCCTTCTTCCTCTTAACACGTTCTGTGCACATGGATCTGGGTAAGAAACACATGTCAGGGCTTCCGAATGAAATCAACAGCGCCTCCGTTTTACGTCGACGGATTTACACGCGCAATGCTTCTCTGCAGTCTCATACTTGCCAAGCACAGATCATCACCAATAGCGGCTTCTTCATAACGAACATGTTCTCAGTTCTCCACCCCGCTCACACAGACGACTCTCGCTGAGCTTCAGCCCTATGGCTGGACAGCCACCAGTGACCTCTGGTCCGCCTCGCTTATCATGGGGTTCTATGCCCTCCTCACACGCCCAGCCGTTCTGGGCTGAGTTCCATAGTGTAAATTCGACTGTCCTCGGAGGCGCTGACGGTAAAGTTGACCCCAAGTTCTGCCCGTGCTGTGCGCTCATTCTCGTGGGAATATTCTCCACCCCGATGGGAGCAATCCCCTACTACCTGGGCTAACTAGACTCCTCCAGCCTCCCACTACCAGTGCCTGCTGCTACTTTCTACCTCTCACTACACCCTCTGGCTTACCCCTTTGACCTTCCCGCTACCTATTGTACCATGTCTCGCAACCTTGCGTGACCTCCCACTAAGGGCCCTTACTCTGTTAAACTCACCCGGACAACCACTTTAACACTGAATACCGCAAGGCATGGTTTGACACAAGGCAACAAATTTATAGTAAAAATTGGTTCGTAGGAGTAAACTACTTCATAAGATTTAAGTCCCAGCGTACGTTCACAAGGAACAAGGCATACTGTACATGTAGATCCTACAACTTAGTACAAGCGTAAATGAGGGGAGAGCGGACACAAGCACTTCAAACGAATTCTGCGAGACGTCGTATAAATCAAAATCAACACCCGGTTGAGTAGATTGGTAGGTTAGGAACGTTCGCCTCTGAGACGGCGAGCGAGAGCGAGATCCTTGGGTTGACTAAGAAAAGGTGTGAGCAATTAAACTACTGACAACGTGGAGAAGGAAGCTTACATAGTGACCCTCTTGGCGTGAATGGCAGCCAGGTTGGTGTCTTCGAAAAGAGATACCAGATAAGCTGCACAAACAAACATGCGTGAGCGTAAGTGACAGTCCAAAGATGCATCGACTTACCCTCACTAGCTTCTTGCAAGGCAAGAACAGCGGACGACTGGAAGCGGAGGTCGGTCTGCAGATGGTCAACATTTGTATTACATGTAAGCGAAATTATAGACATACCTTGAAGTCCTGGGCGATCTCGCGCACGAGCCTCTGGAAGGGGAGCTTGCGGATGAGCAGCTCGGTGGACTTCTGGTACCTCCTGATTTCACGGAGGGCGACTGTACCAGGTCTGAAGCGATGAGGCTTCTTCACACCTCCAGTGGCGGTGGCCTACGACGACGAGCAAACAAATGTTAATAAGCGTCCTCGAGACATCCAATAGCAAATACTAACCGCGACACTCTTTCTAGTTTGCTTGGTAGCGAGTTGCTTGCGAGGGGCCTTGCCTCCTGTCGACTTGCGGGCGGTTTGCTGAAGTTACCAAAAAAGGAAAGTCGTCAGAAACATATGTTACGACATTGGAAGTTCCATCGGGGGATTGAGAGGGTGTTCCGAAGGGTTGAAGATGCGGATGGAACAGAATGCGTGGTTTCAAACCTCCGTGGTGCCTTCTTTGTGAAAGAAAATCACCCAACACAGGTCTTGCGCCACAGCACCCGGCACATGGCAACACCTCCTTGTCATGCACCCCTCACTCGGGACGATGACCATGTCCCCCTCCCCCCACAGAATTATATACCATAGAGTGGAACAGTATCTACATACCTTGGTACGAGCCATTTGAAAGTTTGTGGTGTTTATGAGTTAGAATTTGGGATTTGAGATTGAAGATCACCGAGATGATGGTGGTTGGGAGGAAAGAGAGTGGGGGAAAATACAACAACACATCCGCTCTCCTTAAGCCAGCTGGAAGATTTTTTTGCTGTCATTTCTTTACTCTGCTTTGCAGTGCTTGTGGTCAGTGCGCATTTCAGTGATAGTCTCATGGCAGGGGCGGAGTCAATAACGGAAACCGTCGACATGTGTAACAAATAGATGTAAACAAGCGCGCATGCGATCCCCGAGGAAGTCAAGTATTTAGTCAATACCAAGTCAATACCGTTCATATCTTCAGCGCTTCAGCCACTGATCCTGCTACTAGCTAGGTCTCCCATTTGCTCGAAACGCGAAAATTTGGACTAGGACTTGGTGCTGCCGACCATGAGCATGGATACATCATCAATACCGATTCTATTACCTTCGAGCTCAATTCCGCGTCCACCTTCGCATCCTCACTTAGAATGGACACCCAAACGATATCTCTCTGATCCTCAGCCACCTCCTATGGATGATGCCAGAGTTCTCGAGCAAGAAATGGCTGCTGCTAGACAGTTGCAAGACGGGAAAGCCGTAAAGAAGACCAGGCCTCGGCGGACTGTGGATTTTAACGCGGGTATGGGCAGGTGGAATATTGTATGTAGCAGCTCGGCCACTACACGATTATATGTCTAACCGAGTGTAGCTACGCAAACACCGACCTAACTCGACATATGTCCCCTCCATGAGACCTGCTCCTCCCTTCATTGTTGACGTACGGCCTTTTCATTTCATGGCGCGTAGCAGCTGAGGGATTGTTTGTCATATATAGCTGCTCCCACCAATTGCTTACCCAGCAAACTCCTCGACGTCCTTGTGCACCAAATTCATTCACACCTCAACCAACAAGATTCGATGTCCAGTCAACGTCGTCACAGTCCGTACCACCGTTAATATTTCTTTCGACACTCTCAAACACTAATTTAGTGGACTCCAGAAGGAAGGCGAGTGCTGACAGGGTCAACAAGCGGAGAATTCACCCTCTGGAACGGTCTCACATTTAATTTCGAGACTATTCTGCAGGCCCACGATTCTGCCGTCCGCGCTTTCCAGTTCACACACTCTGGCGCATTTCTAGCTTCTGCAGACCAGAACGGAATAATCAAGTACTTCCAACCGAATATGAATAATTTAACCGCGTGGGCCGGTCACCGCGAGGCTATTCGAGGCTTGAGCTTCAGTCCAGATGACCGCCGCTTTGCAACGGCAAGCGATGATTCGACTATCCGAATATGGTCGTTTGAAGAGAGTCGGGAAGAAAGTGTTCTTACGGGTATGTAATATTGGTCATCGTTTCACAGTTTAGCGCGTTAATTTTATTGCTAGGACATGGGTGGGATGTCAAGTGCGTCGAGTGGCATCCTAGTAAAGGTCTTCTAGTATCTGGAAGCAAGGATAACCAAATAAAATTTTGGGACCCGCGAACTGGAGCGGTTCTTTCAACACTGTAGGTGCACCAAAATACTTTTATTGCCATCACTAACGGGATAATTCAGGCATCAGCACAAAAATACAATCCAAGGCCTGGCCTGGTCTCCCAACGGCAACCTTGTAGCAAGCGCCTCCCGTGATCAAACTGTCCGCGTCTTCGACATCCGCGCCATGAAGGAGTTCCGCGTTCTCAGAGGCCACAAGAAGGAAGTCTGCTGTAAGCCGTGCCTACTTTCACCACATCCAGACACTGACAATCCACAGCCGTAACATGGCATCCCGTGCACCCGATCCTCGTGTCTGGCGGCTCCGAGGGCGCCGTACTCCACTGGGACCTCAGCGGCCCAGAACCCACGACCTTGCAACCCGTCACACAGCCCCGCGCCACGTTATCGCAAGCGCACGATTCCAACATCTGGTCCATGGCATTCCACCCCATGGGCCACCTCCTCGCAACTGCATCCAACGACCACACCACACGCTTCTGGTCGCGCGAGCGCCCTGGAGACGCAACATCAGTTTTCTCCGGCGGTGGCGAGAAACCTCCTGAAATCACGGACATGAGCGGGCAGGACGACGAGGACGACGCGATGGTTCCTGGGTTCAGCTATGGTGGCACGAATAAGTGGTGGGGCAAGGATGAGGACACGGCGGTTGGTTTGGGGGATAATGGTTATGCCCAGCGTGCGCCGTTTTCGGGCGACGATCCGATGGGTTCGGATGATTTCATTCCTGGGTTCGGTGCCGCGGACAATTCAGGGGGTGGCGCAGGCCCGTCGGCTGTTGCTCCGAAACAGAGTGGGCCGCTTCCTGGTCAGGAAGAGATGTGGTCGTCTGACTCGAGAGGTGGTGAGGATTGGGGGAACCGTAGGGGTGGGTGGACAGGTCGGGGAAGGGGGTATAATCCCAACGGTCCTCGTAGAGGGCGGTACTGATTTCATAGACACGGTGGAATTATTTATATCTATCGTGCTGTGTTCTATACGTTGTCTCTGCTCAAAATATTGTTACCATCATCTGAGAGCTCGAAGATACTTGTATTGAGATATAAGAGCTGACTTGGCGCATTCTATGTCACGGAAATTACTGTCCATCAATATGTCAGAGGCACTACGCCGGAAATGCATTCTAGAAAGTTCATAACGATAGCATAGCATATGACAGATAGCTGAAAAGATAAACAAGGAAAATGCTGTACGATGCGAGAAAACCATGTGCAAGGAAATGTGAAAGAGTGCCATAATGTACAAGTTGTGATGACTGCCACAAGATCGAGATAACTAAAAGTCCGTTTCATGATGTCATCGTAGACGCCAAGCATGTCATGAAGTGCAGCGTGAAAAACCCGTGCCGTTAGTCTATAGGTGGAGTATAAGTTCTGTGGAGGGAGTGAGCGTGGTGCTAGCCGACAACTCGGAGCAGACACTCACAGTGGATCACTGGTGTGGGGCGATCAAGCATTGGATTCCCGCGTGGGGTAGTCGAACCACTGCTACAAGTAGTGACGTTATCCAAGCTACAAGAGCGGGGTCCGTTGAAAGCAGGATCGCGCAAGGGAGAAGAAAAATCGTGAGGAGATGAGCACAAGAACGCTTCTATATTGGAAACAGATTGTGAACGGGCGATTGAACTAGGCGAATGGTCTCTCAGTGAGCCAGGGCCAGTGAAGAAGCAGAATCTGTAATGGGGCGTAAGTCTCAAGTTTCGATTGATCCAGGGCTGGGACTTACTGGTTAAGAAATTGGCCATAGCTGTCATTAAGAGATGGCTTGTCGTCAGAAGCAGTGGGTGTGCTGGGTCCCGGAGACGTAAGTGGAGTATTTAGGGAGCTTGAGTCGGACGCTGCACTCGCAGTAGAACTCGTGCTGTTCATCCGAGCCATATTTTGAGCAGCAAATCTGCTAAAGAGGGAAGGTTGTCCTTGCATAGGGTCACTGCTGCGAGCAGGGGACCGCTCTTCAACCGGACTAAGAAGAGCAGGACCTGAAGGGGTTTTACGCGGCGAGCCACCCATTGATCTGTCGAAATAGCCACGACGGTGGTTGCGCTCGCGTGCGGCGAGTGACTGATGTATTGAAAGTGGGGAATCGAGGTCTAGAGAATCCGACCGCACAATGTGCGCCTGCTCCCGCTTCTCCAAATCCCTAGATGACCCTATAGTAACGGATCGAGTATGGCGTGGTGGTATCTTGTCAACGCGATAAGGAGTATGCTTCGACCAACCACTGGAGAGCTCTGTAGGGTACGTGGGGGTCCGTACACCAGGAGAAGACAGGGGAGGAGGGGCACCACTTTGAGGTACCTTGAGCGCAGAGCCTAAATTATACCTCGCTGACAAAGGCGTTTCTGGCGTCAATGTCGAGGAAGAACGCAGTGAAGGAGACGCCTGGGAATGACCTCTATCCACTTTCGCCGACTCGGCTTTGGAACCCGAACCCTCCACGAGAAACTCTGTCGCAGCAGGTGCCTTCCGCGCCACAGGCTTCCCAACGAACTTGAGCATGTAGTTCGCACCGTGGTTGTTGTCCCAGAACTGCCTGCCTGCGGTAGTATACCGCAAGGCAATAAACATAGTCTTCTCCTCGATACGCGACCACATATCATGCAACCTTATGGTGAACGTGAAGATGTCAAACGTGCCACCGTCCACAGATTCCACATAGTGAGCGGTAACTTCGCTCGTCGTCTGCCACAAATCCAGGGTAAACCGGGCAGCAACCCATTTTTCGTACGCGATGTTGCGCACACGGACTCTTCCGACGATAGTCTTGTCGATTTGGGATAAAGTGAGTGCTTGCATGATCACGTCCACATATTTTGGCGGGATGGGCGGCATGTTGACAACCTGGAGCTCGATTTGTTTCTCGGAGAAGTCATCCTGTAAACCACGAGCGAACGAGGGGAAATCGCTCTCGGTACCGCTGGTATCGGTAGCTGGATCACGATCTCGCGATACTGCTAGAGGCTTTTGCTTCGAGAGAAACAATTTGACATGCTCAAGCTTCGCGTCGAAATGTACTGCCTTCGAAAGGGTAGGCGTCGTAGGTTCGCTCTGCACAACCCCGCCCCCCTTCATTGGAATTGATAGGCTGGGGAGCTTGGCGTGCTTGAGTGATGGCTTGATAGGCTGGCCAGACTTATTTCGAATGGATCGCGTCTGCGGCGATAAGTTCAGAGTTCCGGACTGAGATTTGCCGTGTGAGTCAAAATGGGGAAGGGAGCTGGAGCGCATTTCCGAGGAAAATTGACGAGCCTGTGCCCTAAAGGGGTTGGGCTTTACACTCCCAGCGTTGTCAAATGGTGCCTGCGTCAACCGCGCCGTGTCAGCATCCGATGCATCACTAAGCTCTGGCGGTTGACCACCCTTTTTGCCCGCTTGGTGTGTGCGAGGACTCGGATGGTTCCTGGATTTGACAGACGATGGTGTGGGAGATGATGGGTTGGAATTTTGTCCACGAACTCGTCGAGCGCGCGGCATGACGATATGTGACTCATCGGAAGGCGCGGAAGAGGTGGAAGAAGTGGAACTGGACGAGTCGTACTGATAAATATCAGTGGTAGGAAAGCGTATGGATGACTGATCCATGGTTGGATCGACGAGGCTCTTGTCGTGCTCAAGAGCAGTTGGGTCGAAGAACTCCGTCATGGCGGACTCTGACCATGGAACATGACCTAAATGTGACATTCGTTGCAGGGTCTGAGGCGAAAGACGCCCTGCATCGCTGCCATTCTGCATAATTTTTGGATCGGTACTAGGAAATAAAATGCGCGGCTGAGACATCTTGCGACCCAGCGACAAAGGCTTATTGATGTTCTGATGCGATAACCAAGGACCTGTCTCAGAAACGTAAGATTATATTGGTGTGACATCAAGACGGAAACTTGCTTTTGTGGAATAAAATAGGGTGTCAGTGACTTAGATGGACTGAGACATGAGATGAAGATGATGAGGGGGCTGTTGGTGACCAGAAGAAAATGAAGACAAAGTTTGACCCCACGGAAACTGACGTCACTGGCAGAAGTGATCTCCGCGTAAATATAGGTGAGACTGGCGTGGACACAACAGAATACTGTCGACAGTCTGGATGAAGTTCCATTTGCCAGGTGAGTCCGATCACAGTCAATTGAGTCAAATGCTTAGAACTGACTATGTCGCAATATGTCGCAATGGAAAACGAGCACAAGTCCTAGTGGACTCTACGCAGAGCAACGGAAAAAATCTAGGACGTTAATGAACGTAAGCGTAACCTGGAGCTGGTTGGGAGAAAGAAAGGCGAATTCTTCGCATACTCTGTCATGGCGATACAGTTATATATGTTTGAAAATTTGAGAGTTCGGAAGACCCACTGAGCCTATGTAATATCAACGTTACGCGATTCAATACACACGTGCGAAAGATAAGCCATTTCCGTCATACTGTTATCGGCCAATTCGTTTGGTCCTTCCCTTTATGCAACATCGGTAGTTTGCACCGACAGCATCCCTCCCTTCTATCTTGATCGGCTTTCTTCCGTGGATCAAGGCCTGCCCACGAAGTCAAGTTGAATCATGCAGTCATAGATGCAGTCGGCTTGTACCAAGCGATTTCGGACGTCATCAAATTACCGCTCGAGGTCATCCTGAAACCATCCCTAGTGGGTACGGTATGTTTGTCAAAAACGTAACTGTATCAAATGATAAGCTGCGCGGAAATTTCTGCGCACATAGATTTAGAGAGGACAGCATCCTGGTGATTTCAACTACTTAACGGTCAATAGATATGACCATGAACACGTCACCAGCTATCTGAAATCGCATTCTGGTGACCTGATATAAAACTGGGAGGTGAGTAACATGTCTGGGGCAAGCAGCAACAACACTGATTGTTGCCAGGTTGACTCCAGGGCCATTCTCAACCTACGTGGTGTAAGTTGATCCATTTTATATACTGAATTGTGCGGTTCGGAATGAAATGAAAAATCTGATAGATAGCAACTTTAGCCGCTGTTCTTCTATCAACCTTCCACGGAAAGACCTATCAAGGTTTTCGCATTTCACTGGCGCCGTGATGTTCTCTGCCAGTTTCGAATGATAGTCGCTTTTAACGCCCAATCATCCTGCATACGGAGCCTTTGCGCCACAACCACGGCTCTAACTGACCCAATAATAAGTGCGGCGCTAGTAAACGGAGACATTTTCAACGCTCAACATACTTATCAGCCGAGATAAGCAGACTCGAAATGTGTACCTCGATTTCAAAAGGCTCTATAAGTGTTTGTGTAGCTGGCCCACAATCGCGCCTACAACCTGGACCCATGTTATTCACGGAAAAGTCTCGAATCCTCGACGGTACAGCAAATTTTCCATATCTCGCCTGTCAATTTCCCGGTACTGCGCCTCGGCAGCTCCACGCGACGGCAAGGTTCGGAAAGGGCCCCACAGTACTGATGTGGGAGTTGGGGAACCATTTTGAAACGCAAGTCAAGGAGAAATCATCGCGAATTGATCTTACAATTCATTCGGTATCTAACCCAGCGCTGTGGAAGATTCTCAAGCCTCATATATGTTGAAGATCTGCGGGGACCAGGTGGCTCGTTTGATAGAACAATGAGCTAACCCCTTGAAGGCCTTCTCAGCACACAAAAAAGTTTTGCTCAAAATTAGCTGCGCACCGACTTTCCTTGTTCTGCAGCCGCACTGCTGGATTCAAAAATAGGGCTGCTCCACTCAACTTGTCCGCTAGAAGCTTCTGTCATATGTAAACCGCTTGTCTAGCTACGATATCGCGCGGTTGGAGCGACGCGTCGGCGCCCTCGATACCCTGCTTCTTTGTGGAGTCATCAGAAAGAGGTTTGCGTTTTCTATTTTCTATACGATCTTCTAAGCCGCGCTCACCAAGTAAGGAGCATGCCATTGAAGGTGTTTCATCAGTGTAGGTCAAGCTTCTTTCCCATCGATCCTCATTCTCCCTGTGGGCGCAGAAGGTTGTCAAATCAGGTGCACACTCAGGATCGATGAAATCATACCGACGTCAAGGGTCATCCGCAGTTGTGGTGCCAATCCAGGGACCCGTCTGAACCAACCTTCGGAGTATCCTATTGCTTCACATATTCGGGATACTTTCCTGACATGCGATTCGCCCGTGAGCTGCCAGTCTCGAAGCTCTTCAATGGATTCCGAATTTTATTCTAGCATACCGATGTCTCAGCATGAAGTGAGTTCGTCATCTGTGGAGGCGTTATTATCCTGATATGAGGCACAACAGCGCATCTGTGATATCCTCAAACTCGACAAATGACTTTTATCGCAATTATATTGCTTCTCGTCGAACTGCTAAAGATACATGTCTCTGAGCCCATACTGAACTCCTCGCACGTCCTGCGGCCATATCACAATTACATGCCTTTCATCAAGACAAACCTCTTTTGATAGAATTTGAATTTGAAATGTACGGGCTTCGTGCTATAAGCGGTGAGCTTCGCGACTCAAACAATCACCGAAGATGACAGTCTGCCCACCTTTTTCCAGGGAAAACCCTAGGGAAACGGACCACAACTCAAACCCCATTCCTTCGCACATTTCTTGAACGTCATGTATTATCTGCTCAAGTTGACGACTTCTGAACTGGAAAAAATTACTAGCTGTGACAGAAATAGACGAAATTAATAGGTTAGGTCTTCATCGATTGATGACAGCCGCTGATGCTTATGGGACCTTATTTCTAGAGTATCACGTCGGAAGAAGTGAGCTCGCCTCTACATGACGTCGTTGAGCGCTAATTCGGTTTCGCATGTGCCGGGGCGTATTATGCAAAATTGAACACCAAGAAACCTGAACTTTGCGTGTCGGCGTCGAACGTATTTTTTGTGGAATCGTTCCGTGGGTTTGAAGAGTATCTATCAGGTGCGTGCTCTTGAAGCATGCGATGAATGAATAAACTGCATAGAACTAAAAGACCAGTCCACGGTGGGAGTTTACGGTGCCGTCTGCGACCGGTCGTGACGTGTGAGGAGAAGCCCATCCTGCGATTCATTGGACAATGACTTGTGGCCCGCGCAGGCTTCGAATGACGTCTTGCGATTTAAACGAAGGTCGCAGATTACCGAGACCGACTCGGAGGACTTGAGCCATGTGGAGACGTTCAGCCAACACAAAAGCTGGATATCTATCTCCAGGGAAATTGCAAAAAAACTGCACAACCTGAAATATCGGACGCATCACTGCTGATGATTTTCTGTATGAGCGATACGGACTCCAATGTTCCTGTCTTCGTCAGTATATTTAGCACCATCATGGAATCTAAAGCAACGCCGACGTCATGAAAGAATGATTTTAAATAGGTATAGCTCAGAATGAGAGATGCAGTTCTCGAAACATACAAATGGTATTCCCTTCATCACGGAGAAGTGTGGTGCAGAAGCTACTTTATGATGCGCTCGCTCCCAGATGGTATTTTATCAATCGCACTAAGAAGCACCGGGTTTGATGGACTTGTCTATGAGTCCATTTTCTGAGGAAAGGCAATGGCATGTATAACATCAGCACTGGGGAATCCATAAGAAGAGTTGCGGTGGTGTCATAGGCATCCCATGTATTTCCCGAAGACGGAGACGCGCGGGTGAAAGTCACATATCGTCTTCAAACCACCAATAGCAAGTCCATCAGTACTGAGGAAGAATATGATCTGACACAGCAACGTCGGGCTTGAATGTTCTGAGTCATGCATTGACCGCTCCCTTGGCTTCAAGCCAAGTGGTACATCTTGGGCCAGGAACGCCAGGCTATCACCAATTTATCTGACGGCGCGTTTACCTTCAAAATAGCCCACCCGCCAATCTGCCCCAGTCCATGTCAGGCACGTCAGCATCGACACCGGGAAAATCATTCAACCGGAGCGCCGCCCAATTGATACGCGGACGGAGCACAGGGCCTTTTAGTGGGAGGGGAACGTAGTAGCACTCAAATTATTGTATACGAACGGCTTAGCGACCTCATCGATCTGGAACTACGATGAGTGAGCCCGCGTGGGTATCGCGGCTCTTGAGAAATCTGCATTTTCTCATGCCTAGCTTTGTTGCAGAACTACCATGTGAACAGGTTCGGTGGGGATGGTGATCGGCGGAATAAGGTGTAGGCAATGAATTCGGCGGAACAAGGCGTAGTATGACAATCAAGATCTTGAAGGAATGTGTGCTTAACCCGTACCGCAGCCGTCGTATGCAATGCATATGATGGTGGTGGTGGTATTTGAAGTCTGTGAATGAATGACCCTCTTGTGTTGGTCCTCAGATGAGATTACCCACCTCCAGTGGTTTGGAGTCTGGACCCGAGGGAGAATCGGTTCCAGTGTGCGGAGGTGTTTGATCTGCTTCCACCATAACATGCGTCTCTCGATACGCCCACAGCACAGGTACGTACGACCTTTCACTGGAGGTAGTGCAAGTACGCATGGGGTGCAGATTGTCTACCGCTCGTGCGGGCTTGACCGCGGAACATTGAGCATCCATTGCCAGTGTGTCATGGTGGTTGGTACATATGACCTACAAAGGCCCGGGAGGGCCGCAGAAGATTCTGGATAGAGCGACAGTCGTGCAAAACGGCGAGCACTTCCTAGTAGCTGTCTGAGTACTGTTAGACTCTTGCGGAGAAGTTAGCACACAAGTAGACATACTCAAGTAATGTGTTCACCGTTGCTTGCCAATTGGCATAACAGCCTCTTCAGTGGTATTATCGTGGGAACATATTGATATTACAGACTCTTCCACCACTCACAAACTCTAAGTATAGCTATGATGCGTTCGCCTTGGAGGGGATGAAGTGCACCACGGAGATGTTTCATCCAATGACGACGATATACGCCTGTAGACTCCAGGCTCGAGGGTGTCGGAGACACGTGTAGTCACTGTATTATAACCATTACCCAGCGGCTTCGTGAGTCTGTCCATCTCATAGTCTGATGCAATTATTCACTTTGTTGTACATTTATCATCAGGAACTCGAGCTGCATTAATGCGTATTTCTTCCTGTTGTCCCAGAAATTGACTATCCCCGGAGGAGGTCCTCGACAAGGACATTCATTGTAACATCCTGGTGCACACACGTCCAATATACCCCTCAATAAAGTGCCATATATCGTGTGGAACCTCATGTCAGCTCCTACCTTCACTTTGCCTCGATTCTGCCCCCCGCTCTTGCCTGGCGCTCGTTTAATTTCTTCATTCCGCTTGTTCTTGCCTCATCTTTTCACGGCTCAGAGCTCGCATCATCATTATACTCGTCATTTTCATGGTGCTCACGCTCTCACCACCTTCCGTTGTGTACATAGGCTTATCGCGATCTCATGTTATACAAAACACAATAAACTCCCTATCTTGTCACACGCAGTGGTGTCAGGATTTAAAGCCTACTTGTGCTCTGTGCAAAGGAAACAGCGACCAAGGAACCTTCAAACCTTTCCATCCGCAGCAGCGATCTTCTGTTTCTTCAGCTTTTCCGTGTCATTTTCCGCCACGTGAGGCGCCAGTGAATAGAAAAGACTCACTCCATGCGCAATCGCATCTCACATTACTGTCCGTCGTAACGTGCTCCAATAAGTCAGCAGGACGCATAACAGTGAGTGTCACGCAGTCGACTCTTCAGCAAATCGATCGCTCAGACAACCCTGAATCAGACTCTATCATGATGCTAGGTATAGAATAAACAACGGAGCATTATACACTGTACAACCCTCATCTGAAATCTCTGTAATAGTACATCAACTACTGCAACAAGATCATTGTCACCAAGGTCTACAAGTGTTGATTTGAGTACGCGCGAGGAATAAAAAAGGCTCGAGGGACTCACTGATCTCGGCACTTTTGCCAGTGTTGTCCATGTGCCATGCGGCTCAAATCAAGTTCTGTACCCCCTCTAGGTAACACTAATGCGGTCCCAGGACTGTAAAATGGGTGTCGAGAAGCGAATGGTACCCAGAAAAAGAGACGATGTTTGGGTCCTACAATCCATCCATCATCAGCCATCAGAAAGGGGGAGGCGGAGCGAGTTTCATCATGGGATGCTCCCTCCGTTAACTGCGAAGGGTCGCACAGCGCATGGGTAGAGTTGGACGAGAAGCGGATTGGGTGACCGTTCCAAGTGTTGCTTGTCGTGGCAGTGGTGGCCTCGATGGAATGCATGCTGCAGCATTTGTTTGTTAATGTTGGATGATCTATATCTGCATACTGCTGCAATGGGTGCCTCGTCATCACATCCCACAGCCGGACAGTGAAATCGTCCGAACCGGTCACGATGCGAGTGCCATCCGGCGAGAACGAGACTGAGCTAACTGAGTCAGTGTGCCCATGGAAGGGCTCGCCGACTGGCTGCCCTGTCGCTGCATCCCACAGCCGGACAGTGAAATCATCCGAACCGGTCACAATGCGAGTGCCATCCGGCGAGAACGAGACTGAGGTAACTGAGGAAGTGTGCCCATGGAAGGGCTCGCCGACTGGCTGCCCTGTCGCTGCATCCCACAGCCGGACAGTGTGATCCCTCGAACCGGTCACGATGCGAGTGCCATCCGGCGAGAACGAGGCCGAGTTAACTGAGTCAGTGTGCCCATGGAAGGGCTCACCAACTGGCTGCCCTGTCGCTGCATCCCACAGCCGGACAGTCTTATCCCAAGAACCGGTCACTATGCGAGTGCCATCCGGCGAGAACGAGACTGAGGTAACTGAGAAAGTGTGCCCATGGAAGGGCTCGCCGACTGGCTGCCCTGTCACTGCATCCCACAGCCGGACAGTCTTATCCCAAGAACCGGTCACGATGCGAGTGCCATCCGGCGAGAACGAGACTGAGTTGACTGAGTCAGTGTGCCCATGGAAGGGCTCGCCGACTGGCTGCCCTGTTGCTGCATCCCACAGCCGGACAGTCTTATCCCAAGAACCGGTCACGATGCGAGTGCCATCCGGCGAGAACGAGACTGAGCTAACTGAGTCAGTGTGCCCATGGAAGGGCTCGCCGACTGGCTGCCCTGTTGCTGCATCCCACAGCCGGACAGTGTGATCCCAAGAACCGGTCACGATGCGAGTGCCATCCGGCGAGAACGAGACCGAGCTAACTGACCAAGTGTGCCCATGGAAGGGCTCGCCGACTGGCTGCCCTGTCGCTGCATCCCACAGCCGGACAGTGTGATCCCAAGAACCGGTCACGATGCGAGTTCCATCCGGCGAGAACGAGACTGAGTTGACTGAGTCAGTGTGCCCATGGAAGGGCTCGCCGACTGGCTGCCCTGTCGCTGCATCCCACAGCCGGACAGTCTTTTCGTACGAACCGGTCACGATGCGAGTGCCATCCGGCGAGAACGAGACTGAGGTAACTGAGGAAATGTGCCCATGGAAGGGCTCGCCGACTGGCTGCCCTGTCGCTGCATCCCACAGCTGGACAGTGTTATCGTCCGAACCGGTCACGATGCGAGTGCCATCCGGCGAGAACGAGACTGAGGTAACTGAGGAAGTGTGCCCATGGAAGGGCTCGCCGACTGGCTGCCCTGTCGCTGCATCCCACAGCCGGACAGTCTTATCGTCCAAACCGGTCACGATGCGAGTGCCATCCGGCGAGAACGAGACTGAGTTAACTGAGGAAGTGTGCCCATGGAAGGGCTCGCCGACTGGCTGCCCTGTTGCTGCATCCCACAGCCGGACAGTCTTATCCCAAGAACCGGTCACGATGCGAGTGCCATCCGGCGAGAACGAGACTGAGCTAACTGAGTCAGTGTGCCCATGGAAGGGCTCGCCGACTGGCTGCCCTGTTGCTGCATCCCACAGCCGGACAGTGTGATCCCAAGAACCGGTCACGATGCGAGTGCCATCCGGCGAGAACGAGACCGAGCTAACTGACCAAGTGTGCCCATGGAAGGGCTCGCCGACTGGCTGCCCTGTCGCTGCATCCCACAGCCGGACAGTCTTATCGTCCGAACCGGTCACGATGCGAGTGCCATCCGGCGAGAACGAGACTGAGTTAACTCTGTCAGTGTGTCCCCTGAGCACGGTTTGAGCAGCTGGCCAGTCCATATGACGTCCAGATGCCACACGAAGAGTATTCGGAAATTGTGCAGCAAATTTAGATAGGGCAGAGTTGACAGGCGAGAATGGTAGTGCTGATACATACAGATGTGGCGTGCTGTGTAAAATCATGCCGCAAAATATTTGAATGAACCGGTGCACGTCCATTGCAGTCGATGAGATGTTTTTGAATTCGGAATGGCGCTGTGGTTACGCGTAAGTAATTGATCTGACGATTAATAACTATGTGCTCACCTTCGGCCATTGGGCAATCAGCCGAAGAGCGGTAGCTGCGCCGCTGAGCGCGTTGATCAGGGCAAGCACCTCGAGCCAGAAAAACATCCGCTCGTGGTCGAAGAACGATTTTACTTCTTTCGCGAGCTCCGGGTCGAAGACTGTTGCTCGTACATGTCCAGTCCAAAATCGAGTGGAATATGACAGATGCGGGAGAATGCGTTGTTCAACTCGTTCTTGCAGTCCAGGATCTTTACAATTAGGGAGGTACGAAGACGTTAAATCACAGATATTGAAGCGAAGACCATGTTCCATGACTCGAAGCGACGCAAATGCGAGGTCGCTTTGCTTCTTCGACACATCGACAAAAAACTCCCCACTGGAGGATTGGTCGGTCAGGAAATCACGGAAGGATGCGTGAAGGGGTCGGATGGGGGTAGACGAGTCAGTGGTGCCACTGAGGAGGGGTGCCAGATGTCCCAACATGTTCTCTACTTTGTAATGCTCGCTTTCGTCCGGAAAATGACCCCGCATGATGTTCAAGGAATTTAAAGGGAGGGGTTCAGCTGCGCCAAGTATTTGTCCCATAACGGAACGAAACCTTTCTAGCTGTCTGCGCTGGAATGCGGCATTTGCGTGTCTATCCTTCGGCATGATCTTTGTCAACATGAAGTCGTACATATTGTACAACAGGTTTTCGCGCTCGGCGGGATCGCGGGACACCACAGCATCGAAGGAATCCTTTTGAGAAAATCCAGCGTGGGGTGTTTTAATGTGTTCGCAAGCGAGACGCGCCCACTCGAACAAGCCATCAGCTTTCTGAGCTATGGCTGCAAATTCCTTATCCCCAAAATCCGAGAGCCCTTCCAGCTCCTTTGATGTGTAAGCGCGGATGTCGCGCTCTGCGGTGTTTGGTGAAATATCGTCCATGGACATCCGTCGAATGTGCTGAGCACCTCCAAGTTCAGCTTCAATGTCAGGGAGCAGGCGAGATGTAACAATTATCCGCATGTTTTTTGGGAGTTCGGTGATCTGGGGAACAGCCAGTTTACCAGCAAGAATGCGGAGAAGGTGACGCCGTGACTCGACTCCGCCGCTCTCGTCCAATGCATCGATTATAACCACGACGGGCCCCGCAGTTGACGCTGAAAGCTTCCCTAGAGGTTCCGTCAGAAGCTTCTGCCATTGCTGCACAATATCCACCGTGGTCTTGAGTGCACTGTCGTTCTGAACTGCATCCGCCAATGCTCTCCTGATCTCTGGATGACGATCGGCGAGGTCGCGCGCGATTGTGGAAAAAATCTTTTCATGGCGACGATCTGCTTCTCGCTGGCGGTCAAAAGAGTAACATGAACCAAGCCCTCCCACGTTGTGGAACCAGCTAGCGATGGTGTGAGCGATGGCTGATTTCCCCGTGCCTGCAGGCCCAGATAGCCACAGCACGCGCTGAACATCGTCTTCAGTGCTGTTGACCCAGTCCGTGATCTGGGAGAGGATTTCTGTGCGCGTTCCTGGTAGGCATTGTTTCGTGGTATCTAGTCCCGCGCCCGCTGCATAAGTTATACCGCTGAGGTCCAGTAGTTCGCCTGAAGAGGTGTGAATGAATGTCAATGCCAGTAGCACATCTCAAACTTACCTGTGCAATGAACGAAGATGGTTACGTCCCGAATGGCCTGGTCGCGAAAGTTTTGCATGAGTGTATCTAACACGTTGTTGTACTGTCGAATAGCATCATCTGTTTCCGAGACGATGTTCTTTCCGAGTCTCTTCCCTATGATAATGGCATAAGTTTGAGAAGGTGCGAAGCGCAACAGCGTGTACGGCTCACAGAAGTTCTTTGTCTCCGAATAATCTCTGATAAAATGGGCACATTGAAGGGTTTGCTGAGAGATCTGTCCGATGATGGTGTGCATCGATGAAATGTGGGCAAGAGTCTTGTCTTCCGTCACGAAGCGATAGACCTGACCCAATTTCTCGAGAAGCTGAATTAGCGCTTTGTCGCGATCCGCTTGAGCGAGAATAGTCTGCACAAATGATTGCTAAGCAGAAGATAGAAATGAGAGCGGGCACAAACATACTTCTGAGGCACAAGACAATACGCCCAGTGCCATCTTGGCATATGGATGTACCTATGGAACGGAGTTGGTTCGGGTCAGATCGAGGAGAATGGTCCATACATCCGCGATTTTCGCGATAACGGTATTGAATATCCTGAGGGGTTCGAGATAGGTGGCTTGTAAATTGTCTGCGGTATCGAGATCCGCTGGCGCATTTCGAGCAGCAGACACTCCAGATTGCACACGTCCCGAAAGTGACTTCATGCCCTGTGCAGCTGCTTCGGCGCCCTGAAGGGCTGGTTGGGGATCAGCGCGTCTGTCCACGCCAGATGGAACATCCTGAACATTTGCGACCACCAGAAATTAGAGAAAGTGTAGAAGTTCATACATTTGAGCACCGACCTCGATACACGGAGCCGATGAAGAACCTTCATGACTGGCCATCGGGAGAACAGGGTCGGGGGTGCGGGAATCCTTCAAGCGCTTTTGTACGATCTCAGCCTTTTTCCGTCACTCAGTGCCCGTCGACTCACAGAAATTTTTTTAGCCACATCATTCTTAACATTCCTCACAAACCCACGGATTTTGTCACGACGTCGGCCCTAGACGAAGGATGGCATTAGAATCAGTGTTTCAATTGTAATGTGATCCTCGTACCCGTACTGAGCTTTCACCAGCCATTGCTCCGCTAGATGAGCGGCTTTCTGCAATCGAATTCTTCAATGGATTGCCTTTGCTCATTGGGAATGATGAGCTTGAGGATCAGTCTGAAGCAAAAAAGGACGATAAGAAGGGTGCCACGCCTTTCACATATTTGCGGCAGTATTGTCTTCAAGCGCTAATCCTTGGTGGCCAGGGTCCAGGGAATTCCGGATAACGCACACCAAGTAAACGAGGAGCGCTTAACTTCATTACGTTCGTCTAGAGAAACGCTCTGCTGAATGTGATCTTGGAGTACACGATCGTAAGCTGTACAATGGAAGCTTGCAGTCTCCTCTCAAGATATTTGGAAGAAGAGCCGCTACAGTCGATTCTATCGAGATCGGGTATCATGAAAGTTCGCCATTGCCGAATCTTGAGTCCATTTTGTCCGACACCGCAACGTGTAGCACCCTGAGCTGGGCCACGAATGTCACCTAAGACATCAGCATGTCAGAGTCGGATGGAGAAGGAATTATCAGTCCTGCAGACAACGTATCACTCGCGTGGATGTTCAATGGCAAGGTAAGGTAACATGCGTCAATATTAATGTGAAGATCATTAATTTGTTCTCTAAAGGTACGCTAGAGATATATCAGGAAGCCGCTGTTCGACCAGCCATTCACGGAAAAAGCCCCTTCGTCTAATCAACACATCCACTGGACGTCAGATCAACGCCACCATGGAAAGCACAGAGTACAAGGTATTCATCGGCGGTGCATGTGCTCTGCTCTTGAAATGGAACCCATCACAGAAGCAATCGCAAAGTACTTCAGTTGGGTTATGTTATCCCATAGGTAGGAAAGGAAGGAGCCATATACGACTTGAACCTGGCCGGAACCATCGTGAAGTTGCACAAATTTTGTAAAGTCCCTCGTGATGCTGGGCATGGAGTGGTACGTGTTACATCAACCCGGAGAACGTCGAGCTACAGGAATCAATCAATTCCATGTTCATCTGGTATCACTGTTCAGCACTCACCATCCTATTTGACGTTCCTGCCTTCGTTAAACTCTGGCGCACTCGCAAACAGCATTTGGAACACCCGAGGATGGACCGTTGAGGTGTTCCTCGATCCTTACATCGTTCTCTTCTAACAAGCAGACTAGACCCTACACCTCGACGACCACTCAAGCAACCACAAACAATCTGTCGCTATCATGCAAGAGTTGCAGCGTTCGACTGGCATAAATACCCAGGCGCTCACCCAGGATGAGAGGTGCCCGAGAGAAACTTCTATGGGCGTAATTTGCTTTAGCGTCTGCTAAACGATATATTACAAAGACATACATGAACATTCCTCTAGGGAAACATTAGCTTGACAACTAAGGCTGGCATGTAGATGCCAAATAACACTACAAGGTTCTTCTCCAAGGACCAAGGTCAACGGGTTATATAGCCGTGCATACTAGCCTCAACACCTGCATAGCATCAGTTAATTCTATGTCGATCGATGGGTACTTCACATACAAAGTTTCGTAGACCGCATCCCATCGCAAAAGTACCGCATCGAATTCAAAGAGAGTGATCAAACTCGACAAATCCTCCATCGACTTTAATGCCACTCAATGAATCGATGTTCAAGTGGTCGGGTAGTCGTCGTCGAGGACATAAATGCGCTCAAACTCCGTCTAAAATTTACCACACCCAAATAATCCAATTACGGTAATAAAGAACAGGGAGAGCGCCCATTTCGAAATTTCCACGTCTTCCTTCCCAACTTCCTCGGCCCACTCAAGTTTTCGTCGGTCAAGTTCAAGCTAAGGCACAAGATGGCACCCTCAGATGAGCTCGAGTACCTCAAGCACCTTGTAGCTCAGCTCAATGAGAAAATTCACGCGCTAGAGACGAAAGCGAAAGCTATCGTTCCTTCGAAGACGCCTGCTCAACAGCTTAGGACTATTCTTATGGGTCCTCCTGGTGCTGGTCAGTGTCCCTTACATGGCCTTGCGTGGGGTTCTCCGGTGGGATGATGACGTTGATTGGCGGTTTATAGGGAAGGGAACACAAGCACCACGGATACGTGACGAGTTCTGCGTCTGCCACCTCGCAACTGGCGACATGCTCCGCGAGCAAATAGCGAAGAAAACCGAGTTGGGGAGGATGGCTAAGAAAGTTATGGATGCCGGCGAGCTAGTTACGGATGATATCATGGTTAACATGATCAAGGATCAGCTTGAGAATAACAAAGAGTGCTCGAATGGGTGCGTCGATACTCATCGAATATTCTCTTCTTGTTCGTGTCGTTGACGTTGAGAGCTCAGATTCGTATTGGACGGATTCCCAAGGACCGTTCCTCAAGCCGAGAAACTCGACTCCATGCTTGATTCTCGCGGTGAAAAGCTCAACAGCGTCGTCGAGTTGCTCATCCCTGATCAACTCCTCATCTCCCGCATCACCGGTCGTCTCATCCACCCGGCTTCAGGACGGACGTATCACAGGGAATTCCAGTGCGTCTCACTAACGCTGTGCACTCAATAAAACTAACACATTCTGGTACTAGTCCGCCTAAAAAGCCTATGACGGACGATGTCACAGGCGAGCCCCTCATCCAGCGCTCCGATGACAATGTAGAAACGCTGCGCAAGCGTCTTGTAACCTTCCACAAGCAGACTGGTCCCGTCGCAGAGTACTACAAAGGCAAAGGCTTGTGGCACGGTGTGGACGCCGCTCAAAGTCCAAGTGTCGTTTGGGACAACCTTCGCAAAGTCTTCCGGGCCCCACCGACAAAGTCGTAATATATCGCACGTTTTCCCATACATAGACCTGCCTATTTTGTGCATAGACTGTCTGTCACACAGTGCTTTCCATCTACATATGATTTGCGCAACCAGGGAATTTTGTCAAACAGCATGTACATAGAACACCAAACCTGCGGGATATACACGTAAAGCGACTATCCAATGCTTGGTTTGGTGGGATATTTTGCTTGAGTGAGCGAGCCTGAGCAATTACTCTGCTTTCGATCCCTTCTTCCTTTCGCCTTTGACGTCTCCTGCAAGCCACAGAGCTGCAAAAAGGAAGAACCCAACACTCGTGCTGATAGCGCCTGCGTAATAAGGCCATGCAGCGCTCAAGAAACGAGGGTATTGGTCGTGTCTCGGTGGCACGACAGGGACGGTCGTGCTCGATTCCAGGTATGAATAACTGAATTGCAAATTAGTTCAGGACGTCAAAATGATTATATTCACTAACCCCTTCCTCTTCCAGTTCAAGACGAACTTGAAAACACCGTGTCTGTCAGGTGCGCGGAACTGGACTTGGTATGTACCAGGGGAGCCAGGAACAGGAGGCAGAGAAGTGCGGATGTGAGGGTCGAGCATCGTGAATTCCAATTGCAAATCCTCGATACCGCTGTAAGGTTTCCACGTCGAGGTCTTGCTATCATACGAGGATATATGCGCCGTATACACCTAATCACTACGTCAACCAAATCCCACTCAAAACCAGCAAGCAAGCAACTCACAATCTCGTCATTGGTAGTATACATCTCCGGCGCCTCGGTCTGATTAACCCGATGATGTTCAACCCCATCAATCCTCAACGCCAGTTTTTCCTGGAAAACCCACGCAGCGACGTCCCTCGCGAACAGAGAGTTCCCAGACGGCTTCCCAGAAGGAAGTTCCTTCCTCGCATATTCATCGCTGAAAAGCTGAACGCCACCTGCAAAAATGACGCGAGAGTTCACGTTCGTCTGGAAGCCAGTCACTAAGCCCATCTGGCTTCCCGCCCATAAGCCTTCGCCACCTTTTTCGGTAGCGTCGACGAGTGCATCGCTGTCAGCATCGGATGTGGGGTCAGCTGCGAAGCTTTCTGCGGGTGCGCGGAGGATGGGAACGAGCATTGGAGTTGTGCCTAGTGCATGGGGGGCGCCAGTGAACCAAATTGGGGGAATTCCTGGGGTGAGGAGTGGGGATTGGGGGACGGAGACGGGGATGGTGGTTGGAGGCTCTGAGCGGGCGGGGTGGTGGGAGATGAGTGGTGTTTCGGGAGGTGGGAGGATGAGTGAGAATTCAGTTGCGAAGCTTGTGAGGGGGGTTTGTTTTGGAGAGAGGGCGATGAGGAGGTTTGTGTTCTCTGAGAGGAGGCCAACGAGCGACTGCGGAGTGATGTCTCGTGCGTATGCTGTGATAGAATTAGCAGGTTTGTATCTGGTGGGTGCCTTGGACGCTTACATTTTGTGTCTGGAGCGAAGAGGATGACGTGGTCAAAGTTTGGCACGCCATAGTCGGTGATGGCAGGACTGACGTCTTTGGGGGCACGGAACGTCAAGTTGTACCCTCGTTCTACCAAGGAATCAGCAAACGCTAAACAACATTTTGAACACATACTTTCAAGTCCACCAAAGAAGATTGAGTAGTTTTCCCTGTCTAATGACGGGTCGAGTAAGACAAGAACCGAGTCCCCAGAACTCGAACTTGCAAAGCTGAGCCTTGCAAACGCAAGGAGAGTCACGAGCGCAGAGTTGAGAAGTCGCATCTCTGCCAAAATGGGGTTCAAAATGTTTCTGATACCAGCGTTAATGTCGACCTACTTGCAATTGGTCGAGGTTGCGTGCAGCTTCCACGTCGATAACTTTGCCTATTTTTGGACGTATTTGAGTGTGTGGCTGTGTTGCGTTTCTTGACGACTCGCCGCCAGGGTTTATGATATCATACCCAGGCCTTGGATGGGTCTCTTCATTGGCAACCTACTGCTATGCCATTCTTTCAGCGCATTCGGGGTGATGGCTACGACAGCAAAGGTACTTATCCGGCAAGTTAGCAACTCCACGTCTTCGATTTTATAGATTGCACGAGACCCTGGACATGGAGCTTGACGAGTGAGTAACTGACATCCATGATACTGTACTTCGCGAATCTAATCGTGATTTTTTTCTAGTCAACTATACACAGTGCGCACCGGACTCGCAGATGACGTTTCTGTTGCACCGGGGTACCAGTTCTGCTGTTGCTGCTAGTCGCTCATCTCAGTCTTCAGCTTCCCTAATCCCCGGCCCCACCGCTTTTTGGACTTCTTGTTTTCTTCGTTTCTAATCCCCTGCCTAGATCCTCTCTCATTGTAGTCTCGTTACCATCCGCCTTAGGATTTAACGTGAGACAAGGCCATCTTACTAGTATCCCTCTGCAATCTCCCTGACGGGCGTCAGAAAAGTGACGAAGAGGCCAAGGAAAGGTTGAATACGGATGTGAGCCACCATTTAATACATTTTGACTGTGTAATCACGAGCCTGAATGCCCTGTTTAGGATCCTATGAGACGAAACGTGTGCATAAGCTGGACAGTTGGATGGATTACGAGAATTTCTACATCTAGCTACTCTCCCCAATTGCAAACACAATGGTGCACGTGGGCCTTGGTGACCAGGTTGACAATGAAAGCTATAAACAGCTGCGGTCCGCTGGCTTTGCCATATTTGACACTGTGCTTGCTGGCGCCGATGTGTGGGGTGAACCCCCTCGGGTCCCGACCCGAATATCAAAACCAACCCTTGCAATCACCAAAGCCTTCTTTTGTCAAAAAATCTTGGTCGCGCTCGCGATGGCGTTTCGTTTTCTCAAGGGTCTCATACAATCAGCTAGTTCAAGATATCAAAAACTTAGTCTAGTTGGAAAGGTGACATCAGTGTTGAATCTAAGTGTTCCCGTTATCAACTAACGATGCCGCTCCAGGCTTTGATGTGGTTCATTGTATTCTTCAATGCCTGTTTCGCCACATCCATCATTGTGATCACTCCAACTCGCATTGCTCAATTCATGTATAACGCCGCTCAAGACATCCGACATCTTCCGTATGGGTATGCACTTCTTATCGTTGTCCTGAGTAGGCACACACCTTCATCCGATGAATCCGAACATGCTAATTCCCCTCAGCTGTTATGTCCTTTCCCCCTTTCCTTGGACATGCCATGATCCTTAACTTATTCGGTTTCACATACGGTGTGCAAGGCTTCTTCCCTGCGGCAGTTGGAACACTGGCAGCCTCCGCCATAGTTTTTGTTACACTTCGGTTCATATTCAGCCAGAGGCTGCGTTCATGGTCATCCACTAACGAGAAATGGCAGGCTCTGGAAACTGTGATAGTTGGTATGTTTCATTAGCTTCGGCACACTTGCTTAGTAGAAGACGGCTACAGCAATCCAGAGGCCTTCCCCTGATCATCCTCATCCGCGTCTCTTCGTTGCTGCCGTGGGCTTGGTCAAACTCGCTATTCGCAGTAAGCTTTTTGAGTTATTTACTGGTTCGGATCTAATTCCTTCATGTTAGAGCATAGCGCCGGTTTCGTTGTTCCAGTTCTTCATAGCGACTTTGTTTGTCCTTCCAAAGGCTATGGTTTATGTGTTCGTCGGAACTCGTATTGCTAGACTCTCCGACGGCAAACAGAGAAATCAAATGGATACCCGTAAGAACACGTGTCATGACATTCCGCTTTCATTGATTCATGGCGCGCAGAAACAGAGATTCTCAACAGCCTTCTAGTTGTCGGTGGTATCTTGGGAACTGTCTTAGCCAGCTCGTTCGTGTCCATATTGCTGCAATTAATAACAGCTCTACTCACCCTATACAGGTTGCTCTATTATTTCATGCAGAAGGAGATCAAGCGCCTACATGCCAGCTTGCCGGATCGTGACGAACTCGATGCAGAGGTACTTGAGGCAGCAGAGGAGACGCCTTTGTTGAGATCCAATTCTTTGCGTTCCCTCTCACTTCCTTAGTGAGCTCATTTCAGTAGGCTTCAAATTTTGTGTAAAGGCCGTTGTGGCGTCCAAGATGTTTTTGAGATCATCGACCCACTTTAACTTGGTCGAGGTTTCAGTCAGCCATAACCCAACTCATATATGAGCTTATCGTTGGCTTCATATCACGCTGCTACAGCGTGGATCTCATTTCGCTTCTTCCATCATCTCAAATGCCAGTCATATATCCTCAATTCCTTCATTCGGTGCACAGCAAACCCGCTATATTGAGATGTGTCTGGTATTCTCATGCACCGCAGTTCATTCTGCAACCAGATGTCTATTCTATTCTATTCTACATTTTTGCAAGGTATCCTGCTTTGCCACGAGATCAAGAGGTCCTAGAATAATTGCTTCCTCACACTTCTGATGGGATGCCACATCCGGGGCACGCACCCGAGCGGCACCTCACCGGCCCATATGAACCTCCCTCCATCGTGCATACTCTCGCTGGTGCTATATTTCTGTTGAGAGTTTCCCCCTCCCCACGTGTTTGGACGAGAGGCTTGATGGTCCTCCAGGAATGCATTTGGTACAAATGCGCTTTCAAGAGACAGATTCATCTTCGCTCTCGACGGTTCTTTGCAGTATCGCATGATTGACGTTGGTAAATACAATCTTTGTCTTGGGGATGGTGTATGCTTCTCAATGAAGACTCGCAATTCCGTTTGGGCCCTTTATCGAGAACCAAAATTTGTGTTTTACAGAGACTACTAGTATACATTTCTCCTGAGCTTACAAGCAAATCCTTGGCTACATCACCATTTCCCAGTTCCTGCTATCCAACCAAGCCTATAGTTGGGCATATTTCGTGCACGAATGACCAGTGGCAGACCACTCAACTCTGATACCCGATCCTTCACATGAGACGAGACGCCTTCACAATCTCTAGCATCCTGCCCAGAGCGATTAAACCAAAGCTCTGAACTCCAAACTTGCTCGGTTCTTCCTTTAGGGTATCTTCTGCTACACACCACGCTGCCCAAGAGCGCTTGAATGTTTCTGCCATCTCTCGCTGTTCTGATTCTTCGTGAAAGGTCCAATCCTCGTAATCCTCCTCCTCCTCTTCTTCTTCATTCGTTTCCGTCTCCAATGTCTGCGGATCCTCCCCCTGGAGTTCTTTCCTGATCTTCTGGACGAGCCCATGTGTCTGCAAAATTCGTCAAGGAAGCCATAGCACAGATTGAATGTTAGGCTGACCTGCAAGTTCATCGAAGAAACTGCATTCCGCCGACGTTGATGGTCGGACCAATTCGCCATGATGGTCCCGCTCACCAGCTCTGCCTCGGAGACGTGGATAGCCTTGTTTTTCGAAATTGTATGCGCTTGCCCGACAATCAGTAGCTGTTCGCAATACGCATGGAGTAAATATGACATCTCCTCCATCAACTCTTCGCTCGGATCGGTCAATCCTGAAAGGCCAAGGCTATGGAGGCTCACGCGAGAGAGCGCGACCTCCACAATGGCTCCATCGGATGGGGAGGAGTTCCCGTTCCATGCAGTAGGTATACCCCTCATCATTGGTACCCGACGGTAGAGTTCACCGAGCAGCTTTGGGCTTTTATAGTACTGCTCGCTGGCGATATTAGCACCTTCTTTGGCAAGAAAATCAGGCCTAGCTTGATTCCTCGGAAGCCACGGTATGGACCTGAAGTTGACAGGAGTGCCGCTCTTCGGAAAATCGAGCGCCTGTGAGGCATAATTCGCGAGCTTAACGCATTCGGTGCAACTTGGATCCTTCAGGTCAGAAAACCTGAGATGACTTATGGCAATCGGACCGATGAGGTCCGCTTGAATCTATATTTCACAGTTCAACTTGCGGCTATTCTAGTGGCTATTTGCGACTCACATAGTCGATTATGAAGTCTACGACATCAGAGATGCCACATGCCATTGGTGTCGATTTGATGGTTGCTGCCGTATACGCTCCGGGTACGAAGAGTTTCGTTGGTAGCAACCTCGGCTGCGGAATGATCAGGCATGAATGAATGCATTAAAATATTGGGCTTACATCAAGAATTAGGTTGAAGGTATCGCCATCAAGATCGCCCCCACCCAGACACGATGCAAGAGCTCGTTCACCCCTGTCAATGATGTAATTCAGCGCGCCTTTGTTCTAAACTATTAAACAGGGCTTACTGGCAAGAAAACACGACGACATTCATCAGGTGATCCAACTCTGGTCGGTGTACGGCTTTCACAATCTGCACGTCGCCTGGGTGAATCTGTGGGCTGCGTGTTATGGCAATATTGCCCGTGATGCGCTGAACAAATCCCGTCCTTTCATCAAACACGGTTGCGTAAATTTCTCCCTCCTTAAGGCAGTCCCATTCATCGGAAACGCCAAGCAAGGTATACGAACCTGACACTGCTATGTGCGCACGGTACTTCAGCTCCCGTAGGATTTCCGTCTCAACGCAGTGCAGGGAGCTTTCTATGAGCTGACTGGTCCACCGAGACGGATCACTCTCCGTGTGTCCGATTTCCAATTGTAAAATGGAGGACAGATTTGAAAAGAGAGATGGCAGATGGAAAGATGCCCCCATTCCGTGTTGCTGGATAACTTTTGAGGCATCGGTGCACGACGATCGGACGGATTGGGCTTTATGGATGTCGTCGTCCTGCAGTTCAATAATTCTTTGGGTGTCCACACCCAAGAACTCCATCAAAGAGATGAGTGGACGATTGAGGAACATCAATTTTGGTTCCGCTGATGTCGATTGGACATCAAAAGTGAGGTTCTCCCGTGCATCAAACTTGATCTGTGATGGACGAAAGCGGACGAGTTTGCCTTGAATGGTAGGATCTTGGACGACCATGCCTTTGGCGCCGCCGAGTCGAAATTGGAAGGCCGATGGAACGTGTCGCAGCTTCGCAGATCGCTTTTTGCCCCGCTGCAAAGACCTCCATATGTCCCTGGCAAGCTCAACCGATATGGAGCTGCACCCATCTGTCATAAGCCCGCCAGAAGGCGAGTGTCTGTCGGGACAATGAAAATCTACTTCTTCGGGAAGAAGTGTGATCGATGGATCAGTGCCAGAAAAGGCTTGAGACCACCTTGCAGCTAAACGAGCCGGTTGTTTGTGAAGTTTGGAGAAATCGCCCTAACGGTTGCAATCAGTTGAGGTCGATGAGGGCCAATGGCGACTGACCAGGTTGTCCCGGATCGATTGTGCATTTAGTAGCTTCCCATTTTCACCTTTGAATGGTGTCATAAACCACACCGAATGTTCTTTCAGACCGCTCATCGAATATCCCAAGAACTGGAATTGGCGTCCAGCCACGCGACAGCCATTGAGGAGAGTAGAGCGATATCGCACCCTCAAAAGGTCTAGAATGGAACAATCGACCTCCCGATGAAGCTTTGATCGATTCTCGTCCTGGAAACTGACACGCAGGAAGCACTCAGAATGTCCATAGCGGCGTAAGACACTATTGGACTGGTCTGGAATAGGTCCCTCTAGGATGTCCCGTGTCGGCGTTCGGATAAGATGGTAGGATAAGTATACCCCACTTTGTGGTGGCGGAGCTAGAAGAGGACGCGGCTTTTGATGATCTCTGACAAATTCTTGCGTAACTCGGCGAAGAAGAGAGGGCAAATTCTCTTGGGTTGATTGCCGCTGTGCCCGACGTTTGCGACGTTTTGTACGACTGGCACTACGTCCTGCAAGCTCTGAGGCAAAGGACCGAAAGATTTCTGGCGCATCGTCGCCATGTTCAACTTGCAGCGAGAGGATGGCCTCCTTCAGCGATAGTATGTCCATCCCAGTCAAAACAGAATCTGAAGCGGTCTTTTGCACCTCGAACCCGAGCTTGTACGGTATCTGAGAGTAGAACTCGTGAAGGATATCATCAGAAACGCTGTTCGAGATGTGATTATGAATTCGGATACGGTGTTGTGTGGAGTAACGCAGATGAAGACGATTGCGGCAAGCGTAAACGAACATATCCGCATCTGACTGGCTGCTGAAGGTCAGCATCAGATTATGGCAGCCTGGGGGCATGTAAGTATCACGCCCCAAGCCGACCAGACGGTTAGGGATGGTATCCTCAACTCCATCGGCCTCGCTATCCAAGGAGTACACAGGGGGCGCATCGGCACGAATGAGTAGGACAGTCGTGTCTTCATCCCGGCTACCCACTAGCGTTGCAATACTCTGAAGCGAATAAAATGCGGTGACGGTTGGGTACCCCGCGATCTCCTCCCAATCGATATAGTCATCGTCGTCATACTGGTTAAGCTGTGGACGGAAAGTGAAGCGTAGCTGCCGACGCTCCAGGTCACAGATGATAGAAGCTGTGCCAGGAGGGGAGACTCGCGAAGAAAAAGATCCGTCCCGGAGGAAGCGGCCGAACGAGTACCGAAGAAGCTGGAAAGACCCATGTCTTCTGAAAAGCCTTTCCTGCTCCTTTCGTAATTGTATTGGGTCGCACCATGGAACATTATTCAACCTCTGAATACGGGCCTCATGGATCACCTGCGTGCTCCTGCTGAGGAGGATTGGCCTGCCTTTGATGACAATCCCTGCGTCACCATGAGCACGCAAGAGAGTGACCCCAGCATCCTCTGTTGGCAGAGCGAGGGTGCCTTGTTGCCCGTTAGGCTGTGACTCATCTGAGAGGTGGATTTCAAAATTCAGAAGAGGATTGGTTTGGAAGGGGGGCTTATGCAGTATCTCGGCGAACGCAATTGTCAAGTCATCTGTGGTAACTGCTAGAGCGATGTTGCGCAAGGAAATCTCCATCTATCCAGTTACATGTCAAGTGTACTTATGGATCGTGAAAGGGTCACTCACATTGTGTAACTGTCAATTGGTACCAACGAGAAAGAGGATCACGTCGGCACTTAAATATGTGCTGGGTTTTGATCATGGATTAACACGTTATGGAAGCCAGATAAGATAGCCACCAATGCGGGCGGAATACTATGGCACGGGTCATAGTACTGCGCACCTATCCCTTTCCTGACAATTGCTCAGCATCAGGCGCCGTGCCAAGCTATCGGGTTAAAATGGAAGATCAAAGACACCGCTTCTTGTCCCCAGCGGTGCTCTCCGTTTGCTGTCATATTCTAGACAACTGCGATAATGGGATCTGGACCGCGATGCTCGACCCCCAGATCCAGGAGTATGGTAATTGTGAGTTTCTCTCTTGCGCTCTATCGTCACTGGCGTAGTCTATTCTGACTTGAGCTTCCCTCCTTTGAGCGGCGACGATCAGTTCTATCTTTGGTCTCGTGTCGCCATCATGATACGGTTCGCCTCACGCGCATGATCTTGGTCTTGTGATAGCGGCAGAAGCCAAGGAAGTACGAGATTTTGGATGCCACCAAGCCAAGTATTTTGATGGCAATCTGCCAAATAAGATTTGGATTTGATAGGAGAATATCAGTGAATATCAGTCTTTACCCTTCCTGAGATGCGGACCTCCGCACAGAAGTAACCACTTCCTTCTATGGGTCCACTCTTACCGAACATTGGCCTCGCAAACCCCTGAGTCGGATCCTGATCTAGAAGGTGGATATACTTGGGTTCTATCGCATTTACCAAAGTCCTTGATTGCTTCGGGCAGCATACGTATCTCCTACTCATTTGATTGCTCCGTGTTTGGGCAGTTGGTTCTTCCGGGGCGCAGTACCTTGGAGGGTCATGGCCCTGAAGCTCACTTCAGACAATGCTTGGTCGCCAAATATTATGAAACACACCAAAAAATATCATTTTCCGATTTTTAGGACACTTCTTTGACATCTTAGATAAACCCACGCTGTGAGACAACAATTCACCGTACTTTTGCCGTTTCAGCAGCTTTCCGCTTGTAGGCCAACCGTTTGAAGAGTAACAACTTGCCTTTCAAGAGCTCGTGGCTCCAGCACTTAGGAGCGTTAAGCATAGACGTTCCAAAGTCTGGTGAAGCGCCAGTATGAGTTTCTATTTCTTCGGAATGGCTTGAACAGATTAATGAAAAGTTAGAACAAACAAAGCGGTCACCTGAATACTTGTAGTACTGTGGTGGTCCACAATTGGCCCATCAACAGCAAATATTTCGGATCTTTCGCAGGCAGACCACTTGCCGAAGATAGAGGGAGCATGATAAGATTTAATGGGAGTGATAGCGAAGATATATCATTAAGATTGAGCATCACAATACCAGTAATGCAGGCTACTACTACTGTTGCGGGGAATTAGTAGCGAGTCATCAAGAGCAATGAACGCTTACAGTGTGATGGGCATTCGCAGTTGTCCAGCGCGCAAGTTTACGCCACAAAGGAGAAATCATCTCAACACTTGAGACCTGGCAAACTGATATCAATCTCCACACTTCAGAAAGACCACACCGTCAGAATGACCATGTCTTTGACAACAATGATCTTGGCACCCCTACGGAACTCACGGTTGGGTTACATCCCAACATAGCCATTTAGCGACTTTGCGACGCAGTGACTGTGAGACAGGCGCAAAATGAGTCATTTTGAGACTACTTGGAAGGCTAGGAGGGATCCCGAGGCTTAAGCCATTGTTCAGACAATGAGTAAAGAAAAAAGGTGTAGCGTTTGTATAAGACTATGCGTGCGAATTTCCACGTCACGTTGACAAAGTTATATTTCGTGCAAAGTCGTTACACACTTTTGTTAAAGCGTCTCTCCATATCGTGGTCTGCGCATACCTATTTCGCAGGACTCCACGACTCGCTGGCACTATATGGTTGACTCCGCCAGTGATTCTCCAGTCTCTATTTCTTCTCCTACCGTCTCCTCAGTCCTCGGCATAAAGGGGTCCCTTCGTTTCCGCCGTCATGGTGCAAGTCAGAAGGCACACGTCGTCCTACGACGCGTAGAACTTCCAGAAGAGTCAGGAAATGGTACTGGTAAAAGCCCTGTTGCATACTTTAGCCTTTTCGCGCAGAAAAGAATCGAGGTCAAGCCTGGCAAGGAGATTTTACTAGCCGTAGCTTCCGAGGATGGATCTTTCACAGACCAGGCCGTCATTTTCGAAGGAGATCTTCTCGGTTCAGATACACGAACTGAAGTCGAACAAGAAACGCAAACTAATATCGAACCCGTTGTTGATGTTCCATTTGTCCCTCCAAAAATGAGGAGAACCTGGACCAAGGCATTTGAACAGGTGAGCGTAGTACCAGGTGAGTGATGCGTGCTTGACCACTGGGGGTTCTTTTCAATGTGCTATTTATCGTGTAGATAGCGCCCACCGCACGCCGCCTCCACCTGAACGTGTATCAGTGGGTGTTCAGGCTCAGCCATCATGGGCAGTGAGTTCGGTCCAGGCAGTTCCAATAACATCTCCTGTTCAAATTGGACAACACCTATCACTTCCCGAGGATGAAAAATATTTGAGCCTCGATACAAGCCCGCTGGAGGTAGTGGGAACATCTTCAACTCCTCAAAATTTGTCTTTATCTCCGCCTCTTACTGTTGCTGTGAGTGCACTTTCACTACTTACAAGCGTGATCCTGAGACACAGTAGATAATGGACGAAGATCGTGAACGTAGCTTGTCACCAATGAGTTTAGGCTCTCCTTCTAGCACTCCCCCTCAATCTCCCATTGTCGAGCGCATACCGAATGTTTTCAGAGTTCCAAGTCCTGTAACAGAACCTCCGCGAAGCTCGCAAGACAGCTGTATGGACCTCTCAAGTGACTCACAAGATGAGAAGCAAATTGAAGACGATCTTCGACACCCAGGGGATACTAGCAGTTTACCCGCCGAACCTAGCACTCCCACTTCTGAGACTGCTGACATGGATCTCCAGTCCTCTCCTAGTTCTGCTTCGTCGTCGTCGTATGATATACCCGGTCTCGTAACTGGTTCATCATGGCGCGCGCCTTTACCGAAGACTGCGCCACCTCAACGACCCATGGAACCTGGGCTTGAACAGGAAACGGGTTCACCCCCGAAACCTGTTATTCCCTCCCTTCCCTCTCTACAACCCTCTGTGCAACCCTCCGTTCCCGAGCGAATACTTGTTTCTCCAAAAAAGTCTCCACCTTCTGCGGTGCCTCCTGCTGTCAATAAATCTGCGACTCTGCCTCCAAGGCTGACCATAAGTGTTCCAAAGAAACCAGCGATTGTCAATCCATTCGTTTCTGGTGGATTTATGACAGAGTTTGTTGGTTCGCCCGCCTCGCTCACTGCCCAAAAATCACTACCCCCGAAGTCTCGCACGGGTTCACCGAATATGTCGGAGGCACAGGCGAGTATTTCAGTTCTGATGATGGATCGTTGGACTCACATGTCAATCTTAAGTCAACTCCTACGCCGATATCAACGCCCGCACCCCCACGTCCCAATCCTCCACTTCAAGCACCTACATTCGTTCCTGCTTCTTGCACTGTACCCACTTTCCTATCCCCTTCCGCACCTTCACCTCAGTTTTCAACTAAGCCCCCCTCCCCACCGCTAGCAGTGCCTGCAAGACCATATGCTCAAGAGCAACGTCTCACTGCAGCCCCCCTACCTCCAACCCCTCCATCTGTGCCTCAGCCGCCACGAACTCAAGCATACCCCAGTTCTCTCCCCCCTCGCCCGTCAGAAACTGTGATCGCTTACTCCAATAAGGCGCCTTACAAGCCGGGTTATTCGCCTTTAACGTCAGCCAGTGATGCGAGGATATCCTATAATGCCACCGGAACAATATCTAATCCTTTGAATATTCGCCCTTCACGATTTGCGCCGCTCAAAGCTACTCCAATCCAGTCCCAGCAAGTGCCGAAGAAACCGCTGACAATCGGCAATGGCTGGCCACACGCACGACAGGCTAATGGAAATGGCTCTACGTCTATATCCCCTGTGACATCCAAGGCTTTACCCCCAGGTGGCCATCGACCCCTCACGCCCGAGAGCACTCGCTCGTCAACAACGCCCCCCGGTCTAACGAATTTTGTCTCATATACCTCCCCATCTCCTCCTGGGTTTCTGCATAGGTCGCTAAGGGATAAGCCACCCACAGAACTCTCTCCATCAAGTTCTGGTGAACCCAACATCAAACATGGCAAGATTGTGTCTCTGTCAGAATTTTCGCTCTTCGCTGATGTCTTTTTTCAGAATATATGGACATTCCATTGCCGCCCACGCCCACGACGACTGTGAAGCAGACAATTTCAATACAGTCACCAAGACCTGTGTTGCCTGCTTTAACCACGTCTCCCAATATCTTCCGGTTTTCCAGTCAGTCAAACAGCGCAACACCGCCGTCCGACAGCAAAGGCAAGAAACGGGCAATATCTATAGCCGAATCTGATGCGGAAAGCACGCGTCCGCGGAAGCGCACGCATCCCTGGCCCACACAAGAGAGTATGTATTCCACGCGGATCAAGAGTGATAGCGATGCTGGCGTCAGGGAGATCGTTTTCAGCTCAGATGGTGAACGAATGGCTGTCGTATGTTCGTTTATGCAGTTCCTTTCCCTTTTTCTACTTGGTGCCAATTTGTTGATTGTAGGTCATGACCGAACGATTCGAATATGGAGTGTATCGAATCGAGTCGAAACTGCTCGTCTTGCCCAAAACTCATCAATATCATCTGTTGCTTGGATGGCAGATGACAATGGTATCATCACGCTAGGACAAGATGGCACGATCAGCAAATGGACACGAAACGCAAGTGTCGATCTTTTTGGTCGCAATATCAACTCTAGCTGACTATTTGAACCAGAACCAGAACCATTGGCAGTGGGCGAAGCTCCTCGATGCGGGGAAGGAGGAATCCATCAGCTTCACCTACAACAGAGATCGTCTTGCTGTTGCATTTCCTCGCTTCGGTGTCAAGGTGTGGTTATGGATCAAAGGTTTGTGCTTACTTTCAGGTTTCAGGCAGCATTGTCAGATCCGTCACAGGCACATGGCAACCACAGCGGTCCATACTTCGACAGAATGTGACGTGTATCAGGTTCGTCGAGGACGGCGAGGCATTACTTGGAGGCACTAGCGACGGCGTATTGTAAGTGTATTTTAAAGTGTTGCTCTGGTAACCTCTGATGACAGACCACAACAGATGGTATTGTCAAGTGCCCAATGGGACGCTCCGAGCCTACGCGTTTCTCAAAGCCAAAATGCATGCACCTATTTCTGATTGCCTCGTCTCACTACTGACATGATCTATGCCACAGACGACACCTGGACGTCAGTCCGAACGGAACCCAGGCCCTTGTGTCTCAAGTAGGCGCTCGTGCACATCTTGTAGGCATTCAAGGAATGGATCGCAAAGGCAAAATCGAGCAGGTATATGCGATGAACGGAGACTCGATAAGCGACGCAAAACAATCCCCCCCTGCGGTGTTCGTCAATGGTGGTCGTTCTGTGGTATTTCATAGCAGAGATTCTTCCTGTCTGGTCTGGAACAAAGGGAAAGGCGAGGTTTTGAGTGGTCTGGATCATGGAGATAGTACGTCAATTAGGATTTTTGCTCGGGTTCTCGCTGACTTGATGGCTTCTGATGTAGATGAACAAATCCAGGCAGTCGCAGTCAGTATACTTTGTTTCTTTTTGCTATTTGCGTTACTGAGCTGTGTTGTAGGGCTTTGACCGTGCATCTCATTCATACATCGTCACGGGAACTGCACAAGGCCTTTTGTCGTGGTGGAACTCCCCTCCCGATCAGTGACGTTAGGTAAGAACTTACGGTACTACTTTCGGCGCACTTGCTCATCAGGGACATTGTCTCCGTGTCAAGCAACCTTCTTGATTAAACGGGTGAAACATGCTAATCATTCCTAAATCCCCTCTGGAAGGATGCGATGTACCAGTACTTTGCATGTGCGACCTGCCTAAATTATGATATGAGCATTCTATAATTTCTGTATGGACAGTATGCAACTACTAGTCGTTGTGGTGACCCTAGGGTAATTAATCCAAAACATTTCATTGTCGACGACGAAGGCGGAGAAAATTTCCAAGTTAAACGCTTTAAAGAACTCACAGGAGTGTTTGGCATTATTTGGCTGATTAGGGCCGGTTCGTCGGGTCAAGCGCACTGCATGATCAGAAGTCGTAGTTGAACTCCTTCGTTGCTCGTCGTCGTCGCCAACATCGACACCTTACGTTTCTTCCACCGACGTACGTTCCATCGCTTCCATCGCCTTCGCCACCCTTTTTCGCTGCTCAACCGATCCAACTGACATAGGTTCTGTTCGTAAATTAGAGTCAACCTTCTCTGTCGTGATTGGGTTAATAGCACTTCCCCGCTTCAACTCTCCTCCTTGAATTTTTCGGAACATTTGGTGAGGTTCCTATTCATTTGCACTATTATCCGACAGCCGAGGCTTTCTCCCTCCATGGTTGCGCGGTTGTCATGCAGCCCCTTGCATGCTGCAGGCGTTCTAAAAGCGGCTCTTGAATGCGTGGTTGACGCGTGTGCTGACTGCTTTTTCACCTTGATAGCCAAGTTTGTCACGTAGAACTATCTCAACGACATGCAGACTATTAAGGTTGTAGTGGTGGGAGACGGTGCTGTAGGCAAGGTGCGTGACGTGTTATGTTGGTATACCCTAGAGTTTGAACTGTGTGCTCGATATCGTCAGACTTGTCTGTTGATTTCATACACCACGAACAAATTTCCAAGCGACTATGTCCCGACTGTAAGTTCATTCCGCCAGACAGTCAAGCGCCATATGCTAAATGAGCGCAGGTCTTCGATAACTACGCAGTGACCGTAATGATTGGTGAAGATCCTTACACGCTAGGTCTTTTCGATACCGCCGGTTCGTGTCTTTTTTGTAGTCTTCGTCGTAGTTACGCTTCACACAATCACTCACACATCACTTCCACATCAAAGGGCAAGAGGATTATGACCGTCTCCGGCCACTGTCATACCCGCAAACCGATGTCTTCCTTGTTTGCTTTAGTGTAACGTCGCCTCCATCCTTCGAGAACGTGAGGGAGAAATGGATCCCAGAGGTGCACCATCACTGTCCGGGTGTCCCATGCCTTATCGTTGGGACACAAATCGATTTGCGGGACGACGCTCAGGTGATCGAGAAGCTTTCCAGGCAGAAGCAACGACCGGTGCCAACCGAGCACGGCGAGAGGCTTTCAAGAGAGCTCGGCGCTGTCAAGTATGTGGAGTGTTCAGCCCTGACGCAGAAAGGGTTGAAGAACGTTTTCGATGAGGTCTGTGAAGTCTTTGATAAATCCCATCCGAATGATTGGCTGATAATTCACTAGGCTATTGTCGCTGCGCTGGAGCCACCCGTGGTTAAGAAGACACATAAATGCGTCGTCGTTTAATGAATGATCCATCACGACGGTACAGCTTGTTCTATCTTCTTATGACTCCTTTACGCCTTGTTCTGCCTCATATATCCTTCTCATCTTTTTTATGTCGTTTCTCTCTTTGCGCCAAGACATCATGATTTTCCCCAGTCCAGTTGCATCTGTTCTCTTCCTCACGAGCTGAGTGGACCTTGAGGCTATGCTCGTGCTCTTAGAGAAGCTGATCTCGTCTGTCTTTCTCACACCATTGATGAGTAGTTCATATAGTTGGGAACCATTGGGTGTGATAGGAATTTAATACCCATGACGGGGGGCTTCTTTTGTGTACTCATTACAGATTAGAGATAGTAGGGCAGGATTGTGTTACGGCGAGCCCCTCGAAACACAGATCTGACTAGAGCTTCAGATGCTATTCCGTCATATATAGGACATTTCTCGGTTATAGCAGCGACAGTTCAGGTGCCTTGCAAAGATATGAGAGACGTCCAGAGGCACTATATGATGACTCACCATCCCTCGACTCTCGAATGCAAGCCAATCTCCCGTTCCAGTTGGTAGAAGACCCATAGAACGACACTTCCAGAGGCCAACTGCAAGTGTCAAAAGGTTGCACGCGATATATGCTATCTTCTGGAGGGGAAGAACCTTAAGTGACTTGACACTGGCAGTTGTCGGCGCAAATGGTGCGAATGCTGCCTCAACAATAAGATATGTGACAGGTGCATCATTAAACAGACATACCTGCGTTCATGCCAGCAATATTTTTGAACGGCGAGAGGAGAAGCATGAACACGATACCCATGCTGAAGATTTGTACGCCTCCCCCGGACATGTACAACATGAATGCTTGCATAGGGAGAGACTTGGCTGGCGAGATGGCGAGATCCCAAGCGCGTTTGTCTTTCAGTGATGCATATGACGATGATGGCGATGACGATGCTGCTGTTGAAGCCTTGGCTGGTGCTCTAGACTGTTTGGCATTAGCTTACACGCTTAGCAATATGGGTAGGACTGACGCTGGGAGCAAAGTTTGAAAATCCTGGAGGAGGAGGAAGGTTCCTCCATTTGCTGTGATCTAGGGATGCATACTCCAGGTTGAAGCAGTTTGCCATCTTCGAAAGCGTTGCCCAAGTGGGTGTTAAAGAGTACTACGTTGCACCAACATCCAATAATTTCCAATTAGGCAAGTGAGGTTCACAGCTTGGACGTTTGAACTTCACATCAAAGTAATATAACGGCTGCGACTTTAAATCGAATTCATGATCATAAAAATCAGGTCTGACTAGGAGGAGACTATATTCTCCTTATTTTTCTGACAAGATGTACGAAAAATTCTTTGTTGGTGGATGACTAACTGGAACAAGAGCCAAATGGCAGTACAGCCAGTACTATCAAGTCATATGTTGCGCAGAAAACCAATGCTCATCCAAACTGATTGCAGTTCATGATTAAGTATGCGAAATACTTGCGTATGTACACCCGGATAATGCAATACATTGATGGTCAACGTTGCTTGAAACCGTGTTTTGTCTGTGCCCCCTGCGCTCAAGTAATTGGGCATCTTTACTAGAGGAATGAATGCTATTCCGGCAGACAGTTGCGGTCCCATAGCACTAGTAAACTCAACTCAACTGATATTAAGCCCAAGAACCTCACATGCACAGGGAGACAATCTGCTATATTAGAAAGACTAAATTGCAAAATAAGCGACACACATTCACCAAAGTTTTTCCCATTTAATACTGAGGTACAGGAGGAGGGGGCGGTACCATTGCTCCAGGCACATTTTGCACGGCAAAACCAGGTGGTGGCGGAGGCGGGAATGCTCCAGGAGGAAACATGGACATGTTGGGTGGTGGAGGCGGCATTCCCATCCCTACAGGTGGCATTCCTCCCATCACTGGCATCCCTTGTGGAACGACCGTCTGCGGCGGATTGAAACCGGGTGGAGGTGGCGGCTGAGCAAGCACGCCTGCAAACTGCCCTTGATAGGGACCCTGGAACCCTGGCATTGGAGGACGAGCACCAAAAGCCATCTGTGCTGGAGGAGGGCGGGAGGTGACGGGAAGCGCGTTGTTTTTCCGTGCTTGTGCAGCGAGTAGACGTTCTGCTGAGGTGCCGTGACGCTCGCCTTTGCCATCTTTCTTGAATGCGTACTGCACAGTGATGGCTTTGTTCATAAGGAACTGGCCGTTCATGGACTCTGTTGCGGCGTCGGAAGATTCGAAGTCGGTATATGAGACGAAACCGTAACCCTTTGACAGCCCTGTTCCAGGGTCTCGTGCAATCTGTAAAATCCCTTAATGAAGACGTGGAGTTGTTGACTTACTGGAAACATACCTTTGCTGTCGTAGCCATCATACCGAATGCGCTGAAAGTATCGTATAGCAGTCGCTCGTCCACGTTCTCATCCAGGTTGCCAATGAAGAGGTTTGCTCCCACATCCAGTTGTTTTTTGTCGGATGATGCCTGCGTGCGATGCGTCATTAGTATAAAGTCTTCAGGGTAACGTACAGAACAACTCGCCTTGTTCACCCTGATGGGCTTGCCCCATAATTTTATCTGGTTCATGATTTTGCATGCATACTCGGCATCTTCCTCTGTCAAGAACTCACAGAAACCGTACCCCTGATGGGCCATTGAAATACGGTCCTTTGGAAGATGCACGTTTACTAGAGACCAATCAGTTTCTGAATAGGTGGCGAATTATACGATTTGCTTACCGACAGGTCCTGCTTGCAGCATCAACTCCCAAATGAGCGCATCAGTGCACCGTTCATCGAGATTACCCTGTGATTGACGAATGAGCACGGGAGTCCGTGGCATGAGGCCGAACGGAGCGCATACCAAGTATACAGTAGCCTCCTGGTTTCTATCGTCTTGAGGTCTTCCGGACATTGTCACTCTTGAAGGTGAGGGTCGCGTTTGGCCTGCCAGTCATACATATGGACTTAGTAAGCTTTCCGCTTTGAGCTTCGTGGCTTTTCATGGCCGGCCTCGACTCTCGAAGCCTATTTTTTCAGCTCTTTTCGTTCAATAACAGCCCCAACTTGTTCTAGACAAACGCCAGCCTACGATTCAAAGGAACAACACAGTGCTTAAGTCTTTGGATTTCTTTTCGAATGGCTCATCAAGTGGCTTTGACGGAGGCCGATGATATTCCTCATTAGGCAACATCGTTGGAACTTGGCAGCAGTCAGTGCCGCAGGCGGTGCGCAGCGATGAACTTAGCAAGTCCCACAACTTCACAATCTTCCATGACACCTGAAGCTTTTGTTCTTCTTAACATTCCCGACGTCACATTGACGGCTTCGGGAAATTCGCAGTCCGGAGTGCTTGCCTTGGAATGCGTTACCGCCCAGGCGGGTGGTGTGCACCACGCCGAGGTCTATCTTGTTATCCGACTCAACTCTTATGAATGTCCCATCGATCCAACACAGCCGGTGTACTTTGCATTTGATCCTCAGCTGGGGTCTAGGTCATACACACTTTCTAGTCCTGATGGGAGCACGTTGAGACTTGACCTACCCCTGACTAGTGTGCCACACCTATTGGAAGATCAGGATACGTTTCATGGGATATTGGCTCAGTACGCAGAAATGCGTGACTCTGCTACTGGTAGCCAGGACTCCAAATCCGCCGCTCAAGTTCCAGTTGCCTTATCTGAAGGGTTAGTGTCCGGTGACCACGAAGCTATGCGGGGCCGCCTTGTCCTAATTGATGAGGGTAACGGGGAGATTGTTGGAGAGCTCGACAATAAAGTGAACATAAATGAAGATCCTTCTCTTCGCGCTCAGGGCAGGGAAAATGATCCAGTTGTGATAGAGCTTCCAGAGGATGATATTCACGTAGCTCTCGCTCGCGCAATCCCTCCAGAGGATCAAGACTGGATAATCAAGTCAGCTTCATTGGCCAGGTATTGCGTTTGTTCTTGAGTGAGAAAATCCAATTGATTCTTCTTGCAGCTACGTTATAACTGGTACCACTAAGTTATTACTCACTACGATGACACACGCATCATCGTACTATATCAATCACTCAACACCTCACCCTTCGGTGGCACCATCATCTTCGGGCTCTGCAGCTAGCTCGCTGCCACCACCGCCACCACCTCGGGCTCTCGTCTTTTTGACATCTGAAAATGCCCGCAAGGGTTTATCCGCTGTCCACACGATGAGCGCACAGGCAGCAACTTTGAGTACGAAGACAGTATCCCTTGTCGATAGCATGGTCAAACGTGCCATGGGCACAAAGAAGACCCAGCAGTCCCAGTCTGTGCACAACGGAAGTCCTTCCCTTTCCCCCAGGTCCACCTCCCCGCAACCTCCCCCGTATTCAAGAGGAAGCGCTCTGCCGCTTCCCCGTCAATCCTCGAGCACCTACCTAACACCAGAATCATCTACTCTACCTCTCCAGTCTCGATCATCCTCGCCCTCTTTATTCCCATCGCCGTATCCCTCTAAGAATAAACCACCTTTACCACCTCGACAATCAAGATCTCCATCTCCGCAGCCAGGTAGTGCTCCTCCCTCTTCTCCACGGCCTCCTTTGAAGCTGCACCATCGTCTTCTTCTCTCTGCGGATCTGATACTCTCCAGCCTGGATTCTTCGATGAAGCAATTCGTTGACGTGGGAGGTCAAAACCTTGGCCGAGCTGTCGAACACAAGTGAGTAGAAATTTAAATCAGCGAACTGCCGGTTTACCTGACGATTGCGATAGATATGGTGCAGAAGCCGCACGCAGCGCTGGTTTGATCACGGGCGTGACGAAAAACATTGTGGCAGTCTACATAGATATGAGGGGTATTGGGAGACGAGCGATCGTCAAACGTGCTGGCAAGGAATTTGTAAGGGCAAGGATGGGCCATAACAACCAGGCTCCTCTGGGCTCTGATAAATGTTCTTCGGCGTAATTTCTGATTGTATCTCTGGGAAACCTTACCACTTAAATGAGATTCCAACCGTGTTTAGAGAAATGTGCTCCTGCACATTTGAATCATAGTCTGAGAATGAGACCACGCAATATTTCTGAGATCTCGTTCTAGGCGACGATTGGTAGGCAGCGCTTTAAAGCTAGAAGCTTTGAAGGATGGCGTTTCGAGAAATGTATGTGATCTCCGGACGGCATGACTCGAGAACTCACACAATCAACAAATCTGCGTCTTGGCTAATTTCCGATTGTAAATGGTCTATGCCATGTGCCACACTTTTGCCTGGAACATCTTTCCTTCCAGAATCACCGTACGCACAACTTCTGAAAATCTCTCATGAACAATGAATAATATATATTCCCCCTAAATTGGTAGATCCAAATATTTATCTACAGTCGACTGAAAGCTTGAAAATTTGAAGGACAAGAGTAGCGTCTACGATCAAGCAACTGAGAAGCATTGTAACATATCACAACAAAATGCGCGAGGTACAAGACAAGTCAGTACTGGACTCTGTGGAGGATCTTTATATCTGAATAGATATGGTCACGCGGCTGTGCGGTTGACTTTTCAAAGGCAATAACGGGACAAGCCTGGATTTCTGTATTTCCGAGTCCCCGGTGCCAAAGTACCTGCAATTCCAATCGGGTTAGGACACTGCTCATATCAATGGGGAATTCCTTTGAGTCTGGTAACTTCAACAATGGCTCGCTCGAGGCCAGATTGCTATCCCGTCAAGATACTCCTTGACTAGGATGTCGATGACAGGTCCCCATGAAAGAACTTCTGCAAATGTTGCCCAAGCCATCGCACCACCTCGTCGAAGCTGAGTTCCAGGCGGTAGTGATATCGTTATGGTGTTCGATCCCAGTCGCTTGTTCTTTGTTGTACGGAAGTGTGTTCTTGTGAGGGTCGTTAGCAGGCCGGCGGCCAAACCACGTACTCGATACCACTTTATATTGTCAAAGTGAATTAATGAGAATGTAGTGATGGACGGTCACTTTCACGATGTCTGATGGCCTGTTGGTATCCTTAATTTCCCCGAGTATCTTACTATGCATGAACAACAGTAGGTTGTACATAGCCTAATGGCTTGTTGTTTCTTCAAGGCTGAATGAGACCAGCGAGAATGAATATAGCTTGTGTCGACCTTCGAGCGTAGTATTCCGCCCCGGGATTGGCCCAGTAGCGCTTGTATCGCATACCAACAATGGGGAACACGCGCCTTTGAGTGCGATTGTGTTGTGTGCTAGGATGGCTCCGTAGTTGGTCGCAAATCAAAGCTGATGACTTTGTTGACCACGACTGAACGACCTAAGGATATGAGCAGAACTCCATGGATACCCAATTGCCCTGATACGACTGATGTAGATGTACGAGCAACTTCGAACACAGTCCCTGCCCTTTACTCCACACCTTCATACCGGACCCTTTGGCCGCTTGGTATCGTTACCTTCACGACCCAATTTGCACCTCTGACAAACTTGTGGTAAATGAGGAAGGTGGAAGTATTGGCTGCTGTATGAATGCGCATCAGAAGACCCTTGATCTCCCTGAGGGTCCGAATACTTCTTCATACTTACTAACAGCCATGAATGCAGACAGCACGAGGGCTAGGCCTACAAGCGAGAGGTTAATATAATCCGCAGGATGCAAACAGGCAACGCACGTAGTATAGTCTCGACTCGCAAGTGATTGTGACTAAACTGTCACAATTATGCATTTGGCGGTTTCCGAGTCTATCCAACTTTAGCTAAGTCCAAGTATTCATTGAACTCATGGGGGGCGTAGAAGGCCCGTGCGGACTTACGCGGACCAACACTGCACTTCTTTCATCGATTCCATAGCCATCTATTCATCACCGAAAGAACGCTCTAATCTCCATGTCAGAATCACTGGATCTTCCTGTAGCACCCCTGCCGCTCACATCGATACAACGTGATGAGCTCGAGCAAGCCATATTCAAACGAGTTCGCGGCTTCTTGGGCCCTATGCTCAATCCGAGTGAGGAATCTGAGGATACGCTGGATGAGCAGTGTACGATCATCGTGAGGGTTATGGATGAATCAAGCCGTTTTCTCAAACGCGAGAACCTGAAGAATGTCCTTCGAGTCGCCAATTATAGCATGATCATGGACGAACTACATAAACGCCCTCAACTACGGGACATAATCCGCAAAGCCTGCGAGACGCGCTCAAATTTCAACCGCATTGCTGACCTCAGTGAGTGTTTGTGCACCCCATATTTGTGTCCCTGTCTGTGCTGACAATTGTCGAAAAAAACGCAGAAATATTTCAGATTATACCCGAATCGGGCAACGCCCCAGCTCATGGTCAGAAGGTTTCGTCCTGTGGTATCTACTTCTCTATCTTACGCCGGTTACATCCTAGACAAGGACCAGTCAGCCTTCCTTTACGAATCATTCGTCAGACCTTACATCGGGAAGGCGATGGACGGTTTTTACGAGTACTTGAAAAGCAACAACGAAATGTTCAGAGCACGCGGCCTCGGTAGGCCTTACTATGCCAAGTTCTGTTCGATTGTACAAAGTTCTGGTACGGGGAAATCAAGACTGATGACCGAGGTCAGGCTCGGGCTCACTGGCATAACATGTGTTCTTGTATGAGAGGGCTAAAACATCGAATTAGCTCCGGAAGAAAGGTGTTATTGTGCTGTATATGAACCTTCGTGAACCAAGCGATACAGGCTTCCCTAAGCGAGACCTAGTGCCCGCGCGTATATTAACGGATTACATGGACTGCTCTCAAGCCGAGTATACTGCTCGTTGTTGTGCACTTTTCGCAGCTATATTCCACACCCTCCAGCAAGATCTGAGCCCCATGCTACCTTCACTGGGCTCTGGCAGCGCTGATGCTGCAATCAAGTCTTGGAACGATCAGATGTGCGACATGCGCTCAACAGCTCGTACGGAGTTCTTTGAGAAAGTTCAATCTGAATATCAGTCGGTGAGCACGGGCGATAATGGTCATGACCAACAGACTAAGGCTGAAGTTTTGAACAGGTCCTTGGCAAGATCAAAGAGAGCGGCGATGTCAATTGCGACGCGCCAGTAGTTGAAGAGACCGCTGAAAAACTCGAGAGGATGTCTCTGACAGGTAAATGTTTAGTTTTGCATATAGCAGCCACCTTACCTCACACCAAGGCGCATCATTCGTCATTGCCGCTTACACTGAAATGTTGAAAATGCCACATGTATTTCCCCAGGGCGACGCCCCAAAACTCGTCATCGCATTAGATGAAGCCCACCCTCTGAGCAAAATGAGTAGTAAGGGGTTTCTTCCATTCCATATTCTTGGCAGGACAATCAACGCCTACTGTCACAAAAATGATGCATCAGTCTGGGTCGTTTTTGCATCCACGACATCACAAGTGGCCGATTTTTCAACTCCTCAGGTGATCCGTAAGAACATCTTCTGCGTCACCCCTTTCCATTTTTTTTCACACAATGTTGCAGATGATTCCTCGCGCGTAGCAATAACTGGCCACCTTTTATTCCAGCCTTATACATATCTTGGTTGGGACCAGAATGCGGACTCTCTGTCTGGTATATCGGCTAATGATGTTGCAAAGTTCGATCATATCGTCGGATTCGGTCGTCCGGTGTTCGTCCTCCTGTTTTTATGCTCATGTTCAGTTTCATTGACCAGCATGATAGGTGGAAGTCGTTCATGTACCAACTGAACGCCAGTGGGATTATGGTGCTGGCTGCCCGGAAACTCTGCAAATCCAAAAACTTTAATCCTCGCGACACAAACGAGGTTCTGGCCGTACTGTCTCAGAGATTCGGTCTTGACATTTGCTTCGGTCACGCAAATGCTGTTTCTTATCTCGAAACAGGAGTGGCTAGTCACCTGCGCGTATGCTTTTCGACGACCGAAGATAGGTCATGGGCATTCACTGGTTATCCATCGGAACCGTTTCTATCTTGCGTTGCGGCAATTCTACTCCATGGGACCAATATCAATTTGCCGGATTCTTTGAAGGTTTTGAAGGCAAAGGTTGATGGAGGGATGGTCGAAACAGGACAAAGCGGAGAGCTGGCCAGCAGACTTTTGTTGCTTCTTGCCAAGGATATGTACGTTCGCAGTCATCTTTCCGAAGGCACGATCTCGGATCTATACTATAATGGAACAGCGGACGCGGAATTGATGGACTGCCAGAAAGTCTCTGTCATTGATTTCCTGGAATACCTTTTCGGCGATCAGTTCTGGTCAAATGCGGGCATGGATGCCAAGACAGCTTTTCAGCATGCCTTCATCAATTTCTCACATTGGGTCCCCATGGAAAACTTTATATCGCCGAAAGATTTTAAGCTAGCTGACGATGAGTCGTCGAGGTGAGCTTCTACTCGTTGTCAAGCGGTATTATCTCTTAGGTTCTTCACAGCGCCAGATGCGACGCCCAAGAGTGGACCTTGCGACACTGGCATCGCACGAGTGCGGTGCAATGCTGCCACCTGCAGCCGCTCGTCGATAAGATGATTCCCATCTATTTTGACGATCCCAACCTGGGCTCCAATGATGCCGACCGGATGTCGCAGATGTTTGTTTCGGATAAAGCGGGGAAGAATTGCAACGAGTCAACCTTGTCGTTTATCACGCGCAAGGATACTTCGATCGAATGTTCATCAAACCTCCCCTACATTGCTCTCCTTCTCGACCTCGATGTGGACCCGAAGCTTAGCACCACATTTCCTACGAAGGTGCCAAACCCTCCTGAAACCGACCGATGTCTACGGATCTACGCTGCCGGAATGAGCGACACCACATTTCCATTCTTGCATAAACATTCCGAAGTCGCAAAACTGCTGCATGGGCTTGTCTCGCGGCAGCAAGAAGTGCCGTCGCAGTCATTTAAACGTCTGGAAGCACTCATGAAATTCGGGAGCACTGCTACGTTACGCCACTCGCGGTGGGAGGCACAAGATGTACTGTAATTCATCCGCAACTCGGACTGTAATGAAGTGAAAACCAATGTATTTTTACTGGAACAATTAGGTTGGAAATGTGGAATACGGGTGGTACCAGTTTTTGCCACAATAGACGTCAGTCGCACTTTTTTCTTCCTTGTTTGTTGGAGCTGATGTCGATGCTAATCACGGAGATTGAATATTGAATAGTTGGAATACCAACTGTATATAACATTATGAAGCAAGAATATCGCGATCTGACACCACAATTATCCACTGTAATGCAAAGTACAAACTGTGTTCTGTTCTTCGCGCGCTTAGTAGTCAACGTCCTGCTGAATGAGCGCTACGGCTTTTGCAGAGCGGGCCTTAATAGAACACTTGAAAGGCTTGGGGTGGCTAGGAGTGTGTATATCCAGACCAGCACCGCGGACGCCAGAAGATACGCGACATACCTGACCGTGCCTGTTGAGGGGTCAACCTCGGGGGTAATCTCAACACCGTTCTCGACGACCTTGGAGATATCAAACACGGCCAGTGACCTTACGGTAGATAGCCAGGTAGATGCTTCAGCGAGGAGGAGGCCTGTACATAAAAAGCAAGCAACGTCAGAAGATTTGTGTTTTTAAACTATCGGAGCTTCTGTGACTTGGGCATACCTGGACAGATACTGCGGAGTAGAAAGTTAGCCTTCTACTCCAAATAAACTCCATGCTTACCGTCTTCCAAAGCCGAAGGCGATCGTGCGGGGCTCGGGCTCAGGCTTCTTTCCATTATTGACCAAAAAACGTTCAGGGTTGAATTGCGAAGGGTTAGCATATGTCTGCGGGTTATTGAGCATGAACCTGGCATCATAATCTATTAAGATATCGAATACGGAAAAGTGGGGTACTAACCAAATGTTAGGTACTATCATGGAACCTTTTGGAATGTAGTACCCGTCATGGATGTCGTCCTCGGCGACACAGTGGGGGAAACCTGTCATTGAGATACAGCTCAGCAACTAAAGAATCTAATAAGCGACAAACACGTACCGGTAGGGGCGACAGCATTCCAACGCAGAACTTCTTTGACAATTGCCTCAGTATAGGGGAGGGAGTCGCGGTCGGCGAAGGAGGGGAGACGATCAGGACCGACAACATCATCGATTTCAGCCTGGGCCTTCTTTTGCACGTCGGGGTAAAGAGTCATAGCTAGATAGAGTGAGTAGATTGTAGAAACAGTCTGAGGAATCAGGTGTTAGTCTCGTTGAAAAATGATAATTCGAGATATATAGGGACCAACCGTGTCAGCACCACCGCCATATAAAGATACAGCGGACCATCTCACAATGTCATTTTCTTCCGCAGTCAGGATACGGCCTTCCAACATAGCGGAAGTGAAAGACTTCGGGGCAATGCCAGCAGCCTGTAAAATTTAAACTTCAACGCATGTTCACAAAATTATGAGTGTTGGTCACCATCTGATCCTTGACGAAGTTGAAGGGTGCAGAGGCCATCTCGTCGACAGTCTCGTGCCATTCACGCGCTAGGCGCTTGAAGCCAGCACCAGGGAACCACTCGGGGACCTTGGCCACTGAAAACGGTAAAGTCCTTGGAATCAAACGCCTAAATGCTAAAGCTTACGAGATGGAATAAAATCAACCATGAAGGCACCGGGAGAAGTGGCCCGTGAGAAATTATCCAGAGCGCGTTCTGCAAGGTCGACGAAGGGATCACTGTTATCTTTCACTTCATAGCCATGAGAGATGCGCAGAATAATAGCCCCAGCAGTGCTATCAAACTTCAAGATCATGCCAATCCAAAGATAAATAATACATACTGTCGAATATGTTCCTGTAGTTGGTCGGGTGTCGCAAGCACACGCTTGAGGAATCGGTGAGTCTCGATCTCCTCAATCGGGTTATAGATGGCCAATGCGTCGCAGCTGCCAATGACGCGATGAAAGTTCTTGCGGTACCGGCGAAAACGGTCACCGTAAGGGAGAAAAGATAAAATATGCTTCCAACCAACAAGTTCGCCACTCATAGGGAGAACAGGACGGTCGGAGTAGATCGAGCTCTTCTTGTCCAGCATTTCCATTGCAGTCTTGACAGAGTTCAGCACGAAGATGTGCTGACCCAGAAGCTCGACATGCGATATATTACCTGCAGACAAGACTTTGAAATGGATGATTTTGGAAAAACACGAGACACTCACCATACTTCTTGCCCCACTCAGTGAAGGTGAGCCAGGGCTTGATGTGAGGCATGTCTAGGACATTCCCAACGAGAGGCAACCCTGGAGGACCAGGGGGATATGGTGCAGGGATCTTCTTTTTGAACACCTGCTTTACCAGACACACTCCGACACCAGTAAAAAATAGTGCGTTCAGCCAAGTGAGATTGGTAAGCGCCAACATGGTTTAGTAGTACTAGCAGAGGATGAGCAACTCAAGGACGGAACCACGTGTAGTGCCTCTTATATGCCAGTCGCTCACCACATGATATAACATGCCAGGATGGGACTCCTGTACCCGAGTCCTACATCCTGGGCAAATCATAATGGAACTTCGAAGTTCGTGCAGGCTCCACCCGGGCCACCTTTGGTTATTGTGACTAACAGTATAAATTTCCAATAACGCCAGTGCGCTAGCGCCATATCTATGCCGAGATGAGTCCCCCTACAAATCAATAGTTTGTTTGAGCTAATTTTACACTTACAAAATAAGTCAGAGTTTAGTTTTCCAAGTGAGCTGCCAGTGCCAAATTGCCGACTGGGTGAACACTGACATCGACATGGACCAGCAAGGAAGCGTGCACAGTCACCCCGACGCTCTGCTACCTATGTACAATCGCAACAAGAAGTGTACGGGGCAATTCCGATATCGATGGTTCAGTTTTCAACATGCACATTCAAGCTACGAGCTTTAAGGTTCATCTGTGTTCGCGAACCTATTATGAATCTCGACGTGGACTCCGTGATAGTATGTTATCACAGACTGTATGTGACTCGGAAACCGCCGCCGCCGCTTGCCTTGGGAAAACATTGCTTGATCGATTCGAACCGCGAGTGCGGTGTATTATGGACCTATATGGACCTATATGGACGTGATCAACTCGACAATATAAAATGGCATTGGTTTCAAGGGGTTTCCCTGCGACCCCGAATCACCTTGGAATGTGCGCATCAGGATATCGCGTGTCTGCTAGGTTGCACTAAGCTGTACCAAAAGTCATCCCTTCTGATGTGGCACCAGCAAAGTCGGTAGTAATACATGTCCAAAAAATGTCGTCACCCCAGGCGCGGTCGCGGAGTCTGAAATAGTTGATGCTGTCATCAACACGCTACAAGCTGACTGACACGTATTGTCTAGATCATTGACCAGACATCCGAACCTGCTTCGTTTACGATGCGCACTTTTCTAGACTTCCGACTCGATGCCGCTGTGCTGGTGTGTCCCCAACTGCCAGTACTCTCACGGAGCAATTGGTAGGACCGATCCCCTTGAGTGGCTCGAACTGGAGTCTGCTGACCATATCGCCTGGCTCCACCATCGACCGACCACCACACCAGACCTTTTATCCAATAGTCCAGAACCACATTCATAATATTCGGCTGCTTAAATCCAGTTCCCTTGACTCCACTCCCTGGACCAGTAATCTCGCCGTCTTGCTCCACGCTCAGGAATTGCTCGACATCAAGACATTAGGGCAGAGCACAACTTAGTTGACGTTATCCATGTGCCCTCGGATGGCTTACCCACCCTGCTACCGGAGCTGAACATTCTATATCCCCAACGACTTGTCGCATAAAGCTTTAACAACTTGTAGGAGCGGCGAAGATTAGAACCACGGATGCATAAGAACTGGTATACACAAACGTGCGCTTAAGATTAACGCGCCATTTGGCTTCCTACCTTTGGCGCTCGGAATTTTTTCGAACTGTAGTCACTGGGTATTAACTCTTTCCTATCCCGTTCAAGTTGACACATTCCAATCGTCAGAAGCTAAGTACATCACAATCATGGTGACCGATACAAGTAATCAGGCTTTCCCATGACCTCTAGATTCCACGATATCCGACTGCCCACAACGACAATCTGCTTGCAACCCCGCCCAGCTGTGGTTGGATATACCACTTACACATACGAATGAAGGCATGATGACTTGTCGTTCTAAAAGGATAATTATATAGGTGCCTTGAGCTATCCACCCGCGTACTTCAACATGTCCAAGTTCCTGATCTTCCCGGTTAAAAATTCTCTTGCGCCGAGTATACCTTGCAATACGTGTCCTATGAGAAGTTTCCGTACCGAACAGTGCGGACTGCGTTTCTCCATGCATATCCCTAAATTTGCAGCAATGGTTTCATGACGTCGCAGGAATCTTTGGCATCTCTGGCAGATGAGCCTCGACATCGAATGAGCTCGACCCCATCTGTTCGATCACTGGCTGCTCTGAGAGCAACTAACTAACTAGTCACCTATATACGAGCATTGTACCAACACACTGAGAATATCATTCCAGAACAATAGTAAAGACACACTCATTGCGGCAATGCTGCTACTACCTCTGGGTACTTAAAGTGACAGACATCTAGTACTTGGCAGAGGGCAACAGATATCGCAGGATTATGAAGCACCGAAGCAGGTTGAGGTGTTGCATCAGACCGCAATTGATGAGTGGTCACGGTGTAAATGAGTCAAAGAATATTTGGGATCATCACGTACGTTGAGTAGATCACCGAGGCCTGAATTTCTAGGTCTACTGTACTAGGCTCTATCTAGTCTGCAAGAGAATATTTGTGAGAGGAAAGATAGTGTAAGTATGTTGGTGATTGCGTACACTAAACTGCGCCGCGACTTGATGTGCAGGACAACCAGCTGACACACAAAAATTTCGGATCCTAGGCGCGTAAACCACCTAGTGACTAGCGATGTGTGAGTCGGAGGTATTATCAGCTGGGTTCGCGGTCAGAGCTTCGTGGCGTTCTCTTGGTCCCAATATACGCAGTGCGATTAGCAAGTCGTCGTCTAATACTTCATTCGCGCGATGAGGTAGTAATTAAACTACAGCTCATTAACGACGGCTTTCAACATATCATGTTGAAGAGCCTCCCTCGAAACGGAAGACTTCCTCGACGTCCTATTCACCGGATTAATATTCAAGCAAAAACCACCAGTCTGCCAAGCAAACTCACCGTCCACCAAGGAATCTCCTTTCCACTCCCAGATGCACCATCATTAAAGCTCTCTTGCATGCTATCTGTGAGCCTCCACCACCTCTGCGTCTCCTCGTCGTCCCCGATAGCCTTCATGTCTTTCTCAAAGTCACTACCCGTGTACTTGAAGTTTGCGACGAGCAAATTCAGTGGCGGGTAATGATTGATCGAGTAGTCTACGATGTGGTACCGCCTAAGAGCGTTGAGGACGCCAGGCCATACGTTGCTGTGGCCCTCTTTGTACTCATCTACACATTCTGGTTTGAGCTGTCATGAACGGTCAGGGAGCTTTAGTAATTATTGCAGAGAGTGTAGGTACCTTTATTATCTGGCAAATACGTTTGGTATGTGGAGCAGACATGAAGGGAGCTATAAACCTCGTGCCGAATGTAACAGGGCGTCAAGACCCTTGATTCTACCATCGTGACCACGGGGTCGGTCCGGTGGTAGCTAAAAAGCATGCCGACTCCCGAGGCACCAGCGCCCTAGTTTTGTGGGAGATGAATCATGAATGGGAGAAGCATCAGACCAGACTGGCAATTATAGACTGGCAGTACATTCTTGATTGTCAACTGCCAATAGACAACAGCCTCATAACACTGGAACGACCTAGAATAAATACTTATCAGTCCCCAATCAGACACAACAAAAATCACATCGTCAAGTCAAATCAAAGCTTAAGCATTGAGAAGGGTTCCAAGTCTCTTTCGAACTCCGACCACTGCTTGTACGACCAACGCCGCACTCCTTCGTACATAGAACTCCTTGACCGCTCAACCCTCCCAACAATTCGACATGACCGAATATGATTATCTCTTCAAGGTCCGTAGTCCGCTCACGCAATAGTTTCGCAGGCGCTTATCAGTTACCCCCTCCATAGGTTGTTTTAATTGGTGACTCTGAAGTCGGCAAATCGTAAGTGTGTTTTAGGTTCTGTTTATCGCTCCCTAGCTCATTGTAGCCTACAGAAATCGCAAGGAAGAGTGTCCTTATCAGGGGACGCGCGATCGCTCATACACATCACCTAGTTCTCTCGCGATTCACTCGTAATGAGTTCAACCGGGAGTCTAAATCAACTATTGGTGTCGAGTTCGCGACCCGCTCGATCAATGTTGACGCCAAGACGGTGAAAGCACAACTATGGGATACCGCTGGCCAAGAGCGTTACCGTGCGATCACCTCTGCGTACGTGGCCGCTTTCTGCAGTCGCAGTTTACTAATCAACCTAATGTTTCCGCAGGTACTACCGTGGTGCTGTTGGTGCTCTGTTGGTATATGACATCGCTAAACATGCATCGTACGTCAACGTGGCACAGTGGTTGAAAGAGCTGCGGGATCACGCAGACTCGAACATTGTTATCATGCTTGTCGGAAATAAGAGTGACTTGAAACACTTGAGGGCAGTTCCTACTGAGGAGGCAAAGTCCTTTGCAAGTATGTCTTACATACGCCGAGAATCATTCATGCACTGATTTTCTGACAGGGGAGAACGGACTTTCGTTTATCGAGACTTCGGCTCTGGACGCATCAAATGTCGAGTCAGCTTTCCAAACCATCCTTACGGGTACTTTTTATTCTATGCACCAAATGACAGTTTACTGACGTGTTTCTAGACATCTACCGGATCGTCTCGAGCAAGTCGCTTGAGCAGTCTGTTGACCCCATCAAGGGACCCACTAGTGACACTATTCCTGTAGCGATTGATTCTTCCACACCTGCAGCAGGTAGCAAATGTTGTTAGATGCGTGGATAGCCTTTGCTGTAGCAGCTGTATCCGTAGTCCAGTGTGTATAGTTACCTTTCTTCTTCCTCTTAATAGGATTCTGCTTTGTGCGACTGAAACTGTGGTGATGCGACAATGATTGTTAGTTGGTGTTGACAAAGGACAAAAAGGTTTGCGAGCAGCACGACCCACAGCGCGGCTGATGACATGCCCTGATCTCCTACGACTAACTCGGCAGATCCTGCAGGTTGCGGAATTGCTTCCCTGGCCTATCAAGGACCGATTATTCCAAGTCCGATTACACCTTTCGGCGCAAGGGACATGTGGACACCAAGTTTTCTGGAGGGGACAGTCTTGAACCAGCGCACTCATGGGTTGGATCGCTGGAAAGAACCATCTCGCATTCCCGGTTTAGGGCCATTACAGCCGCTTCGCCATTGTACCATGTTTCATAACCCTGAAATCAAAGTAACCACACACCCACCTCATCCACCTTCCACCCTTCCACCTTTCACCCTCCAGTGTCCACAACGTTGTGGTTGGTGGACATGAGCCATGTCATATAAAACGTAGGCATTTCCTCTGTGTCGTTATCAATTTCCATCTCTTGCTTATTATGCAGTCAATTCAGACTAACAACTCCCCTTTGAAGGATGAAGACCATCCTCCCCCTACCCTTGACGTCCTGCGTGACATTCTGTTCACCACGATCGTGCCCTCTGATATCTTCACTCCCGAATGTCCCAGTCCACCTGGCTTTAAATTTTCAAGTGCTGATGAACTTTACGACGCCCTTAATCTCGACGTTTTTCGTTTCCGCGAACAGGTACGAGTATGGTGCTCTCAACCTGGTATGCAAGCTAAATACACGGTGCAGGAACCTGACTTCTACTTCACTGACCTTTTCACCGCGCAATATGATTCGGAAGAGGATGCCAACAACATTAATGTCAACTTGCACTATTCTCCTGACCTGGTATACCCACCATGGCCCGTGCCCGCTGGAATCAGTGATTTACTTGCACGCGATGATGCTACCGCTGAAGTCCTACCGACTCCCGATTATACCCTCACTTCATTCGGATCGAACGAGCCACCCCTACGAGCCACTATCCCTGCGGCATTCCTCTACTACATTCCGAGAAAATATACCGAGGTGGAAAGCATCGTCCCAAAAATGGTCCATCAAAGCCTCGTCGACCTCCACTGCGGCATGCCGATGGATCCGATGCCTGTCTTTACCATGCCTGACACCCGATCGTATGCTCAATTCATCAACAATTTCTGCCAGCACAAGGACACAGTTACCTACCGGTACTACTCCAAAGTCCCTCGCAACTCATGTTTCGCCGACGAACTGATACGCCCGAGGATCTATCCTATCGAGCTCTTGAAATGGCTTCCCAACTACCTCGAGACATACAAAGATGCGTTCCCGCAGCCACTTCCAATGGTCGTAATTCGTGACAGCGAAGTCATTTCTATGAACCTACCAGGGTGGTTTATACACGGCATAATCTTGCACGTTCTCCCAATAACCGAACATCCATCAAACGACGAGAATTCAGAAAATCCTGAAGATACTCTATGGTCGATGGCTCTCAAGCGCGGCGTTTCAGTCTCATACAGGCCATATACATCGATCGAAGGTCAACCGAGGGTTGTAACGTCTCCAGTCCAATTCGGCAACATGGTTTACTCAGCTGAAGAACTCACCTATTTCAACTTTGCTGTCAACGTATTCATGGAACTTCCAAGTTTGCCAGGGCTTGGATTGAATGAACCTGCAGCGGCGTATAAAGGTGCGTTTATACTTCACGTTATCGACATTCCTATGGACACGGCATGTTGGGCCGAATTTTCCGAGGATCGGAAGATGGACATCTACGACCGCGCACCTCAGTTGTTCGACGGCCTTCCTCCTTTCTTGAAGTGCCCGGATTTTCCGGCTGTCAATCTGCACTTTCAGAATTGGGATATAAATATGCTTGGCGTCTTGGACGATCTCAAGTTTGGGACGGTCGAGGACGTTACTGGTGTGACCGTTGCAACGAATGGGAACTAGGATCGTTACGCTGGACTGGCCGGGTGGGCTTCAACAATCTGTGGCGTGCGTTTTGGATGATCTTGCATTTAGGTCCCTGGAACGCCTGTTAACGACATTCCACCACGAATCTTGTCTCTTCTCCGTTGCGTATGGTTATGTATGGACAGTACCTATGGTTATGGTTGGACTATCATTATTGTTGACCGGACTTTTGTATGTCTATGAATGAATTTGACATTGTTGATGACGCAGCATAAACATCATTTCCTTGAACGGTTTTCGATATACTTGTGTGCTGGCGAAGGCTGCTGCACGATGGTGTCTGACGTGGTAGCTTGTGATATGTTCCGAAATCCGACCGCCCGCGCCAGCTAATGGCTTACTGTTCACAGGCACATGTTCAGAGGCGCTCAGGTGCTGAGCCGAAGGAGGATGTCTCAGGGCTTTGTCCTGCTTGTCCTCAACGTTAACCATTCCTTGACACCGTCATGTCTCTCGAGCCATTCATATCCTTGTATCGATATGCTCTCGAACCGATAGCACCTTTTAGCTATGTTGGCATCAGAGTCTCCTCCATCGAACTGGTAGCTGCACTCCGGCTTTGCAGCATGCTGAGACAGATCAGGGAAAACTTGCATGCCAAGCATCAGCGCAGCGTTGGCGATAAATCCGCGTCTGTGGAGGAGAGGTCCTTCCTAAGAGACGCATGCACCTCGCTCACGGTCAAGTTTGGAGGAGAGGCTATCATAGGTACTTTCCAACTGTCGAACCTGTGTCATGCATACTGATCCCTTTCCACGCCTAGGCCCTCTACTCGGTGTTCCTCCATCTTTCGTGCTCTCAGGTGTTTCCCCTGGTGTGTACATCGCTGCACAGGCGATTGTAGAGTATATCCCTGTCATACCATCCATGTCGCTCACCACTGAGCTTCCGCTATCTATCGTCGACGGATTCACCCGCGCGTTGCTTCTCTGCAGTCTCATACCCAAACCCGTCATCACCCACGCGTCTCCCGTCATCGCGTCTTCCCCATGGACTCTCCTGCTCTCCTCTCTTGTACGTAGTCTTCTCCCAATCTTCTCGATCTCTCTAACCACCCTTCCACACCACAGGTCATCGCTAATGGAGGCTTCTTCATAACCAGCATGTTCTCCTTCCTCGAGCCCACCCCGCTCACACTTACCACCCCTGCCGCGATCAAGCCCTACGGCTGGACAGCCACGGACCTTTGGTGTGCGCCATTCATCACGGGGCTCTATGCCCTCCTCACGCACGCCCAGCCATTCTGGGCTGAGCTCCACAGCGTGATATCCACCGTCCTCGGAAGTGTGGGTGATAAAGTGGAGCCCATGGACCCAGAGTCCGCCCGTGCGCTGTGCGCGCTAATTCTCGCGGGAATGTTCACCACCCGAACCGCGAAGAACTTTGGGCTTGTCTGGAAGAGGAGTGAGTTCCATTAGTTGATCTTATTCTGGATCAGGATCGGTACTGATGACTTTTTTTGACTCATGTGCAGGTGTTGCTGAGAAGATCAAGATACAGTGAATATCCAAAGTGATAGGAAAGAAACACGAAACCTTGGTTTTGTAGCGAACGCGGAAGATGTAGTCATGCAAGATATTTATGAATGAGATAACCTTGTTTTTGTTGCAAAGCGTTAGGAGACTGCTGGCAGCTCCACCACTACTGCACGGAGAGCGTATGCTAACGATTCCTTGGTGCGTATCTTAGCGACTCACTTGTTCTTGAGCTTCAGTGGTTTTGATAACACTGGTATTGGCATAGTTCGTCTGTGACTGCCACTAAACTCTTCACAAGTTTTCGAGCTCAGCTCCTGTCAAATCAGTCGTTTCATAGTGTTTAGGCTTACGGTTTCATCAGCTGCTACTCTGACGATGTCGGTGCTCTGCCGGTATAACACCACGGACTATTAAACGTACCTCAGCGTCGCGCGGTGGCTGAAAGCGCTTCCTGATGACGGAAAGCCGAACATTGCCATCACGCTGATCGGAAATATGACCGACTTGAAAGGCAACAGGATGGTTTGCACTGAGGATCAAATGCGACTGAATCACTCGCTGATGATTTTTGACAGGCAAATAACCTTTTATTTATCGAGACTTCGGTGCAGGACGACTTGGCTGTCGCTTCAGCTTTCAGATCTGTCCTTCAGGTAATTTTATTCCTTTGTATTAAACAGACCCTTCCACTGAGATGTGTTGTCAGAGGTTCACCGCATCAAGTTGCTTGGGAAGGCATCCTAGTAACATCGTCCTCGCATAGCGCTAACATTTCCGCAACTCGAACTGAATCAGGTAAAAAACGTAGCCCCCAATACCTTTGCGCACTGATCAATGAGAAATTTATCGGTGTACTTCTTATGTATCAGGTAAAAACGGAACAGAAGGGTACCAAAACTTATATCATCGTATTCACAGTTTTACGGGATTGCCTATCATAGCGGTCCTTGCAATTGTTAACTCCAGAGTCACAAATCAGAAAAAGCCTGGGTACGGAGCCCGTAAGCCATGGAAACAATCAAATGGAACCTTGGGGTGGTGGTCGTATACTGCGTTCAGCCATACCGAGTTGCTGTTGGACACGTCGAGTTATAGCAGTTCCGTCATTAAAGCTTCGATTTGTCCTGAGCGGAGGGTAAATGTGGTGGAAGAGTATTTTCACAACTTTTCGGGCTCTCAATGCACTGCTGGACAGCTCGGACAGAAAATTCGTGGCCCCAGTAAAGGCAAGTATATATCGTTCATAAATGTCATGTAGATTTGACAGCAAGGGGCATAAACCCAAAATCACGCTGGGTATTCACTGAATCTTGATCTTTTCTGCGACGCCTAAACAAACAAAAAAAACATCAGTAGCGATCCAGCATAGAAAACAACTTATGGAACACACTCTTCTTCCAAAGAAGCCCGAAGTTCTTCGCAGTCCGGGTGGAGAATATTCCCACGAGAATGAGCGCGCACAGCGCACGAGCAGACTCGGGGTCCATCGGTTCAACTTTACCGCCAGCGCCTCCGAGGACAGTCGAAATTACACTATGGAACTCAGCCCAGAACGGCTGGGCGTGTGTGAGCAGGGCATAGAACCCCGTGATAAGCGGGGCGGACCAGAGGTCAGTGGCTGTCCAGCCATAGGGCTGAAGCTCAGCGGGAGTCGTCAATGTAAGCGGGGTGGGCTCAACAAAGGAGAACATGTTCGTTATAAAGAAGCCGCCATTTGTGATTATCTGTACTTGGTAAGAATGGTTAGAGGTACGAAGATGGGCATGGGAATGAGAAGCGATCACATACGAAAGAGGAGAGCAGGAGAGCCCACGGGGAAGATGCGACAACGGGAGACGTGTGGGTGATGACGGGTGGTGGTATGAGGCTGCAGAGAAGCATTGCGCGTGTAAATCCGTCGACAAATGATAGAGGGAGCTCGGTGCTGAGTGACACGGACGGCAGGACAGGAATATACTCTACAATCGCATGTGCGGCAATGTACAATCCGGGGGAAATACTGGAGAGCATGAAAGATGGCAGAATACCAAGTAGAGGACCTGCACATAGGGAGCGGTCAGTATGAGCAGCGCTGGGATCTCCTATACAAAAGGTTAGTAGTACCTATGATAGCCTCTCCTCCAAATACAACTGTCAGCACGGTGCATGCGTCTCTCACGAAGGACCTCTCCTCTGCAGGCACGAGTCTATTCTCTCCAGCGGTTCGCTGATGTTTGGCATACAAGTTTTCCCTCATCTGTCTCAAGGCGACACAAAGCCGGAACACTGCTACCAGGTCAAGGGAGCAGACGTTGGTACCGAACCAGGTAAATGGTGCTATTGGCTCAAGAGCATATCGATACAGGGATATGAACGGCTGGAGAGACATAGCAGCGTGGGAATGGTTGTAAGCGAAGCGCTAAAGGGCTTTTAAAGCTGGGCGTTTCATTTAAGTCTCAAGTTGACAGTCCGCCGGCGTCCAGCGTACTACATGCTTGATTTGAAAAGGTATCTGCAGCAATCTGCAGGTTCCATTCGATTGCCTAGTGAAATGCGTTGGTGCCGTGCCCTCTCAGAAGGACCTGCAGCTCATACGCAACAACTTGACAAAAAATAAGATTCTCACCGACGACGAGAGTGGCTTGCGATGGACGGACTTTACCCCACCTGCTACATCGAAAGGGTCCAAAGAAAATGTGTTTGAGCCCCTCGGTCGCATCATCGCTGAAATTTTGGAAGAAGTCCCACATCGCGGAGTGTCCTTCCTAGCGAACCCAAACGGAACGCCCCTCTCGCAGTGCAACAATACTTCCACGCCTGATGGATACCTTGTACTTAACATCAAAAAAAACCGAGCCCAAGATACATTGGTTCGATATTGCTGTGCCATTCGAGTTCAAGAAGGAAGATACCAGGTCTCTCCGAGATGTAAGTTGTTACAGATCTTGTCGGCGTCCGCTCACTGAGCCTGCTCTAGGACGAAGAGAAGATAGTCTGGAGCCTTCACAGTATCATGCGCGAGGATCTTCTTCGTCGTTTTGTGTTCGGTATCACAATGGAGGACACGCAATTGAGACTGTGGCTCAGCAATCGTGCGTTCCTTGCGGTTACTGAACCTATCAACTTCTTCAAGGTACGCAAACATATCACGCTGTGTGTCAGGGTGCTAACAGGCATGGTACATTTAGAACATCGATGGCGTTATCTCGCTCTTTTACGCTCTTGGATCTGCGTCTGTGTGTTCTACCATGAAAGAGCTCGGATGGGACCCCACTGTCGAGCGGATCCGTGATGGGGAGGGTTTCCAATACAAGTTCACTATCGGGGACGAAGTGTTCACCACTACACATGAACTTGCAATCTATGGCGCAGACTCTATGGTTGGGAGTGGAACTCGCGTGTACGAAGCTACGGACGCCGAGGGAAAGAAAGTTGCCGTCAAAGATTCATGGAGAGAAGCTGGACGTCAATCAGAGGGCGAGATCCTAGAAAACATCTTGGCTTCCTGTGCGGAGAAGCTGCAACCGGAGGAGTTGGCGGATGCCAAGGGGCACTTCGTTGGAGTCCGGATCTGGAAGGATGTCATAATCGACGAAACCCGAGACGAGACGCTGGACCCGATGGTTGCAGACGAGCATAATTGTACCTGGGTGTCCATCGATCTCAATTCCATCTTCTCCGCGACTGCCTGTATTCCCACACAATTGGACGTTATTGCACGAAAAGACACTGGCATCCCACGCAGAGTCCACACTCGCACTGTCTTCCATGATGTCGGAGTCGCTGTCAAGGATGTTACCTGTTTGGCCGATATTCTGACTTGCTTGTCCGGCGCACTTCTTGGTGAGCAAACCACTGTCACTCTCCTTTCCTCAGTCGCTCATTCAATCTTAGCCTTGTATTATATGCACAAAGCAGGCTGGGTTCATCGCGATTTCAGTGTCGGGAATGTAATCTGGGTCGGGGGTATCGGGAAATTGGGTGACTTCGAGTACGCGAAAAAGACAGATTCAAATACTACTCATGATGTTCAAACGGTAAGATTATTTGAAGATGATTTTTTTCGCTATTTACACTTCGACAGGGAACAATGCCTTTCATGGCGCTGGAAGTAGAAAGCCAGCAGTACCTTTTCTACTCAATTCCCGACTCCCTCCTATTTGCAACAGACCTCCCGCCCAAACCTCCATTTCGCATGAATTTCCTGCATGACATCGAATCCGTGTGGTGGGTTTCTACCTGGATCTTCTTTTATCACACAGACACAAAAACGGCGAACACCAACCATTCCTTTGATACTCAGTGGCAACAATTCCAGTTGGCCTTCCCTGGTACGGTCTACTGCGCATTACGCCATGACTTCTTCAACAACCTTAGAGAACTCCATAGGAGTTGCCAAACTGTTCTTTCAAAGACGTGCTTGGATGTTTGCCGTCGTATTCCTCATTTCGCAAAAGCTCTCAAAGATGGCTATCGAAAGGCGGAGGCAGTTTATCCCTTGCTAGCGCTTGACGACACTCTTCTGGAAGATATGCACAGAAGTGCTGCAGAATTTTTCAGTGATGCGCAAGAACGTGCTGGGGTCATAGAACTTTGTCCGCTCCCCGACTTGCTGAAGCAGAAGAGGCTCAGACCGGGAGATGAGGCATCACCTCCGCCAAAAAATCCAGGGAAGAAACCTCGACATGATTGATTTTTTGTTGTTTGTATGAGAAAGAACCGAGAGATTATCTGGAAGGTGATTGAACTGTGCGTCGTCGTTGGACTAGTTGCTAATTAGCATCATGCCGCTAGTAAGCAGGGAGTTTTCTCCCGAACCCTAATTCAGACGTAGTGGTGGGGTCGAGCTGCGATTACGTTGAGGGAACAGTGCTGTCTACAGTAAGGCCCCTCCTATCGGTTGGTTCTGCATGAACTTTTCCATGCACCAAAACCTGCGTTCTATATGATGCACTGGCAAGGGACAATATAGGTGAGGAGTTACGGACCTCTTGGAGACAACTTGCCCAAGGGCCAACATCGTGTTCATGCGTCTCAACCTAGATTACTGGGGCGCGGTGCGCCTTGACACATGTACAAATTACAAGCGGTGCCATACTAATCAATATCTGGAACTATGGGATGCCCATGCGGCTGCTTTTCCAAATATGTAGAAGAACGCAACAGAAAATTGTATTGCGTGTCATCACCCTGAATAGTATCTGGTCTCAGCAATCTGACACAGTATTGCACTGATGTGACTCACGATCATCATGTAAGGGAAGCCGTGTTCAAAAGGGACGATGCTTTCCAAATACTTGATCTGCTCAGGTGTGAGCGAAATTGCCAGGGACTCGAGGTTGGCCTCCAAATGCTCCACTTTTCGTCCACCAATAATCGGGAACACATAGGGCGTCTTCTGCATAAGATATGCAATGGCCACTGCTGTGATGTGCTTCGCACCGACTTCTTTCGCAACCTTCTCTAGCGCTGCACTCATGGCCCTCTCCATCTCATTGCGTTCCCAATTGGCACTCATGATCGTGCGGCCTTTCTCTCCCGTCTGCCGGCGGCGCTCCTCTTCCTCGTCAGTTCGAAGTTTTCCGCCGGCAAGGACGTTCCAAGGGGCAAGCGCAAGACCTGTATGGATGAACGTGAGTTGAGGCACCATAGAGTGAGGAACACTGTTGACCTACCTTCGGAGCGGGCCATTGGTATGATATCCCGTTCAAAGTCTCTGCTCATGACGTTCCAAGCACCCTGGTATATCACAAATGGTGTTTTTCCATGATCGCGAGCATACTGGTTCGCTTTGGACACAACCCAAGCAGGAGTGTCTGAGATGCCCTGCCAACGATATATGTTAGCGAAAGTTGATGCCAGCATGAAAACGGAAACACCCACGAGATACAACACTTTCCCTTGTTGCACCAGCACATGCAGACCGTTCATCACCTCTTCGACGGAGGTGTCCCAGTCCCACCAGTGCACGTACAAAATATCGATGTATGAAGTCCTCAGCTTCTTCAAGCTGGCATTAACGCTGATGTGCATTGACTTGACGTTATTGCCGGTAAATGATACCTTCTGGCGGATGGCGTCGTTGTTGTGCTGGTAATTGGTCGTGTACTTGAAAATTTATGTATCAGCATCGAACAATATTAATCGTATCTCAAAGCTACCTTCGTAGCGATCACGAGCTGATCACGGATGCCCCGTTCCTCTGCCCACTCTCCAATGATTTCTTCAGAGCTTTGATCTTGGCTGCGAAGTATATCAGCGACGACGACGAATTGAATAAAACGCGATACGCACTAGTTATTAGCGGTGTCGATGAAATTCCCCCCAGCCTCGTAGAAGGCATCGAGGAGCTTGAACGAGGATTTCTTGTCCATACTACCCATCCCGTACTTCTCCCACTTGTCACCGATGCTCATGGCACCGAGCTGCAAGGGCGAGACGTGGACACTCGCATGAGGGGACAATGCGCGATACCGCGCTAGCCTAGATGATGGCTTTGGCAAGGGTGCCCAGAACGAGGTTCTTTCACTAGACATGATTGTAGAGTCGATCGAGGTATCTGACGTTGTTAAACTGCAGTTTGTCTGAAGGGCCAAGGCTGGCAACATTTTATATATTCTTTCAGCCTGGCACTTCGTCAGCACCATCGTGCGATCAATGAGATGCCCGAGAAACGCGTCGGTGTTCTGAGTAAGATCAGTGCCGCGTAAAAACGCGAGCGGCCGCGTACTATTAATATTAGAATGTGCGCTAGTAAGATGAGTTATAAAGACATACTTTGTCACAAGCATGTCACGGCTATCACCGCTAATCCGGCATGAACTTAGGTATGTTAGACAGGTCTACACGGAATGCAAAGAGGTCAGAATAAAGGTGTCATGTTTCTGATGGGCCAGAGCAACGAAGAGACCCCGTGGTCATAAGATGCATCAACCGAGGAACACTCAACGCGAGTGTATCGTCTAATAAGTATGTCCATCTTAGCGGTGAAAAGACCGGAGCATCCTCGGGAAAAGTTGTCTTCTAGTTCACCCACCGAGTAACTGCGTTCGCAGCGTGCAGCCTCGGGTGACCGCGGTGATAAGACTACCAGCTCGAAAGGTTGCGTTATCTGAAGCCACAAGATCAGACCCAACGGTGTTGAGCAGCTAGACACTTACCCAGCACATGACTATTTCCTTCTCGGTATGAATGTATTGCAGCTTGAGGTTTCTAGCTTGCCCAGGTATCGCATTAGGTACGATCTGGTGTAAGCAAGCAAAACGAAGCAATGGAAGTTTGCCATTAGTAGGCTCGAATACGTTGCGGAGAGGGGCGATAACGGTATGTTGTTTGCGAAAAGCAGATGAACGATCTGCCTCGCAGAACTATCGGACAACGTGTGATCAGGTTTAGAGCGCGCTGACTTGGATAGCTCAGCTTAATCAGTGCCTTCTGAATTCTGATTGATGGCTTTGACAGTCCGCTCCTGAGTCTCAGCATACAGCGCACATACTAGTAGCATTTCACTTTCAACTTGAATGCGACATGAGAAACGAGTCAATTGATGCGGAATCGTAAGGTATATGCAAAAACTCGACGTCAGACCGATCAGCATCACTGTGAGGCCGAAAACCCAGCCACGGCATTTGGTCCGAGTCTGGGGAATTCAAGAGGAATCTCCAACCACACGGCATTTTGCCTGAGCCCTGGAAGTATTTTCGAGCCCTGTGGAGCCTTGCAGGTGAAAGTGTACTTCTCGCGAGGTCTTCCTCCTTGCTTGCCATTGACACGACCACAACCTGCAAATGAACACTGGAAGACTATACACTTCTCCGATGCGCTGGACTTGATCCGATTCCACGACGTTGAGCACCCACACTGCGGACACTGTATAGGAAGTTCATTTCCCCACGGACGAGCATTGGCATGAGCGAACGAGTAACGAGTGCATTGCAGCGGCGCCGTTGGTTCACAGTCCTCAGTCATCAGAATGACCTCTGTGTGCATACCCAATCCTGATTGATCAAGGATGCCAGGGAATGCTTCACGCACTGACAAAACTTCAATAAGGACGGACTGAGCGAATGAGATCAGAAGGCGGGTGATGAAAGCCGGGCGGAAGTGCTTGGCGGTGAATGCAATTGCAGATGGAAGCTTGTGCTTGACAACAGACAAACGCAAACCACGAAAACCTTCAGGTTGAGCGACGATAGCTCCACAGCCCAAATAAAACAGGGTTGTGTTCTTCGCACGTCGAATCACTTTGCACCACGGGTCGAGTAAAACATCCATAAACTGGGGAAGTTAAGCATCTGACAGTAATGAGGCAAATGAACATACATTAGCAACAGTGGTGGCGATGTAGCTTCCGTTTTTTGCCTTGTTGTAACCAAGAAATGGGTCGCCGTTCTCATCGTTTGTGTAATTAGAGATTGCAATGGACACAGTCTGGTAGTTGCGATCTTCCATTACATCGTTCACAATCGTCTCGCACCGCTGAGAGTAGTCATCGATCTTGAAATTAGTACCAAGGTCAAACACCATCTCAACCATGCGGAGGCCGCCATTTGGAAAATACGGTGAAAGGTAAGAGTGGAGCGCGTCAATTGGGCTCGCAGGGGTCCCCGAGCCAACAAGCTTGAAATGGATGAGGAGGATGGGGGTCGAAGATATTTGGGAACGTTTCGATAATTGCAGCTGGCCAAGAATGGGCAGGAATGACGAGAGAATGGGATTGCCATCCTTAAAAAATCCCTAAGCGTTGATAATTGAGTGGAAGGCAGTGGATAGATGTGAATAAATCCACATACATAATACGGCGTGAATTCATCTGACTTCTTATCGAAGGCGGTATGGCAGTGGATGCAGCGAAACTTCACATCGGGCTGTGTAATATCCTGCAAGCAGTCGTTCGGAATAACCATGCACCGTGTGCACATGACATGAGGACAGCCAGGCTCATCACATTCATAAATGAAATCGGCTGGTCCCATTCCGTCTCGACAGAGCACACACAACTGTGGAAAGGTATCAGTCCAGTCTTGTGTTAAATTGACTATCACTCACATCATTTTTTAGCAGTCCTGCATGGACATCCGAGTAAGATCGCGCCGTTTCAAGGACCTGTGGCAGTGCTGCTACTTTTGCAACTTGTTCAAGTTTCAGGGATGTCACATTTACCACCTCCAATTTGACCCTAGTAGCTGTCATCCTACCAAGCCCTCTTAGAGGCGTTTGCTTGGTACGTGCCATAGCGGACTGCTGAAAGCGAAGACCTGGGGGTGCTTGATCAGGAGACCAAGTGTTGGTTTTTGTTGGCTGAACCGTGACAATGGCCCTATGTAGCATATTGTAAAGCATGGACAAACAACGAAAGCGATTTAGTACTAGTAGTTACCTCGGTCCTCGCCATCTTCAAACAAGAAAATTCAAATAAAGGAGACTCGAGATTCTGCACCTTGTCGGCAGCAAGAGCCTTCGCGTAAAGGTTTCGAGCCAAATAGGCCTTACTTCGGTGCGCAAAAAGAGGGTCGCATAAGGGGTCCAGCCCCGCAGCAACCGAGTACAGTTCAATTTATAGCCATCTCGTGATTACCCACACCAATGGCATCATCTGCCTTTGCGACACATCGCATAGTGCGGCAGTCATGCGTGAAGGCTCATCGACACCAGAATGAGTCTCGATGTTAAAGTCGTCAGAGATGCTAACACGCTCACCGGTAGACCATTCGAGGCAGCTGCTCTTCGCATCCTCGTCAAGCATACGCATCATGTATTGAAGGGATTCGACAGCTTCGATCACTCGATCGGCGCGGAGGAACGCCTCGCAACGTCTTTTGTTGACGGTTTGCCATAACGAATCCAAGTCCCAGCCGACGCACGGCTTCGTTGCGACGCACCACTGCTTCAGTCAGGGTTCCAAAAGTGCTCTGTGAGAACAACAGTCGTCGGCTATACTGGGAATGATATTGTTGAGCCGATCAGCGGCTTCACTGCAGTGTAGTACCGCCCATCCTCGAAAGCAATTATTGCAAGCTGCACATGCAGAAACGACCGACAGTGTATTTCAGGTCGAGCCATCGAGTGATTGCAATGGTAACAAGTCACAAATACATACACATTTGAAGTTTAGAGGTCCCTTTTTGGATTTCCATGATGCTGCCTGAGTTCGCTGGAAATGCAACTCACAAGATTAGTCGGAACTGTATCTAGTAAGATCACTGTCGACTTTCAAGACTACGTCAACACGACTCCCAAAAAATGGACGACGATTGAGAAGTGCGACTGACGTCTATTGTGGCAATAACTGGTACCACCCGTATTCAACATTTCCAACGTGATTGTTCCAGTAAAAATACATTGGTTCTCACTTCATTACGGTCCGAGTTGCGGATGAATTACAGTACATCTTGTGCCTCCCACCGCGAGTGGCGTAACGTAGCAGTACTCCCGAATTTCATGAGTGCTTCTAGACGTTTAAATGACTGCGACGGCACTTCTTGCTGCCGCGAGACAAGCCCATGCAGCAGTTTTGCGACTTCGGGATGTTCACGCAAGAATGGAAATGTGGTGTCGCTCATTCCGGCAGCGTAGATCCGTAGACATAGGTCGGTTTCAGGATGGTTTGGCACCCCCGTAGGAAATGTGGTGCTAAGCTTCGGGTCCACATTGAGGTCGAGAAGGAGAGCGATGTAGGGGAGGTTTGATGAACATTCGATCGAAGTATCCTTGCGCGTGATAAACGACAAGGTTGACTCGTTGCAATTCTTCCCCGCTTTATCCGAAACAAACATCTGCGACATTCGGTCGCCATCATTGGAGCCCAGGTTGGGATCGTCAAAATAGATGGGAATCATCTTATCGACGAGCGGCTGCAGGTGGCAGCATTGCACCGCACTCGTGCGATGCCAGTGTCGCAAGGTCCACTCTTGGGCGTCGCATCTGGCGCTGTGAAGAAGTACCTAAGAGATTATACCGCTTGACAACGAGTAGAAGCTCACCTCGACGACTCAACGTCAGCTAGCTTAGAATCTTTCGGCGATATAAAGTTTTCCATAGGGAGCCAATGTGAGAAATTGATGAATGCATGCTGAAAAGCTGTCTGGGCATCCATGCCCGCATTTGACCAGAACTGATCGCCGAAAAGGTATTCCAGGAAATCAATGACAGAGACTTTCTGGCAGTCCATCAATTCTGCGTCCGCTGTTCCATTATAGTATAGATCCGAGATCGTGCCTTCGGAAAGATGACTGCGAACGTACATGTCCTTGGCAAGAAGCAACAAAAGTCTGCTGGCCAGCTCTCCGCTTTGTCCTGTTTCGACCATCCCTCCATCAACCTTTGCCTTCAAAACCTTCAAAGAATCCGGCAAATTGGTATTGGTCCCATGGAGTAGAATTGCCGCAACGCAAGATAGAAACGGTTCCGATGGATAAGCCCATGACCTATCTTCGGTCGTCGAAAAGCATACGCGCAGGTGACTAGCCACTCCTGTTTCGATATAAGAAACAGGATTTGCATGACCGAAGCAAATGTCAAGACAGAATCTCTGAGACAGTACGGCCAGAACCTCGTTTGTGTCGCGAGGATTAAAGTTTTTGGACTTGCAGAGTTTCCGGGCAGCCAGCACCATAATCCCACTGGCGTTCAGTTGGTACATGAACGACTTCCACCTATCATGCTGGTCAATGAAACTGAACATGAGCATAAAAACAGGAGGACGAACAGCGGACGACCGAATCCGACAATATGATCGAACTTTGCAACATCATTAGCCGATATACCAGACAGAGAGTCCGCATTTTGGTCCCAACCAAGATATGTATAAGGCTGGAATAAAAGGTGGCCAGTTATTGCTACGCGCGAGGAATCATCTGCAACATTGTGTGAAAAAAAATGGAAAGGGGTGACGCAGAAGATGTACTTACGGGTCACCTGAGGAGTTGAAAAATCGGCCACTTGTGATGTCGTGGATGCAAAAACGACCCAGACTGACGCATCATTCTTGTGACAGTAGGCGTTGATTGTCCTGCCAAGAATATGGGATGGACGAAACCCCTTACTACTCATTTTGCTCAGAGGGTGGGCTTCATCTAATGCGATGACGAGTTTTGGGGCGTCGCCCTGGGGAAATACATGTGGCATTTTCAGCATTTCAGTGTAAGCGGCAACGACGAATGATGCGCCTTGGTGTGAGGTAAGGTGGCTGCTATATGCAAAACTAAACATTTACCTGTCAGAGACACCCTCTCGAGTTTTTCAGCGGTCTCTTCAACTACTGGCGCGTCGCAATTGACATCGCCGCTCTCTTTGATCTTGCCAAGGATCTGTTCAAAACTTCAGCCTTAGTCTGTTGGTCATGACCATTATCGCCCGTGCTCACCGACTGATATTCAGATTGAACTTTCTCAAAGAACTCCGTACGAGCTGTTGAGCGCATGTCGCACATCTGATCGTTCCAAGACTTGATTGCAGCATCAGCGCTGCCAGAGCCCAATGAACGTAGCATGGGGCTCAGATCTTGCTGGAGGGTGTGGAATATAGCTGCGAAGAGTGCACAACAACGAGCAGTATACTCGGCTTGAGAGCAGTCCACGTATTCCGTTAATATACGCGCGGGCACTAGGTCTCGCTTAGGGAAGCCTGTCTCGCGTGGTTCACGAAGGTTCATGTACAGCACAAGAACACCTTTCTTCCGGAGCTAATTCGATGTTTTAGCCCTCTCATACAAGGACACATGTTATGCCAGTGAGCCTGAGCCTGACCTCGGTCATCAGTCTTGATTTCCCCGTACCAGAACTTTGTATAATTGAACAGAATTTGGCAAAGTAAGGTCTAGCGAGGCCGCGTGCTCTGAACATTTCGTTGTTGCTTTTCAGGTACTGGTAAAAACCGTCCACCGCCTTCCCGATGTAAGGTCTGACGAATGATTCATAAAGGAAGGCTGGCTGGTCCTTGTCTAGGATGTAACCGGCGTAAGATAGAGAAGTAGATACCACAGGATGAAACCTTCTCAGAGACCATGAGCTGGGGCGTTGCCCGATTCGGGTAGTGTAATCTGAAACATTTCTGCGTTTTCGACAATTGTCAGCACAGACAGGGACACAGTGTACAGTGTGACAAATATGGAGTGCACAAACACTCACTGAGGTCAGCAATGTGGGTGAAATTTGAGCGCGTCTCGCAGGCTTTGCGGATTATGTCCCGTACTTGAGGGTGTTTATGTAGTTCGTCCACTTTGATCATGCCATAATCGACTCGAAGGACATTCCTCAGGTTCTCGCGTTTGAGAAAAAGGCTTGATTCATCCATAACCCTCCTGACGATCGTTTCACACAGCCAATCCAGCATACCCTCAGTCGGATTGAGCATAAAGTCCAAGAGGCCGCGAACTTGTTCGAGTATGGCTTCCTCGAGCTCATCACGTTGTTTCGATGTGAGCGGCAGGGGTGCTACAGGAAGATCCAGTGACTCTGACATGGAGATTAGAGCGTTCTTTCGGTGATGAACAGTCTGTACTACGAGTACCACGAGCAAGAACTATAAGTGCGGCACCAAATAGGATGATGGCACGTGCCATGATTCACGTACTTACTTTTAGGCTCGTGACCAGCCTGGCGTATATCATACCGAGGTCTCGGCGATTTCCTGATGAACATTGCACTTCTTTCATCGATTCCATTATTGTATGCGTTATTTTCGCTGTGCAATGTATGTTTATTGGTCCAGGCAGATGTTAAGGCCAACTAACGATCCGCAGGCTATGCAGATAAAGACGCGGGTCCATTCTGGACTCAAGGAGGCACAAAATATTCTACACAAAAATATGACAAGACATGCAATACAACAATTGAACAGCCAGAGCGGGAAAAACAATTGCAACAATAGCAAACATCAACGATATCTAAAAAAGACAAGTCGTGAGCGAACGGACACGAAAGAAGTGTAGCAACTTCTCGAACATGATATCACAACTCAAAGTATGCCTGTTCGCACCTATACTCAGCAGCAGCTTTCAGAGATGTGAGATGCGTGTTGACTTCATCCCACTCCTTCGTGTGCATCGTAAATCGGTTAACTTGGTCGACGCATGGGAGCACGTCGAAAATGATTTGAGCCACAGCTGCGGTGTCTGATACGGGAGAGAAGGTGTCAAAGTCCACCGTGTTTAGAGAGGTGTGTCGTTTTTGGTTGAAATCGATTTTGGTGTCCGCAGGATCGATGAACATTCGCAGGGTATGCAGGCGTGGACACAAACGGATCGCTTTGAATAATCCGCGGAATGTAACGGTAGAAGGATGAAGAGACGAGCCTTCGATTTCGAGAGTGCGCATGTGCGGCCAATTTGACATGGCTTGCAAGAGAAGGTCATTGTCAAGGTAGATATAGGAGAAACGGCAAACGAGCCGCAGGGTTTGGAGCTGTGTGAAACAAAAGAGATGCGGAATAGCTGTGAAAGAGCTGCCTTGATGATATTCGAATCTGGGACCAAAGCTCGTAATGGTGATTTCGAACTGTTGCAAGGTCTGGCATGCCTTGGAGTGGGAGAGCGGGGAGAGCGCACAAAATAGTCCCTCAGCCTCTGCCAAAGACATAAGGTCGGTTTCCATCTTGAGCTCTACCAGCGAGGGGAACTGTGAGTGTTGCATGACTGCGACAATGTATGCAGCACTGTAAACGCGGAAAGAGAGAGCCGTGACGTTGAGGAATTTGGAGAAACTAACGATACGTAGGCGAGGAGGTGAACTGTAACACTGCACTTCACGGATTGCCACTCTGACTAGGGTAGGGATGTTGGAGAGGTGCTTCCATGCTGCCCAGTCGAGGGCTGGACAAGACAGAGTTGAAAGCTGTTTGCACAGACGGACACTGTCAGACAGTAGAGACAACGATTCTGCTGTGCTCGCATCAAAAGTTATGGATAAGTGCTGCAAAGCGGCACAGCGGGTCACGATCGATTTCAGATCTTCATTGACCTCATATAGAGAACAACGGCGCAGCGTGTGGGACATGAATAGGTTCAAATATTTGCCAGTAGAAACCCTCCACGTCAACGACTGCAACCTCGGGAAGACGCATTTTTCGATGGGGACAACTGAGAGAAGGTGGAAAAAGTGATCGGATGGTACATTCAATGAACGAATCCGTGCAGAGTGACGCAAGAATTGGTGGGCCTCTTGTGCAGATAAAGGTTCGATGCCTTTTGACCAGGAGTACTGGCGCTATTTGTTTGCTCGATCAGCCAATGAAACGAACAGAACGCGACTACTGACCATTGGACCACTAAAATATATCAGTGAATGTAGCCTCGTTACACAGCCTAGTAGTGGTTCTAACTGGTCTACTTTAGCCCATAGAAAATCCATCGAGGGTTCGTGGAAGGATCTGCATGTGGTTGCAAGCGCTGCAATGGATTTCCGAGCCAGTGCTTTTTCGCTTGTAGACGATGGGTTCAGGATATGATTCACATGGGAGAGTATTTCAAGGAAGATGTCGGGAACGAGTAGAGCTTGATGCATCTGTTCTACTGCCGTTCGATGGAGTATGTAGTGCTGATCAAGATGGTACTGTGTCGACAGACATGTACAAACAACTTTGGGGGTCGTTGATTGTAATCGGTGCCCCCTGGATCAGATCGATCATTGATGTGTTGGACTGATACGCCACTACCGTTCTCTACGTGGTAGTCCGCATGGATTTGCGCATGACAGATTGGCATCCCGTGTGATGAATCTAAGGTCATTGTCCGCCGTCGTCACGTATGCAGTGGGCTTTGTTGACGAGCTTAATGCCATGGCCGTTTTTCTCAACCAACCAATTTTGTTTGATGGAAAATGCGCTACCTGTAAGCCCTAAATATTAAATGTCAAACTGTTCATTAATGGTATCTAGTTCACACGGACTTGTTCACTCCTGTTTCGTGTCTCGGTTTCTTGTTCCGAATTAACGGACGAGTCCCGATTCTAGTGCGTCTTTTTCTTGTCTGCGTGATTACAGCAAGTTTCTGTGATCTGTAACGTTACCATCATAGTTGTGTTTTGACTCTGGTGTTTTCCAATATGCCGCATTGAGTGTCATGAGCCATAACGAGGCGGGTTATGCGCGTGCGGCAGTCTGACCCAGTGACTTACATCCACAGAACGGGTTTTACAACCTGGAGGTACATGTATCGGCCACATTTGACGGAAGAGATCTTTCAGCCACCCAAGCGAGTTTCTGTAGTGACTCTGCCATGTTCGTCGTACTGGTAATGGGGCAAGGAAAAGACTTCGTAAATAGGGGCATTCATATACAAGTTGAACCGACCTTCCTTCAATGTTTATGAAAAGTTGAATCTGAACATAAGAAGATTCCTGCTAGTGGCCAGAAAGGTTTGAACATTGCAGGATCCGAGTCGTTCGCACATACTGGCAGCACAACTTGAAGCAATTCTAAAGTTCTGGCGGAACTGTGGGACGCAATGCGTAACGTGCAGACGTCGTGTGCATTACAAGATGCGTGTAACTTATTTAAAAAGAGTTCAGAGAGCATCATGAAGATGATAGAATACTTAAAACGGTGCGAATCGCACTTGGAGAAACGAACAGAAACAAACACCAAAACCCAACGGCTGCATTTTGGTCTTGTGTGGTGCTCGCTCTTGGTTGGGAACACGTACCAGACAAGACTCAAGAGCGAGAAAGCGGGGGACAAGATCGAGGTCGGAGCAGTTTAAAACGCGAAGTGAAGAGACAAATGAATGAACAAAATGTATAAACAGATCACGTGAGGAGAATATGGGTGTTTGCCTCATCGTCATCAAACCTGTGTGGTCTCTCAATTACCTTGTTTTTCACCTCCTGAAGAGCGCGTGTACAGTTTTTCAGGGTTTCTGTGGCTGCTTATATCTAGCACCCGTTCCTCAGAAGTAACGGAATAACGCAGCAGCTGGTTGGCGTGACTCCGTATTTGCCATGGCCAGCTCGTTCTTCAAGCCTTGGAGCGCACAAAGACACCAACCATTACTATCCATTCCAGCATACCTGACATTGACCCTATTGCTGCTCTCGTCACCCGTCGCATCAATATGGCCGTTCCAGCCGAAACGTTTCACGAAGAATTCTCTCATCGATGCGGGCTTGGTAGGCATTAATGACGGGGACCGGATAGTCGCATTTGGAGACTTTAATGGGGACAAGTTGTGCGTGACATATGCGTGTGTCTGTGGATGATCCATTAAATTTTTCGCCCCAATAGTTTGGACGTTCTGTCGATAGACTCGGACCAACAGACGTTGTCTGTGTACCTCTGGCGACACGGTTAGACAATCCCTCGGTGCACCCCATAAATATTAACCCTCTGATCACTCTACTCCCGATAGACGCGTTTTCATTTGAGAAGGTCTCATCAATGCAACATCCGAGGCCAATTTACAATGTCATCCCAGGCGACTTCACGCACGACGGCAAGCTCGATGTGCTCGTCATGAGTGCAAACAGCGCCTCTTCAAATAGGCTAGACATGACGCTCTACATAGGTAATCACGACGGCACGTTTGGTGAGTCCTATCTACCTCACGCCGAACACTCCACCATAATCGTAATTTGTAGCATCAAACACTATTTCAGCCCCATCTTCGACGCTCTCAGAACCTATACCAGTTGACATCGACGGAAACATGCAAATTGACTTGTTGGGTACTGCGTATTCACAAGGGACTTATTCGGGCCCCTTCACAGTCTGGCGAAACACGTGGAATGCGTCGCAGAGCTCCCCAACGCTGTTCGAACTGTAAGTGTCTCAGGCTGCGCGCGGCATCTTTCGGCTGACGGTGAGATAGTACTGACCCTCCATTTACTGGAAACCAGTGCACGCTTGCCAACCCTCATAGCAATGCTGTGATTGATCTCAATGGAGATTGTTTAGCAGGTACGTAGAATGGCTGGTGATACCGTATGTCATCTCAACAATTGTGTTTGAAGATATCTTTCTGGTATGCCAGGATAGTTCGGGAAAGAAGTCATTCCAGATCTGGGTCAACAACAAGGACTCAGGATTCTCGTTAGCCCAGAGTGGTGACCTGCCTTCTGGGACGCAGGGGATATCTTTTGCTGACGTCGGTCTGTCCCCCCTTTTCACCTCTCTGACCCATACCAATCAATAGACAGATAGGGATGGCACCATCGACATGGTATTTCCCTCATGCTCATCCGTCTCCAGAGACGGCGTGGGTTCTGGTTGCTTTATCAACATAGTATACAACCAACAATTGCCACTGTGCTCTTCCCCGACATCCCCCGCGACAGACAAGAAAGGAAATCGAACGTGTCGGCGACCAGAGGAGTTGTGCACCGCCGACCCCAAGTTCAAGTTCGATTTGAGTACAGGAAGCGATAACGACGTTCGTCGCTGCTTATTTTTTTGCATTGCATAGCCTTACTTGGTATACCCCAGGCATACGTACAAATACCACTCTCGGACCTTCTGCCCTCCTCTCCTACGAGCTCTCTTCTAGTCCTCGATACCACATACTCTCCATCCATCCCTCTGCCCATCAAGCTCGGAGATGCAAACCTTGATGGTTTTCCGGACGTCCTATTCATTGTCTCGAACCCCGATTTGTCGCGTACACCCAAGTTATTATTTTCCGAGCCTTGCACCAAGGGCCTGGGAGGATGCGACAAAAAGGGGAATGGCAGGAGAGGTTTCCAGCTCGTCACGAAGGGCGCCGAGCCCTTGGAAGATGTGACGGATGCGCGTGGAGTGGCGTTTTTGGATATGGATGAGGATGTGAGTTTTGATATTTTTCTGGATGGTATGAGGTTGAATTGACCTTTACGCAAGGGTACACTGGATATTGTCGTACAGCGAAGTGGGCACCAGCAGCAAGGCACTGTGTTGTTTGTCCAGAACAACTTTTACTATGATGCATTCTTTTTGAATGCTATAGGTGAGCAAGATGATTTCTTCGTGACTGTCGTGCACTCATCTGGCTCAGTGCTCAATGGTGCATGTAATAATGGTTGGTGTACGGAGTCAAACGGTTCGACGTATTCTGTGAGTGTTTTCCTGATCTGGTGGGGGACAGTACTGATGTACCTGATGGCAGCCCTTCGGCGTGAGCTACTCAGGTGCTTCATATAAATACACAGTTCTCGACACCTCTGGCCGTCGTACCGCTGCTCAAGTCGGACAACTTCCTCAAACTTCTTACCATGCTCTTCTGACGCCATATTCATTCTTCGGACTCGGGCGCACCAACAATTACATCGAGAACCTCTTTGTTGGATCAACGAAGCACACGCAGGAACACTTTATCAATATGGAAGGTGTCATCCCGAACTCGCGTGTCGTTATCCATCCTGCTCTTGGTGATGGGGCATGGCGAAGGGAGCTGTTCCTCCGGCCAGGTGCTTGGGTCCCGTGGGTAACGCTAACAGTCGTGGCCGCAACCTTTATTCTGGCAGGAATCGTCTTCGTTCTACATCTGAATGAGAAGAGGGAGGATGAGCTGGAGCGGAGAAGGGCATCGCATCATATCAACTTTGATGCGCTATAACAGTGGGCGTACTCTGCTCACGAGATCTTCACGTTATGTGTCACTTGTATATTACATTGGATGCACGATCTATTTCATGCTATATTCTTCTGATAGAATGTGGACTGAAATCAGGCCCTCCGCCCTCCTTCACAGCTTCGCTAGCAACTCCCACTTGACGTCCTTGCCCTCGCCCCCAAGCTTCTTCACCTTACCCTCGGCTTGAAGCTTCCCCAGGTGCTGGTCCACGCTTCGCGCAGCAGGCTCCCATAAATTCTGCGGGTAAGCAGAATATATCGTGGATACAATTCCCCACGTAGACCAAGGCTGTCCCTCAGGACTAGGTTTCTCAATGACGCTCACAATCTGCGCCTCTCTCTCCATACGATGCGCGATGTATGCACCGATGAGCTTAGGACCCTCAGCGACGACAGGGCCATGCCCAGGGTACAGAACAGTATAATCAGATTGAAATGCGAGGAGCTTGCGGAGGGAGGAGATATAGGTTCCTAGGTCCTCAAATACCGCTGTTCCCTGGCCGAGTACGGTGTCGGCTGTGTAGAGGGCCCGGTCGTCAGGGATGTGGAGGCAGATGGAGTCGGTGGTGTGTCCTGGGGCGTGGATGACTTGCATGGGCGAGGGGGAGCCTGTTATGGGGAGGAACTGGCCGTGTGCGAGGTCGTGCAGGAAGGCACCGTTGGCGGTAGGGGTGTATGTACCCGGGGGTGGGGGTGTGATAGTTGTATTAAAGCCAGATGCTACATGGGGGAACTTGTGGATACGAGGCGGCTTGAACGGAGCAGGGGTGTTCCGCTCATCCCACATTCTCTGCAAGAGCGAAAGGACGGAGTTAATTCCGCCTGTGTGGTCCTGGTGCCAGTGAGAGATGACGATATCGGATATGTGGGGTTCATTTGGGTTCGTGAGTTTGCAGGTGTCGGAGAGGGCAGATTCGAGTTGTGGGATGTAGGCTTCTTTGCCTTCGCCGGTGTCGATGAGCGTGTAGGGGTTGCGCTCGCCGATAAGATAGGTGTTTGTCCCTGCGGGGTCGTTGGGTTTGAGCTTGGACTTGGAAAGGAAGTGATGAGTCGTTACCTTGGAGTGTGAATTTACCTGGGTTCTGTGGAAGATGATACTCATGAGAATGACTCGTCAGAAGCGTGCTTTTCAAGGATGACACTCACCTGGCCCAATACTCTCACTACGCGGTCGCTCAGCTATCCAGGCGATCGCAAGTGAGACTAGTCATGGAGTCTCGGACGTTTAAACTCACCCTGGTAATGGACGCCAAGACCTCGAGTGTTTCCATGATGGGCGTCTGGCCACTGCCTGCCACTGCCGGTTCGCGGAGATACTCTTATATGTCAAGCGCTCAACTTTGATTCCGGATTCCGGAACTACTTTCACACATGTACACTGCCTGCAACAACCAGGTTAAACTTAAAGCTTAAAGTCTCCTATTATGTGACTCCAGATCTGCTTTCAACGATGAAAGCATTCAGCAGGAAGAGCATGAAAGTGGTCCGTAAGATCCATGCATTGTCCTTCTCTCACTCTAGTTCTTCCGCCAAGGTCACACCGTACATCCATCGGCTGCCAGTGGAAATCCTACAACAAGTCTTCTTGCTCATCGTTCACAACGCGCCAGGCTGTCCCAATATCTTCTCATACGGACGTAATACCATTTCGGTCGACGTTTCCAGCCCTCCCCTAGTCTTGACCAGGGTGTGCCACCTTTGGCGAGTCGTAGCACATTCAACGGCAGGTGTCTGGTCGCGCATCCAGGTCATCCTCCCCGGGAAAGTTAAATCGTACAAACCATTCCTTCCACATCTCCTCCAGTGTTGGCTGGCTCGCTCCGGTAGTCTTCCCCTCGCCCTTCATATTGTTACCAAACCTCGCTCTCGCCGCAAACAATCTTACATACCAACACCAGTGACAAGTGATCTACTTCTCAGTATCCTCCTTTCTGAGATACAGCGTTGGGAAACTGTGGTTATGCCACAGGTGTATGACTGGAATTTTGACTTCGACACGCCTCAGTTGAGATACTTGGCATGTTACTGGTCAAATTTTTGCCAATTCAATGCACCAAATCTTTCCCGCCTGTCCATCCACAGTCATTGTTTCCAAATCACTCCTATTTGCAAAGATCTACGGCATCTGCAACTCCAGACCGTTTCCGCATGTACTATATGCTCCACTATAGCCATGTTCCCTCATCTGGAGATCATCGTGGTTGACAGTATGGTCTATGGTGATGATCCTCCTGCTAGATGTGATTCGGCGACGCTGGAATTGATGACCCTCCCCCTCCCCCCCTCCGTGTGGGATCCCGACTTCCGGAATGAGTTTACCGACATGTTCAATCAACTTCATCTTCCCGTCTTGCGGAAATTGACTCTGGCTGGATTACCAAAAAAAGGACAAGTCAAATGCCTTTTAACGGCGCTGGCAGTTGCACCGTTTCAGGTGCCGGTGGTAGACTTTCAGACGGACGCACCGCTGAGCAAAGCTCAAATGAACAAAATCGCGCCTTTGTTCTCAATTGTGGGAGAGGTTACGGTTTGTGGGTAAGTGCTCTGTTGTCTCGCCCCATACACTTGGTGATGCAAACCTTGTCTTCTCTAGGAAATTGGCGCAGATCAACGAGTATCGGCATTCACGAATGGAAAAACTGAAGCTATGTTTCTCGAGATAACTATACCTCAAGTACGCGTCGATGAATTCTGCCGTGCCTCGAAGTTTCAATTCGCATTTAAGCAATGTCATCAGTCACATCCTTGCCTTGGGGTAACGTACGACAAACTACCAAGTGAATAGTTGACGTTCAGCGTACTAATGGGTTAGTCGATCCACAGTGGTGTTCCTCTAGTGTTTCATCCAGTGTATCCTCCAATGTATCCTCCGATGTGTTTGAAATGGAACTGGCATCCGAACTTTGGCTAGCGATTTTCGGTCGTCGTCTTTCTCCAACAATTCAAGTTCTGAGGGCCTGTTCTACTCGCCTTCATTGATTGTAAGGATGTGTTTAAATTGATGAAAGTCATTTGTTTACTGGAGCTCATGCAAGTATACGCATTGGAATGATGGATGCCTCTATCAAGTCCTCTATATAATATTTCCTCAATCGTGCGCACCTGCAACTCAAGCTCATGTTCCAGCCAGGATTATCATGCCTGATCGTCGACTACACACCAAGGATATTCTACGTGCGCTTCAAGAATCCTGCATTCCAGAGAGGCACGACGGTCATACGTGTGAGCGGCAGAGATGTCGCACAGAGTATACAGTACACGACTGATCGTCATATTGCGAAATCTGCAACAACTAAGTTGTAAGTATCAAGACGGTCCTAGTACCAGAAATTAGAGTGAAGGAACAGGGACGGATATTCTGCTCGCTGCTCATCTTTTTCAACGCTGTACTGACGGCAATCAGATTCTCCAGTGGACAATTTGAGCGTGCCAGGAACGTATTGAACGCCGCCTCATCATGATGGGGCCACGGCCGAACACCGCGAATCTTGGCATAAAGTACGCGTAGGTTGGGCAGTGAGAGAGCATCGAGGAAGTCGGATAATTGGGGCCTTCGATCTGTAAATCCAAAAGTCATACGTAAGGATTGAAGTTTGGAGGGCGTGAATGACTCCAAGGCCTAGCTGTGGTGGAAGGACATGTTAGTCTTTAATGAGGTGAGGTTGGGAGCTAGCTGGAGCAGGTGGAGAACTGCGTTTGCTTGATAAATCGATCACAACATCTGTCAAGTGGGCGCATACAGGACTGAAAGAGTACAAGTCATCGAGGTGGAACGGCGGCCTTTTTACTACTACTTTGAGACAGCGCAGAGTGAACTGCACTTGCGAGATATTGTATGCGATAGTGGGCATAACAGCGTAATCGGAAGTGCACACGCATGTTGCCTGCCCTTCAAGTGTTACGAAGTCCGACAATACAAGTAGGATCGGGACTGTGGAAAATGTTGATAGAGAGACGTTATGTGATTGATGTAAGGCTGAAGAAGGTGTCGGGGCTTGGTCGAGTGATCATGGGAGTAGCACGGGAACGTTAACGAGAGCAGATGTCCTCGAGAATGCTTGAACCACGAGTCATAGCAGAAAGATTGCCCCTGCCAGTCTCCACGGTCAACCCCCACACGCAGCCTGCAGGTTTGATAGACACGGCAGAGACTGTTCTCCTTACGTGGCTCCGAGCAGCGTTTCTTCGTGCAATTTTCTACCTGCACGTACTTCTGTAGCAACACTTTGGTGGGAGGTTGCCTGTGACCAGGAATTAGTTTAGCAACGCAAATTCCAGCTCTGCATTGTGCGACGGTGGTCACAAAGAAAGGCACAGGATGTAAAAAATGTGAGTAGGGATTGTTAGACGCGCCTATTGAATCGAGATTCGATAGTATCGATAACACACAGTGGCATGAGATCAAAGTCGAAAGGAGTCCCGACCATGCCAAATTAATTGCCAATCTAAAATGACCCACTTTCACACACACCTGCTGTCTGCTTAAGGTCTCCTAATATTGTTATCTTAATATTTGACTCCAGATGTTGGATGCTTTCAACGATGAAAGCATTCGGCAAGAAGAGCATGAAAGTGCTCTGTGAGATCCATGCATTGTCCTTCTCTCATTCTAGTTCTTCCGCCAAGGTCACACCGTACATCCATCGGCTGCCAGTGGAAATCCTAGAACAAGTCTTCTTGCTCATCGTTCAGAGCGCGCCAGGCTGTTCCAATATCTTCTTATGTGGACGTGACACCATTTCTGTCGACGTTGCCAGCCCTCCCCTAGTCTTGACCAGGGTGTGCCGTCGTTGGCGAGTCGTTGCACATTCAACGCCAGGAGTCTGGTCGCGCATCCAGGTCATCCTCCCCGGGCAAGTTAAATCGTTCAAACCATCTATTCCACATCTCCTTCAGTGTTGGCTCGCTCGCTCTGGTAGTCTTCCCCTCGCCCTTCATATTGTTACCAAACCCCGCTCTCGCCGCAAACATCCTTGCACACTAACATCAGCGGCAAACTATCGACTTCTCTATATCCTCCTTGCTGAGAGAAAGCGTTGGGAAACTGTGGTTATGCCAGACGGGTACGACTGGAATCTTGACTTCGACACGCCTCAGTTGAGAACCTTGGCGTGTCACTGGTCAAATTTCAGCGAATTCAATGCACCAAATCTTGTCCGGCTATCCATCAGCAGTCATTGCTTCCCAGTCACCCCTACTTGCAAAGATCTACGTCATCTCTACCTCCAGACTGTTTCCGCGCGTACTATAAGCTCCACTATAGCCATTTTCCCTCATTTGGAGACCATCGTGGTCGATATCATATCCTATGGTGATGATCCTGCGTCTAGAAGTGTTTCGGCGACGCTGGAATCGATGACCCTCCCCCTACCCCCCTTCATGTCGGATACTGACTTCCGGAATGAGTTTATCGACATGTTCAGTCAACTTCATCTTCCCGTCTTGCGGAAATTGACTCTGGCTGGATTACCACAAAAAGGACAAGTCAAATGCCTTTTGGCGGCGCTGGGAGTTGCGCCGTTTCAGGTGCCAGTGGTAGACTTTCAGACGGACGCACCGCTGAGCAAAGCTCAAATGAACAATATTGCGCCTTTGTTCTCAATTGTGGGAGAGGTCACGTTGTATGGGTAAGTGCTCTGCTGTCTCACCCCATGCACGTCATGAAAACCTTGTCTTGTCTAGGGAATTGGCTCAGATCAACGAGTATCGGCATTCACGAATGGAGAAACTGAAGCTGTGTTTCTCGAGATAGTATCATGCTTTTCCTGACAATTGTTGTGCACCTGTGATCCAAGCTCGTCTTGCGTACAGTCGGGGGAGCTCACCGAAATGCAGAGGTGGACAGTGACACGCTTGTATGAGTACCGACCGAAGCTCCTGTATGTATACTAACATGTGTGTAAAATATGATCACATAAATGCCCGCGTCTAGCAGTGCCCTATCTACGAAATCCCTTGCCCCCTGTACAATGGCTACCATGTCCAGAGTTTTGGATGATAGCAAAGCAGTTACCGATCGACGCCTCCCTCGTGCGAAACAATATTTCCGTCTGTGTCATCAGCACATTCCGGCCATGATAAACAAATACATCCGACGGAACAGGCCTTCGAGCTCTTGAATAGAGTATCCACGAGTCCTATGGTTTCTTCACTGGAGAGCGCTGGGTTTTTGTGGATTTCATCTTCGTCCGGGAGTTTATCGACAGGCTTTGAATACATTTGTGCTTTTCAGCGAAAAACAGGATGCTGCCCAAACCAAATTATAGGTCAAAGAGCGGACAATCGATTGAGGATGTTGTTGAATGAACTTCTTGAGCTTGCGGGAGTCATCCAACTTTTACTTCCCTCTCAGAGGTTGTGTTTGAGTTAAAGGTCCAGGGGGTTGGACCAAACACAGTACTATCGGCTACCACAACTTCGGACAACCACTGGTTCGGACACTTCGCAACACACACACAATTCTGCCTCAATAAAATATTTTGCCTCACCACATACAATTGTACGCTTATTGTATAGTGCTACACAGTTGAATCGTCGAAATTGGTGCAGAAATGACAGAGATAGTTGTTGAGGTGTGACAGACCGGCTTTGTCACCCGGCGAGTCGGAGTTTCAACATCTTGTAGGACACAGAGCGTCAATTTGGTCAAGGCTGGGCTTGTAACACCAAATTGCCGAGCGGAGTTGGAATAACTACCCTGTGACCTTGTGTGACTGTCCGAAGTTATTGTTGTCCGAAGTAGAGCTGATAACGGACAAATTGACGGTCCTGCGTGACAGCTGACCAATCTGGCAGCGCCACCGCGTCACGTGAAACGGCCACGCAAAGTTCTAAGTCCAGACGCGACCCCAGAAGGTCTTGAGTCCAGCCCACGACAGTTTGAAATCGGCACGGAAGACGTGCGGGACGGATCAGCGGACGCCGTAGGCGACGAAATTCGACGATTTTGAGCTGCGGGAGGGCTCCAAAAGCTGCTGGACGGGTCAGAGGGTGCCTGGGTGTGTAGGTGAGCACAATGCGACATAGCCTAAGGGAAAATGCCGACACGCTAACCGAGAGGACTGCGAATTTCGCACATTAGGACCGTCAATCTTCCATTTGCACCCACCTTCGGTTTGGGTGGTAACTCGACCTCTCCTCCCGCCAAAAAACCGCGCTGCATGCTGCTATACTGCAGATTGACGGTCCTCGGATTTACAGTCCCAGGACCTTTGGCTGGTACTGCCACCGGCGCTTATGTACGCAACCTCGCTATAGGGCAAGGTGAGTCTCCTGTTCTCGTTCGGCTCCCCATCTCCTCCACCTATCTAGCAGCTGTGCTCGTCAGCCCTCACTGATCTATATTTACATTTCTAGCTGTGCTCGTCGTGATGGGCATCAACGACTTATGGGAGGCACGTCCTCCCCATTGTTCACTCGCCTGGGTGCTGACACTCACCCCGTTTTTCAGGTCCTCGAACCTGCTGCAGCAATCGTGCCCCTCATCTCTCTCGCCATCGAGGGCCGCTACGAGGGACCCGCACCGCATGTGCCTTATGTTGTGGGTGTTGACGCAAGGTTCGTGTTCTCCCGCTCGCTGTCTGTGCTCGACTACTCACGTTTCAGTCTAGTGCTTGGTTTGAGCAATGCCAGCAGGGCAGGTGGCACCGCTGCGCATGCTCAGACGGGCCAAAATCCTGCCCTCCGAACATTTTTATTTCGGCCTCGCTCGCCTCGTCCGTCTCCCAGTCCAGCTGATTTTCGCGTTCGACGGCAACCAGCGACCGCAGATCAAACGGGGCCACAGGGTATCCACTAATGACCATTGGATGGTCAAGCCCACGCAGCGACTACTGAATGCGTTCAACGTGCAATGGATCACGGTACGTTTTTTTCTTAATATTCTTTTATTCACATTTTTCATTCAGATCTATCTACTGGCAGGCTGCTGGAGAAGCCGAGGCGCAGCTGGCGCAGATGAACGGTGCTGGTGTCATCGATGCTGTCATGACGGATGACAGCGACGCGTTTGTTTTCGGTGCTCACACTGTCCTGCGCAAGTAAGTTTTCTCTCATTCTCTCGTTTGCATGCTCTGCTAATCCATTTCAAGTTCGACAGTTTTCAATTAGACTCGACGGTCAAACTATATACAGCGAGTGCGATTCAAGAGCACGTGGACTGCCAGTCTTACTGGCGACGGATTCCTCACCCTCGCCATCTGCTGCGGCGGCGATTACGACAAGGTAAGCAGAACCAGTCTGCTGCCTAGCCTGGCTGACGAGACCTGCTTTCCAGAAGGGCCTGGTGGGGTGCGGTCGTGAAACGGCGCTTGGCCTGGCTCGCTGCGTGGATGCTGGCGTGCTTCGCACTGCCATGTGTGGCAACAGCCTTGACGGGCCTCTGCAACGGTGGCGGGATGCCGCTCGGTATCATCTTGTCGACGACCCCACTGGAAAAATGGGACGTTCTCACCCTGCTCTTGCACACTCGCTCCCCGACTCGTTCCCCGATCCGCACGTCATCGACTTGTATGCACGCCCTGCTGTCACTGCAATCGCCAAGCTGCCCATTCTCCAATCCCCCGTCCCCGCCCGACATTGCCCCACTTGCCTCGCTTGTTCAACAGCTTCTCGGCTGGGAATCGAAGAAGGTCGTCAGCACCTTTCGCTCGACGATCTGGCCTGTCGTGGTCTTGCACTGAAGTCCTCGAGGACCTGGCTAACAATTCTCCTGCAAGTGACGAGGTTTGTCGCCGTTCTCCTCCCCACGCGCAAACATTCCCAATTGATGTACAGGTACAGATTGCCCTTGCTCCGGCCTGCACGAGGGCAGTGTTTCAGAGCCATGCTGTGCGCCCGAAAAAAGCCCTTGCGGGTGTTCCAGGGCACAATAACGACGTGCCCACTCATGACCTCGAGCAGTCCACACTCCAGTTGCTCGAGGATTCACCTGGCTGCTCTCATTGTGAGGATCGTGCCCCGCGATCTCACAGATACATTCGAGTTTGGCTCGCCGACAAAATCTACGATTCCTGGGTGCAGACAATGATTCTGCAGTCTCCAAATCATCCCAGCACCTCAAACGCTACTCACTCTTCCGTCATTGATCTCACGCACGACGACGAGGCAGTGGCAGTTAGTGATGTCATTGACCTTACTCAAGATGGGGATGATGTAGTGCCCTGGAGCGCCGGTGCCAGTCATGATTTTATTGATCTTACTCTCTGATGCAATTGTTTTTTTTCAACCTACTGTATCTAGCGCCCCCCATGTATTAGTATTGTGTGGTTTGTTATAGCATTGAAGCACCTTCACGCCCTTCTGTTGTTTCTCCTTCTTGTTCTGTTGCATCATTGAGGTCCAACGCCGCTACTCCTGCCGCTTCTCGTCCTCGTGCTTCAATATCAGACGTTGTGAGGAGAACACCTTCAGCTTCATCCATCTCTTCGACTTCAGTTCCTACGCGGCAGTCTACTTCAATCACATCCATTCGAGTCGGACCTTCAAGAGCTCAGCACTACCTTACAACAAAATCATGACGAACACTCACTGGTCCTTATTCTCCTCGTCCTCCAAGCCAGATGCACAATTTCTTCAATTCTGCGCAAACACCACTGTCTCAACAAACTCCTACTCCTTGTGGTCAGCGCACCCCTCTTGCCGATATCTCCTTCGATGCCACACCCGTCATATACGACAAGCTCCGTAAAATTCTGGATGGGCAAGAGTCTGTCAAACTATACCTGGAATTCTTGAAGCGCAACAATAAGGTAGTAGATATGCTGGTTCTGAGGAACACAAAAGTGAGTATTTTCGTTATAGATTAAATCGTCGTTAATATTTGTCGACAGGACATTCTCGAGGCCCAGACGTCTATATATCATACCGCGCCGGTCACTCTGCAGAACACCTTCATGCACGCTGGAACAACTTCCGATGTGTTCCTTCACGAAAACCTTGAATGGCTCGGTTTAGCATCTAACTGGGCCAAGTTCTCTACGACCGCCACCCTCGGTGTCATTCACAAGGGTTATTTCGAAGAGGGGATGAACATTCTTGGCCCATACCTCCCCCAAGCAGGAGGAGAAAGCCAGATCCAAGGGGCCGCCTTCTCAGAGGGTGGTGCTCTTTATGCTCTTGGCTTGATCAACGCTGGCTGTAGTAGAGGCCAACCCGTCGAGAACTACCTACACGAGACCATGAAAACCGCTCATGGCGAGGTTGTGCAGCACGGTGCGTCAGCCCAGCATACCAAGCGCTGTTTGCGCAGGCAGTCAAAGAAGCTGTTGGGGATAAGCTCACTATATCTCACTCATGCTCACTTCCCGTCCAGTCCTGCAGAAAGCTCTCTTTCGGATGACGATGATGAGGAGGACAACGCTGCCACCGGGCAACATTTCTCCTTCCCAGATCTAGATGAGCAGATAAGACAGACCATCAAAGAATACGGCGCAGTCTTCCCCAAGCTTAATTTTTCTTCACCCAAGGTCAGCTCGACTCCATCAATATCAATCCCCATTCACATCGAACACAGGACGCATCATGGGTACTATCTCCATCCTCGCCTCTTAAATGCACATCTCCATCAGACATCTACATAATGTGAAAATCCTCGGACTATGTATCACACAATCTGAGTATCTACACGGTCTCTTCACACTGGAATCAAGCGCACTTGATCTCCATATCATCAACTCACCTTCACATCCCGCCACGACGCGCAATGCACCAGCTCACCAACACAACATGCTGCCAATCTGTCGGGGCTGTTGGCGCAATCACCGAAGGCAAGATCGCCCAAGAGGTCCTTGACAAAGGTCAAGCCAATGTTGTTTCGGTTGGGTGGTTGTTCCAAAAGAACCCTGGGACTGTTTGGGCGTGAGTGTATATTCCTCGCGAGATAAGTTGATGCCTGATCTTACGATGTATTGGCAGATTTGTGTCAGACCTGAAGGACGCACCTCTCACGCTGCTCAACATTATGGAGAAAGACCTTCCTCACGCTGAGTTCGCATTCTCTGAGGAGCACGAGCGTCAGATTGACGAGACTGAGGGTGAATGGTTGTCGAGGCATCTTGAGCTCTCGGAGGAGATCAAGAGAATCACTTTCGAGCTGGAGGCAAGTCCATGCTTAACGTCTCCGATATGATTTTCTCATGGGTGATATAGAGTCAAGAAGCACACTATGACGCTAAAATTGACGCTGTAAAGGCCGAGCACGATTTTGGGTGCGTCGTGATCATTGTTGCGTTTTTCCTAGCACCACTTATACACTCATTTTCACTCGTCTCGATGACGCCGCTAACATATCCACTTTCATCACAGGGATCTTCAAGCGCAACAGTTGGGGCCGCAGGTGTGGAGACAAAACAACTAGATTATGTAGCGCATACTTGTGTGTACAGTAGTAGATTAGAAAAATTTACTGTTAATGAACTATTGGACAAATGCCCGAGTGAAGATTGAAGCTACCTTACTTATGATCAAGAAAACTGCTCCTCAGGGTTGTGGTCCACCGAAGATTTGGCGTGCCCGTTGTTCGACGATGTCAGGACGTGTCGTCAGAAGCTCGCGCCACTTTTTTGCAACTGGCGTCGTCCTTGCTCGACAAGTAAGCCCTGCCACCTTTTGTGTAGCAAAAGGCACCGCGGGCCAGTGGGTGGTTGAGGTTGCCGCCGAAAAAAGTCGCGCTGCATCTTTAGCGTCTCGGGCAGCAGCAGAGACTCGGTGCTCTGCGAGACGGTTCAGGATCTGTTGGTAAGAAAAAATCTTACTATTCTCGTCACTGAATGCACGCCAGAACGAAGGCATTGTCTGGGTATCGCTGCCGCTTCTTCAGCAATGAACTTGAAGACAGACGAAAGGTCAGATAGGCACTGTGCGACTCGCTGGAAGATAATCATACCTTCCAATTTCCCCATTCTACTCGAAGCGCATCCCATGCTGTAGTCTTGACACCCTTTCCTTTCTTGTAGAACTCGCCCCAATACTTGAACAGGGATTCCGCGACCGTTGACAACAAGTAAGTTCGATTCCTCCCATTCTTCACACAGCCGGTTGATATCTTTCGAGAGGTGGACTGTAGGAGGTGACGGCACAGTTGTCCTGTCATATGGAAACTGCTCTTGGCCAAGGTGCGCGATTCCGAGGTTTTCGGGGGGGATTACCTCTGGAGGCAGAGAAGTGGATGCTGTCTGCGTCATCGTGCGAGGTTTGGACGGCGCGTTGTTGCTGACAATGCGTGCTTCTGCGTGGGACTGGACAACTGTGTTATGGCACCCAGAGCTTCGAGTCTCCATGTGTAAGGTGCGTGTATCTTTATCTTTTGATCCCATCAGTGTTTTCATATCGAGAATGTGCGATGTGAGGACACTGATGTGATTTTCGACGTTACTGAGGTCCTCTCGCACAGACAACATGTTGGAATCCACTTTCCGCATACGAACAGCGAAAGCATCCTGTTGCGGACGTTCTTCAGCTTCGGTTGTCGAGGCAACTTGTTGGTGGCAGCTTTTTTGCTGTGTTTTCGGAGGTACGCTCAAATCATGAGGCATACCGAATGCTGACAGCACTGCATGTGCCTTTTTGACAATATTATTATAGGCTTCGATGGTATGGCACACTTCTGCTCACCCATGCTGAATTTGCAGCTCGATCGTCATCCTGGAGCGCCCGTTGCGTGCGATTTGCGCTCTTCTTGCTTTTGTACGTAATCGTTTGTTCCTCGATTCCGAACACCTCCTCAATCCTTCGTTTCGAAAGGGATTGGCGTGAGGCATGTTCCCCTCGTTTCCGTTTCAGCTTAGGCCTGAATAAGCTTTACCAAGAATTAGGTACACGAGCACTGATTCAGCACACACGCCAGCGACACACCTCAGCCACTCGTCTCGGTCATTGGAAAACTGACGAAGTCTGTCCAACATCTCCGTGCGATTGCCACGGGTCGGCCTGTCCATAGCTCTTGAGCTTCTCATGTAAGTTAGCCTTCGTTGTCTTCACTGTTCTGTTGTATTTTCATGAATTAAATCAAACATGCTGAAAGGGGGAGAAATGTGTGACATACACTGTCCAAATGAAAGATTCAACTGCTTGTCCTGGTGTGTACTGTTTGACCGAGTACGGGCAGTTCGAGCTCTTCTGACTCTGAGTGATGTTGAGACATGGTGACACCATGAACTAGTAATGGTAATGTATTTACGTGTCAGTGTCAATGTTTAATTTGAATCAGGGGGTTCAAGTTGGTTTGTTTCCGTGCCGGCCGAGTGTTTCAATTCTCGATCACTTGGTCTGAACCCAAATTTTCTATCATGTCCGAGTCCTTACTACATGCCTTCAAAGGTGCTGATTTATACTTTGCCGAGTCAAAACACATCAGTGTCGAAGGCTGCAGAAGAGGATCAGATCGAGGAGGAGGAATCTCTCCTCAACAGCTTTGATGTTGATGACCTGTGAAGCTGCCGGCACCCTTCGGTTCAGTACTACGAACACTGCTGGTGGCGAGGACAATGTGAAAAAGAAGAATCCTAAAGACAGCAACAACCAGTTAGCATCTAGTTTGCAGGCAGCATCAGAGGGAGTGGTTATTGGTACAACACTCTCCGACTACCAGAGGTATGGCATGGGACCAGCGAAAACTGTCTCGAATCTCACGCGTGTGATCTCTCCAGATACTGGAATCAGTTTAAAGAATTTTGTGTCACCATCGACAAAGCACAAGTTGCGAGCGAGATTGACAATCTTTTTCCGAACCTTCCGGCTGAATTTCCAACGTGGATCGCGCTATGGATCATGGATAAGTGAGTGCATCAAACATTGTGTTTATTTCAGTGCTAAGCTATGGAATCGAGATGCGACGAAAACGATATATGGACCGGGAAAGCAAAGGATCCCAGTGTTCCACGTGCAACGTATGGCACGGCACAGAAGATGCGTGCCGCCATAAGCCACAAATTCGGCAGAGACTACCAGCTCGGAACACAGCCATGGCTCGGAGCACCCAGCTATGCCAGGCATATTCATCGGAAACCCCTCGCTTTCGGTGACGATTTCACAGTATATGGTCAGTCTTCGTCGGCGGAAGGTATTGGACTTTAGCATCGTGTAAAGTGCTGTCGGTGCTGATTTCACGCTATAGATCCGAGCAGGCGAAGCAGTAATGAGTGCTCGCGCGATGGATGAACCTACCATGAAGAGGCTCTGGGAATTTGCATGGTCCACGGACCGAAAAGAAATCGGCCCGATCTCACGCAAACGAAAGGCAGAAAATCCTTCTGAATGGGCTGGATTTTTGCTCCGCGAGATGCTTTATTTACTCTACCTTCTCTCGATGCTTTGCCTGCTCCGCTACGACGAAGCATTGCGGATCACCTGGGCCGATGTCACGTTCCAGGTTCAGGACTTGCTGATAAAAAACCACTGGCTCGATGCGACTCCCGAGCTTTTCACATCGCAGGTCAGCTACCAACCCGCACAGTTTCGAGTGAAGCTTAGAATTACCCTTTCGAAAGACACATCAGTATGGAGGTCAGTGACTGTATGGGCTGTTGCCCACCTTACGGCTAACCTCGAACCCACAGGCATAGCCCCGTTTTACATCTATGCTGATCCTGACCGGCCGTGGATGTGCTTGCTGCGAGCGTTCGCGATCTGGTGGCTGTTAGCTCACGAGAGACACAGAGAACTCAACGGGTTCATCTTTCGCAAAAAGATTGGTGTGGACAGCATCAGTGTGAGCCCGACGGACTGCATGGTGAGCTCGAGGTTAGTAGTCATCAAGAGAATTAAAATTGATATGTTATACTCAGACCTCGGACTCCTTCCTCGAATGTTTCCGAAACAATCTCCTCGACATAAACGTTGATCCGCGTCCATATGGTACCCACTCGTTTCGTCGCGGCGGGTGTCAATTTCTGCACACGGTGCGAGGCTGGTCGTTTCGGAAGATCTGCGACTGGGGTGGGTGGGCTGAGAATTTCGACAACCCTGGTACCATATTCAAGTACCTCTTGTCTTGGAATGACAATCCAGCAGAGGCTCGCGAACATTACATGAACCCAAACAGGCCAGGCTGTGACCCTTGCTATAGCTGCGGAAGAACTTGTCATTGTGGTTAACTAGATACTTACAATACATGTCTAGTCGTGTCTCAACTAGTGAATAAGCGGTGATATAAAAAACGCAGGCGCGGTGGGGGCAGACCCATCTACTCGTGGTTTATCCGACAGCCGTGGCCCATTGGAGATGCCCGTCTGTCAGGGTGCACAGGTGCGCACGAAGAATATCGTCTGTGACAAAATGATTCCCTATAATTCGATGGTAAGTGAAATACCGGATAATGATAAAAGTGCGACGCACAAATTCGGGGCCTGGCAAATGATAAGTTGCAATACGTTGATAGCAGTCAGGACCTGAGCAGTCTGCTTGGTCTGTTTCCCATCAATGAACGCTTGCAATTCCCTGCAATTCGATAGTAAGCGAAAATTGAGAGAACTCGTCCAATAGAAGTTCATACCTAAATCTAATTTGATCTGCGGCGACTTTCTTCAGGGAAACTACCAGGACGCCGCGCGTCGGGGCAGACCCATCTACTCGTGGTTGATCCAACAGCCGTGGCACATTGGAGATGCCCGTCTGCCAGGGTGCACAGGTGCGCACGAAGAATATCGTTTGAACAAACGAGTTCAAGACGGCCGTGACCCCCAGTGGAGATCACCGGTATATCGGGATGCACCTGCCTCAACAATGCAACAAGAGGTTAGACCCGCGATGAAGAGGTAAGAGGACGCACCAATGCACTCGAAGATGTCGTTGACAAACGAGTTCAGGATGGCCGCGGTCCCATTGGAGACGGGCACATACCAGGGTGTGCATGCCTCAAAACACTGCGGCCAAATTAGACCCGCGACGAGGTCGACGTAGAGGTAGGACGACGTACCGACGCGCTCGAATATATCATTGACAAACGAGTTCAGCCTGAGGAAAGGCCCACCTGCTTTCTTCAAGTCAGTGGTCTTTGCAGGTGCCTTTGAGGCAGTCAAACGACTCTACGTCCGTCGTCGTTCCATCTCTCGGGCTGGTTTTCGTTCCGCGAGATCGTCGATCGTCGTCGATCGTGTCGGTGGTCGAGGTCCAGGCGCACATGGAGCGGTATTGGCAAAACTCAGGTCATCAAACTCAGAAAGGAAGGCGAGCGCTGTGGCTGAGTCAGTCACGTGACGCGTTTGCAGTCTTAGCGAGGACTGCAAACGTCACTGGCAGGACCGTCAATCTTTCACACGAAGTTGTAGTAGCCGATAGTATATTGCTGATTAAGCGCATAGCAAGCAAAGGAACTCCCACGGGTCTAGTTCATCACGGACGACGATGGCGACAACAGTATCCCCCCCCTCAAATTGCTTCAGATGACGGTACTTCTGGACGTAGAAAGAGGTGCTTGAAGATCATTTTGTTGAAACGTCTGACCGCTTATAATGCTCTTAGGTCTCGTTCTGGCTCGCCCGGTGAACCAGATGGCATTCCGCCATCAACTCGCCGTCGTTCGCAATCACCGTCTCGCGTTCATATAGACCTTCCTCGTGTAAGTGATGTGGACCCCATTCGACGGGCCGAAAGGGAGAGACAACTTGCTGCAAATATAGCAGCCATGAACCTCGAAAAAGCGACAAATCCCAAAGTGCAAGACGGCGCACAGGTCCAAGCAGAAAGGCAGGCTGAATTCGCCAAGCTCATAGGCTCGCGTTCAGGTGGCGTGTACATGCCCCCTGCACGTCTACGTGCCTTGCAAGCTGCCGCCAGCAATGACAAAACCAGTCCAGAATACCAGCGATTGTCTTGGGATGCGCTCCGCAAATCTCTTACTGGTATTGTCAATCGAGTCAACATTGCGAATATCAAACAAATCGTCCCTGAACTCTTCTCCGAAAATCTCATCCGTGGTCGAGGCCTTTTTTCCCGGAGCATCATGAAAGCGCAGTCATCAAGTTTGCCATTTACGCCTGTCTTTGCTGCTGTGGTAGCCGTTATCAACACAAAACTCCCTCAAGTGGGAGAACTTGTTCTTACTCGTTTAATCAGTCAATTCAGACGATCATTCAAGCGAAATGACAAGGTGAGCAGTTCCGGACCGTGTCATGAATTTTCGAGATCGCTCACCTCGCCTTTCAAGATTGTATGCCATTCAACAACAACTTTCATCGCCCATCTCGTCAACCAAGCTGTCGCTCATGAAATTATAGCTCTCCAAATCCTGGTTCTTCTTCTAGAGCGACCTACCGATGACTCAATTGAAATTGCTGTCGGTTTCATGCGCGAAGTGGGCGCCTTCCTCGCTGAAAACTCACCAAAGGCCAATGCAACCGTCTTTGAACGATTCCGTGCTGTCTTGAATGAAGGGTCCATCAGCCACAGGGTTCAATATATGATCGAAGTTTTGATGCAAACGAGGAAGGACAAGTACAAGGACAACCCAATCCTTCCCGAGGGTCTTGACTTGGTCGAAGAAGAAGAGCAGATCACACATCAAATACAGCTTGAGGAAGAGCTCCAGATCCAGGAAGGATTAAGTGCGTACTCGTTCTCTGACAAAAGAAAAGCTGGCCTAAATTTCATTTTTAGACGTTTTCAAGTTTGATCCGAATTACCTAGAGAACGAGGAAAAGTACAAGTCTATCAAGGCTGAGATTCTAGGTGAAGGTTCAGATGACGAAGAAACTGGCTCTGAAGAATCGTCTAGCGAGGATGAAGACGAAGGTTCGTTTTGTTCTGCACCATTGTCTTATGTTGTGAGCTCATATCATGCAGTGGTGGCGGACAAAGAAGGCATCGAAGACCGTACAGAGACCAACCTCGTGAACCTGCGTAGGACGATCTACTTGACTATCATGAACGCCCTTAATTACGAGGAAGCTGTACATAAGCTTCTCAAAGTACAAATCAAAGAAGGCGATGAGGTAGGCGGTCGTGTAGTTGACGCTTCGCAGATGATTGACTGTTCTTTTAGATTGAGCTCATCAACATGGTGATTGAATGTTGCTCCCAAGAGCGTTCTTACTCCACCTTCTATGGTCTCGTCGGCGAGCGCTTCAGCAAACTCAACCGTGTTTGGACAGATGCTCTCGAGCAGGCCTTCGCTAATTACTACACAACAATCCATCGGTATGAGACTAATCGCCTACGCAACATTTCCCGTTTCTTTGGGCACATGATCGCGACGGACGCCATCTCCTGGATTGCGCTCGAGTGTGTCAAGATCAATGAGGAGGATACGACGAGCTCCAGCCGTATTTTCGTCAAGATTATGATGCAAGAGATGATGGAGAGTATGGGATTGAAAATGCTCGCGGAGAGGTTCAAGGATGAGCAAGTCAAGCACGCGACCAAGGACATGTTCCCGATGGACAACCCAAAAAACACGCGGTTCTCCATCAACTACTTCACGAGCATCGGACTTGGTATTCTCACTGAGGAAATGAGAGAGTACCTTAAGGTATGTCTAGTCTACACACTTGAGACATTAAGGTGACTCAATTTTTCGCAATAGAACGCCCCGCGCCTCATCATGGAACAACGACGTGCCATGCTGGAGCAAGAGTCTAGTTCATCCAGCAGTGACTCCGATTCATCTGATTCTGACTCGGATTCTGACTCGGACTCGGACTCGGACGCCTCCCCATCGGATTCTGGATCTTCCGTTGACTCTAGGCGACGCCGACGAACTCCTTCTCCCCCTCGCAGAGGGCGGGATGACTCGCGTTCTCTGCCACGCCGCAGTGTGCGAGACGACTCTCGTCGTCCCCCTGCACGCCGTGATGCGCGGGACGACTCGCGCACTCCACCTCCACCTCCACGTCGTGGCGCTCGTGATGACTCGCGCACCCCGCCCCCACCCCCGCGTCGTGGTGCCCGAGATGAATCCCGCTCTCCTCCTCCACGCCGAGGCGGACGCTACTCCTCTCGTACACCGTCCCCGTCCCCTCCGCCGCGACAGAGAGATGGACGAGAATACACTCGTCGTGATTCTCCTCCTCACCGAAGAGATGACCGATCTCCTCCGCCTCGCAAGCGGGATATGGATGGGCGGGATCGCGGTGGACGGGATGGTGGATATGAGCGGCGGCGCAAGGATGACCATCGTGAAAGAGAGCGGAATGAACGATCTCCTGGAGGTGACAGGCGGCGAAGGGTGTCTGACGAGAGGGAGAGAGACTATGGTGGCAGGCGATGATTTGCTGTGGATTTGACCCTACGTGTACTCGTGCTGTTTGGTGTTTGTTTGCATGATAGTGAATAGTTCTGTATATGCAGATCTCATCTATATCGACAGACTTGTATTCCGGCTACAGATTGAAGAGTATGTTGAGACCAACTGGAACATCCTACTCGCTAGTGATAGTAACCGGGTCAAGCAGTTAGCCTATTGTTACTATAGTTAGAATACGTGAACGAAAATAACACAAGAGCAATGCAGCTTAGGCAAGTAATCAAGATAGCATTCGGATCAAGAATTCAAAAGGCCGGGTCAAGATAGTATTAACAAGTCATGTATCTCTGATATGCAAAACATCGTTCTGCTTCTGGAACAGACAAAAACAAGCAACAGGGTCTCTGATATCCGGCATCAATATATCAATCAGTCCAAGCACATGCTCCGGTTGAGTTATGACAACAGCTTCCATGAGAGGGCTGTGACAATCATTAAAAGGACACTCGGTATTGGTGCAGATGCCATAGCACCGCTCGATCCTGGAGCAGGAAGGAAGTTCGCAGCTTCCGTTTTCTGTTCCGACGCAGACTCCTAATATATTTCACCCGTCGTCAGCGCTATCCTGCCGAGGAAAAAAAAGATAGAAACCTTGAATGCAACCAGCCCCACAATGACGCCAGCAGCAAAGAACATGAAGGCTATTATAAGCCAAATGACGCCCCACACTGACAAGGGCATTAGCGAATGTTCGCCAGAGGTTGAGGGTTCTTACCTCTAGATGGGAAACAACCACAAATCCGAGCGAACGCGGATGCATCGGAGCTGTTGACTTTCCGCGCGATGGTATCGTCTGAAGGGGTCTATTAGTCTGACGCGTGCAAACCTTGAGGGTGGACCTGCCTATCACGTCCCACAGCACATACAGATCCGACATTACGCCAACAAACAAGACCTTATTGAGAGGTTTAGCCTGGAATATGAGAGATATCCACTAGTAAAACAACTCACAAAGAAACGCAATGCAACACTGTCGGCCACAAGCCAGAACAACACGATCAAGCCGGACATGCCAAGGATGAGCGCCCATGTCCTACATAATCGGCTCAGCACCCATCCTTCCGCAGTTGAGCAGCGCAGAACCAATACTCACAACCAATTCCTGCGCGCCCACCATAACGTGAAGAGGAAAAATACACCAAGAGCGAGACAAGCGATTTTGCTCGCATTGGTGTCAAATCCGCATGCAATGAGGGCAGCGCCGATGAGTGAGGACCCGAGATATCCAGCAGGAAGAGTGATCCATGATATGCCGCCCGACATGCGGGTCTCGCCGCCTTCGTCAGCTGTCCGAATAGTGACAGAATAAGCAGGGGCTCGATAGTGAGATAAAGACATCGAACTAACGATCGAGCTCGACGGAATGGATAGTAGCGCATGTCAAAATACCAGCAATTGCGTGGCTCATCTAGGAAATAACTTAACGCCTCATGTCTTGAGCAGCGGTGAGGTGAGCCTACCTCATGGAAGCCCACAGTAAGCAGTCTACAACGATATCAACGTACAACATTTTGGACACTAGGAGGAACGTACTTGAAAGGATATACTGCGCGTAGTAGATCCGAACACATTAGGGCGCCGCAGGAGGAAATGACATGAAGAGATACGCACTAATCCAACTCAACACTGGGACATGCCTGTGAACAGGAAGACTCAATCGGGACCATTCCACCGGGAGGCTGGTGGGGGCTCACCAGAGGATGGCGATAACTACCACATAGCAGCCTGCTACAATTAAAGTTGTCCTCTGAGTAGCATTCGGAGTGAGTTGTGTGCTAACGTCTCTAGCATACAAATTGAAGGTTTGGTCATCAAGGTAGGGCATTTCGTGAATCGTAACTTGAGAAAACGGGGCCGTTAGAGTGGAACGGATAAGAAGCACCAAGGTCCAAGACTCAAGTTATAGTTCAAGCTGCGCGGTCACCGCAATCAACATGGCTGAGCACGTGCACGCGCTTATATCAAAACATAAGACAGAGATGCATAAATCCATTATACGAAAATAGTAAACAGGGTACATAAACAACAGACCGAGGGTAACGACACAAACAACAGATGCGGCATGAATGCGAATACATGATGAAGAGCACACAAGAACATATCAACAGCACCGTGACCGGCAGGAAACTTAAAGCTCATCATCGGTGACTTCTTCACCTCGTTTCTTACGAGCCATGCGCTCCTTCTTAAGCTGTGGAAATAATATTTGTGAGCGCAATTCAAAGAAAAACAAAGGGAGTCGAGCTGACCTTGCGCTGTTCGGCGGACGTCAGCTTCTTGGCCTTTTTGTTGTCGATCTTGTTGCCCATGGCATCATATTGAACCTCCTCCTCACCATCCTTCTTGTCAATACGGGGACCTGAACCTTGACCCTCGACCCAGTTGTGGCCGGAAGCCTCGAGGTGGCCATCGCGCATGGCCCAAACCTCGTGGCAGAGGGACTCGGAGAAGTCCCTGTTGTGGGTGATAACGAGCACACCACCCTCGAAGACCTTCAAGGCCTCGATGAGCGCAGCAAGCGACTCACGATCGAGGTAGTCTGCATAGGACGTAAGTAATGGACAGGAAGAAAAAAACAAGAGAACATACTAGTCGGCTCGTCCAAGCAGATGACGTGAGGCCGGCGCCAGGTAGCAGCGCCGAGAACGATTTTGACTTTCTGACCGCCAGAAAGACCCCTCATGGAGTTATGCGATACAAACTCGGGCTCGAGACCGAAGTCAGCAAAGTGCTTCTCAATCTCCCGACGGACAAGAGGGCGCAAGAGACCGAGGCGCTGGGCTTCACGAGTATCCACTTCGAGCACTTTCTGTAAAAATGGTCCATCAGTCATAAGAAGCCGCTAGAAGCGAACAGTACGAACCTTTTCGAAGCCGCGCTTGATGAGTTCATCACGAGGTAACCACACGTTCTCTGAAGAGCTCATGTTCTTGAAAGAGACCTCATACTCGTAGGACTGCTTCAACTTCTTGCGCGCGACAATCTCTTCGATGAACCTCTTCGAACCGTCCTCGTGAACATAGAGGGAACCGTCCTTCATCTTTTGTGCTTCGGCCTCGGAGATTTGGCGGTTGGCCTTCATCATCTCTTCCAAATCCTCACCAGTCTGGTAACGCCAGAGCATGTATTCGAGAGGAGTCTTGTCGAGGTGGTGGTCGATATGGTGGAAAGCGTGCTGTGCAACGTAACCGATGACCAAGTTGGGATGCTTCCAAATTTCACCACCCCTGTTGGCCTCCATGTCGCCAATGAGGAGCTTCACTAGTGTCGACTTGCCTGAACCGTTGGGACCAAGAACAGCAACACGAGACGACAGAGAGACTTGGAGATTGATATCGAAAAGTTGCTGGACGGTTTGCGAGGGGTACTGGAAGCCAACCTTGCGCATCTTGAGCAAACTCTTCTCCTTGGTCTTGACACCCTCGAGCAAAGGTGGGTCTGGGAGCTTGAACTTGTAGTCCTCAGCAGCCTCAAGGGTGTAGTAAGACTTCGCCTCAGGGACAACCTTGACGAAGGCCTCAAGGTTACCGCGGTATCTCTTGACCTTAAAGCGGTTGAGGTGGAGGACGTCGGTGATCGTGTTGTTGAGGAAGCTAGAGTCGTGTGAGACGATGATGGAGGTACATGTCTTCAGGCTGACGAGGTAGTTCTCGAGCCAAGCAACGTTGACAACATCCAAGTGGTTGGTAGGCTCATCAAGGAGGAGAATGTCAGCCTTGAAAAGCATGGCCCTAGCAAGGGCAAGCTTCATCTTCCATCCACCGGACAAGCTGCCGATGGCATGCGCCTGACGCTCATCGCTGAAGCCAACGGAAGCGAGGGTCTCGACAACCTCAGCCTCGTCGGCAAGAATGCGTGAATCAGAAAGGATGAATTGAAGGACCGACGTGTCCGCCTCGCTGCCATCAATATCATGCTCGACATAGAAGGTGCGAACCTCATCGGGAGAGGGGAAACCCTCAACCTGACCGTTGGTGATGGCACGCATGAGGGTTGACTTCCCTGTACCGTTCTTACCGCAGAGACCGTAGCGGTGGCCACGCTTGAGACGGAGGGTAGCGGTGTTCAATAGAATCTTTGCACCATAGGCAAGCGAGAACTGGCAGTTGCACAGGTCCTCACCCTCCTCCTCGTCATCAGGGACAGAATCATCCTCGATGTCGTCACTGGCGGAGCGAACAACCCATTCCCTTGCAATGGAGACAGGGTCAGGAGTGGGGGAAACGAATGCGAGGTAAGACGCAAGTGTGTCCCAATCGGGAACGTCGAAGTTCTTGGCGTTGACAAGGTTAGCGGCAAGGCGAGAGACGTAGACGGTAGAAGCGTCAGTGGCAGAGGGAGCGGCAGCGCCTGCTTTCTTGTAAATAGCAGCGAGAGATGAGGTAAGCTGCGATGCCTCAGCAACTTTGAGCGCAGGGAGGTCGGTGCCATCGCTTTCAGCGGGGACTTCACCGACTTGGCGGAGAGTGGCAATGGCTTTGCCAACCACGCCACGAGCCTCAGGGTCACCAATGGTAGTCTCGACCTTGATCAAGCCGGGAAGGAGCTTGGGCAAGAATGGACGGACAGTGACAGGCGAGTCCACGAGCTTGGCCATGTTGTCGACGATACTATATGCAAAATGAGATCTGCGCCCCGGTAATGGAGAACTCGATACTTACACTGCAACCTTACGCTTCGTAGCAGTAAGCTTCTCTAAGAGACCACGAGACAAAAGGGGAACCATCAGGGAAAGAGTAGCAGAGTCTACTTCAGAAACGAATGTGGTAGCCGAGAGGAGATTAATGGTGTTTGGCACCTCTTCGACAGGATTTATGAGAGCCTTAATAAGAGCTGGAATAAAGCGTTCAATGTCCTTGTTCGAGACCAATGCAGTAGCCTTGGTAAGGGAATCGCGTGCAGCCTTCTTCACGTCTGCCTTGGTATCCCAGATAGCCTCGGCAAGAATAGGGACGATGTCGGGCATCAGGCGAGCGGTTTGGAGGGGTGCAGACACAACGATCTGGTTCAGGACAATAAGGGAGCCAGTCTTCACTTGCCATTTACCGGCAGTTTTGATTTCGTGAAGAAGTGCGGGAAGAAGAAGACCGGTTGCCCAGGGGTTCATGGATGCAACAAACTCCCGAACTGCCTCGACGGCTGCGTTACGAGGGGCAGGCATTTTGTCGGCGAAACCCTCAATGAGAGCTGCGTAGAGACCGGAATCGATGAAAGTAGGTTCAAGGGCCTTGGTAGCGCCCGCCTTGGCAAGGGCGGCTACAGCATCGGCTGCACCCTCACGGGCAGCAGCGGATTTTTTGTCGGCAAGAGCCTTAACTGCGGCTTCAACGAAACCGACAGCGGCAATGGCAGCAGGGCCATCATTTTGCACGGCCGAAGCCAGAGTCTTTGCAGCTGCATCACGGGTAGCTTTGTCAGCGACGAAGAGGGCGGCTACGTCAATTTGACCGTCAACAGGGCCCTTGAGAGAGGCAGGGGAAGCGGTAGCAGGAGCGGTAGCGGTAACAGCAGGCATTTCTAGAATCTAAACTGACTATGAGTGCACAGAAGACAGGAGCGCTCAAGAATGAAAGTACCTTTAGTGGAGACGTTGGAAGTAAGTTTTCTTCTATGATGAAGTATGGATTAGGCAAACAAAGCTACAAGGGCGCGCTCTATGTCTACTGAGTGGCTAAATGCCTGAATGGCGGTCAGTGGTAGAAGAGATGGAGGAGGAAGACGAACCTCTATTGAGATATGAAGAAGAGCAAGAAAAAAGAAGTGAGAGACAAGTGAAGAAAATCAATCAGGAAACGCTCCCTGTGATATAAGGCTACAGCCTTTTGCGGAGTTGGAAAAATTCCAGATAATCTAAATTATCTCACCGCTTTTGTCGGCCGGCGCAAGTTGCGCTCCCGGCTAGATCGCTGATCTTACTTCACAGCCACGAAGCTGTGCGTGGCGATGTGGGGCATCTGCATCCACTCTCAAGTACTGCCTTTACCCCGCATTTCTGAATAATCTAACCGTCCCATTGCTCGATATCATACCTACAGGACATCAGAAAAGAATGTGGGTAACATGTAGTGTCACTCCTTCTCGTCTAGCTTAGCGAAGCTCAACGGCGTGAATGACTGTGAAATACATCAGCATGCGCACTACACGCACATAGAAATAGAATTGATGAAATAACTCCACGTACATATCCCTCTCCTTGGTAATGTTTACTGTTCGCTTCAACCCAGTGCAGACGGAGTGCGTGCAAAAATGCCGAAAGACCCTGTTATGGGAACATGTCATAAAGCATGAGTATATCTGATCCACGCCTGATGGGCACGTTTGTAACACGTACCTCCATGATGCACAGAATGAACACGGTTAACGAGAACCAGAATGCAACCATGATCACAAGGGCGATCGTCCCGAAGATACCGGAACCCCCCAAAACTTTCTCGATTGTCATTGTCCACAGCACCTCAGATAACTGGGCATGTGCCAATGACAGGGCCCACAACCGCAGGTAAGATGCGGTATGTGAAATACAGCCGAGACAGAATTCGATGGTGTGGATTATCTGATGGATTACCACCTCGCTGAAGTCGTGTTGTTCCTGTTGATATGAATCAATAACGAAACCACCCCTATCTGCCAGATCATAATAACGTACATGCTCTTCCTCCATCTCCTCCACAATGACACGACCATTACCTTCTTCCTCAATTTCCAGAACCTCATCTGTACTTTCACGAGGCCCACCATTACGGTGACCAAGTTCAACGTACCCTTGACCCTGGATCATTTGCATCTCCTTCCATTGGAAGTACGGTTTAGTGCACAACATCCAAGGCACGCAGACCAGTGCGAGTAGAAGAAGCACAACCTGAACGAAGGCTTGTCCGGAATATAGCTGTGAAGCAGGATCTACCTTCCCTGGTGACAGGAACATTGCAATTAGCATGTTCAACAACGAGGGAGGCTCCGTTGATCGGGTGGACCAATCAATCGACCACTTGTAAAGGATGCATACAACCAAATAGCCGAAAATTGACTGCAAGAATATCATTTGGGGGACGAAGTTGGTATAAATGTCAAGCGGGCGTTTGAACTTGATGTGATTGGGGAGCTGTAGACAAAGGGCAAATGTCATCTAGAAAAAGTGATCAATTGAGCGTGATGATCGAGCTGCCCTACAGTGGAAATGAGAACACACATGAATGACTCCAAGCACGAGCGACATCTTCATTTTGTATGAATTTGTAAACACGAGCCCGTTATCCGCACCATGCCAGGCAGGGTCCACCCCGAAGGGATAAATATGACCATTAGATATGGCGTATGAAGTTCCATCGGTCTCAGGGAAGTCCCAACCTGACTGCCAGATGTGGAGACTCTTGGAGAAGATGTCGTTGTACATGAGGCCGGTGTAGACGGAAAACAGGCCCATGAGAAGAATGATATATCGACCGCTGGTGTCGATGTTAGCTAAGGCATTGACTCATTTGCCTTAGAACTTACTAGAAGAACTGGCCGAGGATCTGGTACGCACAATCATTAATGTCAGACGCTGTGTGTGCCAACTACAAAAATGACCAACCTCATCAAGTTCCTGTTTTGCCCATCTCTTCTCGTTCAAGATCATGTACAATGCGGCAAAGAAGATGATGAATCCATGACCAATATCACCAAACATCACGGCGAACAAGAAAGGGAACGTGATGATCGCAAAAAGACCAGGGTTGACTTCTTGGTAGGTTGCAATACCGTAAGCGTCCATGATGGTCTGGAAGCCTTCGGTGAACTTGTTGGTACGCGTGAAGGTTGGTGGCGTTTTGTTCGTGCTCAACTCTTGTAAGATAGGAACAACACTCGTTCCGGACTCCTCCTGAGATCAGGTGCGTGATTATCAATTTCATTGAGATCATAATGTTGTCTTACCGTGGCGTGACGAAGTGCCATGTGAATCATGGTCAGGTCCCTTGTTGGGACCCAACCCTCGGCGACAAGTGTCTTCTTCCTGACATCGTAGTTGAAAAGATTCATCGTCTCATAAATGGCCTTCTCCTTGCGGACGACGTCCTGCCACCTAGCCAAATTCTCTCCGATTCTTACCAGTTCGCTGCGTCTGTTTACACCTGTGTTATACAACACAGTTTCCAAGTCTTCCAAGCGGGCGGTAACCTCGCGCAGAGAGTCTGATCGTTTGTCGGCATTGGCGTCGATTGGATAGAGTGTCGCACCCATGGACTCTGCCACCTTTCGGATCTTGGCAAGTAAGGCATCACCATGCGCGAAAATTATGAACACATTCTTGCGCGTCTCAGAGCCAGTAGCAGGATCAACGAAGGGCTCTGCAATGTCTGTGTGATTCATGTATAAGTTACCCCTCAAGACACGCCACAAGACGCGCTCAAACGTCGATATACGGGTACGGTCGATGGTACCAGCAACGAACCTATGTTCATGTCAGTATATTATTTGTAAGGGACATCCACGGACATACTCGAGGTCAAACTGTACGGTGGATGAGTATTGCTGTTCCCGGTCGTCATGTTGCAGAAGAGGTGCAGAGCTGTCATCAAAAGAGGTCCTAATATCAGTCTGCTGAGTCTCAGCCTACATACCATAAGTCAATTCGTGGTGTGCAGACCCGTCAATCAAAAACTTACCTTCTCGAAGAACACAGCAGTTTCTCGGAGAACATGACGGGCCTCCATCAGCTCCATTGTGCGCTCACTCAAAGTCTGGTAGCTCTGATTCATTTGCACCAGCCGCACTTCGTGCTCAGCCAGCGTGACATCAAGCTCGTCGATATTATGCGCAGCACTCGGCCCAACCGTGACCAACGGCGCCGAATCATAGAGAGGACGGACAGGAATCACATCCTTTTCCTTCTGAATCTGAGATTCAAAGAACCGGACACGTCGTGCCATCTCTTCCGTTCTCCGTATCTCACCGACAAAAGAACGTTGAAAAGGATTGACAGCAGGATTTAACTGTACAATCGTTCAACGGAATACCAACAGTCAAACCAAGCGCACGTACGTCCTTAAACTGCACATTTCCCAATTCTCCTAGCTCTGCAACTGTGTCATGGGCAACTTCAGTTGGAATAAGGAACTGCATCAAACTCATCTGTTCCGAACCTGGTGAACGTCATCAGTAAAACAGAGTTATTATAGTTCAAGTTCATGCGCACGGAACAGCGTGGGGTAGTCGTCCCCCATGGTATGGGATTCGTACGTCTTTCAAATAAACGAAAGCAAGGACAGAAGGACGTTCAAAACTGTTGGAAAAGTAGTGCCACTGCTCGGCCGAGTCGCAGCAGATTACACAGGTTGTTTGGCACTATTTGTGCATCAAATAAGCGTTCTGCCGCTGGCTGTAAGCATGATGAGCATTAATTGAGGAGGACGGTCGCTCCGATTAACTGGTCAATCTCCTCTATATCAGCCGGCCTTGGGATCATTGGGATATCGAACGCGTACTCGATATTTATCTAAAGTATTGTTTGATTTCTGGCGACCTTTGTCATGCAAAAGACTGTTCTCCCCCTTGGCTTACTCGATTTTAGCCTTGCTCATGTCCGACCAGCAAATTGGGGATGTCGTTCACGGAATTTACACCAGGCGGTAGCCCTCGCACCATCTCCTTCGCCGTCTTTTGAGCCTGCTGAGGATAAAAGTGTTTTTTCAAGGTGAGTTGTCGTTCTATATCAATTGGCCAAGCTCATGCAACCCAGGCGGCGCAGACGCGGGAAAACACCAGGCAATTTAACGATCAGGGCCTCTGAAGAATCAATATCTTCCCCTATGTTCAAGCTCCCCAAAAATTTCACATCCCCAATGTCCGAGCTCGAAAGGAGAGTTCTTGCGTTCCAAACCATACAAGTGCCGTTGGATGCCACGGACTCCCAGTCGGTAGGTCTTTGCATTCGAATGTAACCCCTTCTGTACACTTTTTCATGTGAGACAATTTTTGATCAGTTGGAAACTCCGGGGTCAGAGGCAGCACCTTTCCCTCGTTATACGGATGAGGAGCTGTTCTCAATGTACGAAGACTTATTGGACACAACACTTGCCCAACAACCCGTAGAGGTTACGGAGTCCTCTGTGGAAAACAGAGATACACCGGCTATGATTGAAGTCAGACAACGGGTCCGCATTTGTGTGCGTCTTTCAAACCTTAAAAGATGAAGCCAAGCATTACAGACCTTCATAGGTGCGAGAAGAAGACTTGAGTGGCGCAGAAAGTGCAATACGGCTTGCGAAGGTTATATCATAATTCCATCTCGCTTTCATATGCTCATGGACAGCTTAGGATTCCGGTATCATACCACCCGAAGACAGTATCAATATGGTGCTTGGATATCACGCGTTGCATGGAAATATAGAGCGATTTGAAGGCTTTATGGCAAATATTTTATCCGGTTTGTATTCCATTCACCCACTTGCAACTGTTGACCAACTGTGTTGATGCATAGAAAAACCTTCCGAGACTCAACGAGATCTGCATATTAAGTCATACCTGCGAGACCCAATTGTCTTTGCATCGCGCACATTTCCCACTCGCGGAATCGACCTTCTACATAAGTATGAGGCTTCTGGGCTCCATCCCCCCATGAAGTCTTATACACGTATTATTTCCTCCCTATTCTCCGTCCGCCCCTCTCCTTCATCTCCTTCAATATTATCAACACCGGACGTACCATTAGGAAGACTGGCTGCACATTCACAAGCTTGGGACCTTTTCGCGCACATGCGCTACGTTGCGCACCCTACCCCAGATGCCCATCTCTACGCACTGATGATCCGTGCTTGCGGTTCAGCTCCTTTATCTCCTGAACCCGAGCGCGCTCTAGACTTGTGGACTGAGATGCTCGAAGCGGGAATTGTGCCTACCAAAGGGGCATACGACGCAGTGATACGTGCATGTGCGAAGGCCGGAGGAGAATGGGTTTCGGAGGCAATCAGGTTTGCGCGGCAAATGCGCAACCGCTTTGGAGGTAGTTCTTCTGAAGTTGGTGGTGGGGACCTTCAAGGGATTGGTGGGCCGCGTACTTGGACGGCTCTGCTGGACGGCTGTAAGCGTGTGGGTGATCTAGGGCGTGCTAGATGGATTTTGGCAGAAGCTGTAAGAGCTGAGGGTCTAAATGAGGAGATGATGCAGCACATGTTCCACACTTATGCCGCGTATAGACCTCCGTTCAAGAGGGGTGCAACCAGAATCGTGGACGACGGGGCAGTTGTAGCACCAACTGCCCTCCAAGACCAAGAGGAACCGCTAGCAAGCGCTACTGAAGGCTCATCAGACTCGCCTTCAGTATCTGCGGATGCTTCTTTCGACTCTGATGCACTCCCGACCGATTTGTCGCATATGGATACCATGCCTTCATTTTCACATCTCCCGCCCCAATCACCAGGCGAGGTTCTCGCAGAGGCCAGGGCTCTCTTCGATAGAATTCTTCAAGATACCAACATCACCTCTCATTCATCATCTAGTGCGCCTGTCGGCTCCCTCGCTGGCAAATTCAATGTCACACTGACGCCACGCCTCCTCAATGCGTACCTTTCCGTATACTACTCGCATGCTAGTATCGAAAATTCGTGTGACGTATTTGACAGACTGTTTTCTTCTTATGGCGTCGGCCTTGTGGGTGACTCACGCACTTATGTCGATGCCCTCGAGAGGTGTGCACTTTCAAGGCCGCGCGAACGTGACTTTGCAGGCAAATGGGTGGATGAGCTATGGACGCGCTGGGAAGAGCTTGAGCGCGGGTGGGTTAATGGGGACAAAAAGTCGACAGTGACTGCCAGGCTAGTAGAGAGAGCACATACTGCTGTCAGAAGAGTTTATCTCCTGTGAGTTTTCTATTTTTCAACTTTTGTAGTCATACTAATACCCTCGTTCAGGAATGGTAATGTTGACCGTGCAATTGCACTAGTCCGCACGTTCATGTCGCGGTATCCTCCGACCGCGCTGCTGCCTCCAACCCGCAATCCATCGTTTGCTCAGATAGATGTTCCCAGTCAAGATATCACGAGCAAACGTAAAATTACTCTCTTTGCAAAACCACCCATCCTCTCGACACGTACGGTTCTCAGTAATCCATCTTCTACGCCTCGTCCCCTCGTCCGCCTCACATCAGCCATTGGTCCACCTGATGAGCGTGTCCCACCTTTGCTGAGTTTCGCGGATGTGGAGCTGCTGCACACCCGTTTAGTGGAGCAGGGTAGGGGAAGAGAAGTAGGGTTTCTCAAGTGGGCGTGTAAGGCGTACGAGGGAGCGCTGAGAACACGTAGGGAAGCTGTCCTTGGAGCGCGGGTCCCCGTGGGAGATGATGTCCAGTGAGAGGGGACTGTCGTGCATACCAATATTTTAGTCAACTAATTGTGATAATTGCAACACTATGCGGGGATGATTTTTGTGTTCTATGCTTACGGAAGAATGTGCCGGACCTTGCTACCAGGCTTGACGCCTGCATAAAGTTCCAAGAGGGGTGAGCACGACGTGATCGAGAGCCTTAATTGAGGATGTCGTCATGATTGTATGCAATAAGATCAGACGGAATATTAATGCGTGTAGATCAATGATGACGGGGACTCTGTATTCATGAAATATGTCTTGCAAAAGCAGTGTGTGCTACAGTCCAAGCAGAAGTCCTTGCTCAATCCGAATCGTAGATATCAGTGTTGGAAATATCCTAGTTCAAAGCAATGTCCACGGAAGCTCCCGCTCGAGCGTGATTTCCGTATAGTCAGGTAGGCATTACCAAAGCTCATGCGAGCTCCGCGAAGCCAACTCTGGAGTTCTCGACATCAAAAGCAGAGTACACATTTCTCATGAAGACGTCACCGAGGATCCATTGATCTGAAGATAAGTGAGCGAAAGCAGCTCTAAATAATCCAAGACCGACCGACCTCCAACTTCATCACTGCCGTGGATAGCACCGATGCAGATTGTTCCTGATGAATCCATAGTGCCCTGATTTAGAGTCTCCGCGGAAAGCGGAAACGACTTCCCCCCAAGGGTGATGCTCACAGCTGGCATGGCATCACACGGTACTTGAAACAACGTTGAGACAAACGTAACAATGAAGCTGTCGAGCTGCTTACACGCGTATACACCTTTTTCTACTTCTGTCGCATTGATAGTTGCGTAGAGCTGACTGACGTCGAACGAATTGCCCAAGATCAATGAGGTCCCAGAGTCGACAATGGCAGGGAATGCATTGACAACCTCTTTCCCATCGATCTCGATGGCATCACCAGTAATCTGCCAGGCCCCCTAATAAATGCATGAGCGATGCCTGAGCAGCACCGCTTGATTTACAATTGGTGGCTCACCTCTTTAATTACTGGAGTATACGTGAATGAGCCTTGATGCAATGCAGAGTTTACCCCACCAACGCGAAGCTCAGAGCCAGAGGATGCAAGTTTGAACGCAAATACTGGTTCTGGGACAGCTCCTTGTGAAACCAGCGTGTGGAAAACGGAGTCTGCGCCAAACTTGGAAATTGACTTGAAGGCTAATCCCATAAGCCCATCATATTTTTCCGATGAGAAACCTGATGCATTCAAGGCAACGCCAATAGTTTGTGCAGTGGCCTATGACATGCTTCATGAATTAAGACAAGGGACTGCAGAAAACTACAGACCTTGAAGCCAGCAAGCGAGACGCTGTCCGTATATAGATCGCCTGTAGCCATGGAATTATCCATGTACTCCACTTTGAACGGCTCGCCAAGGGGTTCAGCAGAGGAACTAATTTCAGGATTGTACCGCTGCTGTCCCCCGCATGCGTTCCCGCAGATTGATCCAGGTAGAAATAAGTCCGTAGAACCAGTGTCAAAGTTAACTGTGGCGTTCGCATTAGTGCATCCTACTTAATATCAAGTAGGAAATACGAACTAGTAAACGTCTGCGGCGGAGTACCGGCTTCAATTGCTCCAATCCAATTTCTGTTTGCATCGTCAATAAGCGGCGCAGAACCTAACGCTGCCGCACGCTTGGTATGCGAAGGGGAGAAGAGGGCTGCGCCAGTGTTTCTTTCAAACGCAGCAGCGTTCCGCTGTAACTTGCTAAACATTTGATCAATAAAGAATAACACCGAAAAAGGGCAGTCACCTACGCCTCTGCGCTGGAAATATGAGCCCTGAGTGAAGCAGGGTCAACACGTCCGTCAGCGGTTTTGAGAGTAGATTTTTTCGTTAAAGATATTGAAAGAGGGTGTGGCTGCGGTAAAGCAACTGCTAACGCATATAATGCAGCGATTGAGGACAGAAATAAAGAACGCATTGCTGTGGGTGAAACAGTCAATCCACCTTGCCCTTAGGTGGTGGTTCTTATAGCGATTAATTTTTCGATTTTTGCGGTGCATTTGCAAAATATGGCAGCTGTGCTGCAAGTGGCAGTCAACCGACACAGACTTCAAGAAATAACCACTGTCGATCGATCAATACTCTGAGTCTCTATCCGCAAGTCCGCAAAGTCCGTCTGACCGTCGTGCGCTTCCTGATATCGACTTGCCACATACCGTTCCTGTTGTGGCGTAGCCGCGTAGGTATTTCGCATATTATGCGTGTGTCGGCCAGCAGTTCATGGAGCCGATTAGGAAAACGGGTTGGCCGAGCAGCTGGATGATCACTGGGCCAGTTTTAAAGTCGGAAAGGGGATGACACCTTGAACCTGTGCTAGGGGTTAACTTCAAATAAATAAGGTTGCTTAATCCGATTCAAGTGCACAGCAGGCGAAATGTGTTATGTCTGCCAGACTAGTACTGATGGCACTGATGGATGATGGATAACGATCGCTGTCCTGAGCAAGTCGAGTCACTGACTGCGGTACCGTGGTTAGAACGCCTTCCGTTGACAGGCGTTGACTAAGACTTTCCTTCTCCGACCGGTGCTCACGCTTTCCCACGGTCACCACACGTTGATGGGCCCAGTGCACGGCAACAAATTTCCTAAACTTCACTGTGATCACCGATTAGGCGACTTCTGCCATCGTTCCGTTCAGTCAGCCTTGTCCTGTATATATCATGCAGAGTAGTTAATCGATCTTTCAACACCATCCATTTCAAGTGCAATGACTATCACTCAAGATTCATCCATACAATCCGTCAACGAGACAATTCTCCCTCGAAGATACCAAGAGGAGATTTTTCTACGCGCTCAAGAATGTAATGTCATTGCTGCACTCGACACCGGTAGTGGGAAGACTTTCATCAGTATCTTGCTCATCAAATGGATCGTGCTACAAGAGAGCGCTCGCGGCAAAGTCATCGTTTTTCTGGTACCCAAAGTGGCGCTGGTTGAACAACAGGCCAACTTCATCGCCGCACACACTCCTTTGCGAGTCAAGAAGTTCCATGGATCTCTCGATCTGGAGCTCACAGATCGTGCCAACTGGAGGACGTCCTTCGAGAGGTCCGACGTCGTCGTTATGACTGGTATGTGTACCTCCAAATTCATATCTTGCCTTCGATAACCGATGTTACGTTGTCAGCACAAATATTCTTGAACATAGTCACCCATTCGCACTGGAGTATCGACAGGGTATTTAGCTAACCTCCATTTGAAATCAATCTTTCTTACACGCAAGACAGGTTTCTCTTCTCGTCTTTGACGAGTGTCATCACACTAGGAAAAATCACGCTTACAATGGCATCATGCGTGAATATTTCCAAACTCCGTCGTTTCAGCGTCCAAAGGTGTTTGGCATGACTGCCTCTCCAATTTGGAATCCAAAAGATGCTCAGGGATCTCTCATGACGCTCGAGAAGAACCTTGACGCTATCGTCATCGCAGTTCGCGAGCATGTATCTGAGCTTCTTCATAACTCCCCTCGTCCCCTTGAGGTATTCTACCCCCCCAGTTCCGGAATACTAAGTCTAGACCTGATGAACAATCCCACAGATAATAAAGGAGTACTACCCCCCGCCTAGCAATTACATCTACCTACATCCTAATCTGTGGGACTGCGTATCCTTATTCCGCTCCCCCGACGTTGCTATTCCGTGGGAGAAGCTTCAGATGAAGTATCATGTCACCCGAAACAGCCTGGGTCCATATTGTGCCGATCTCTACCTATACCACGATATCAAAGCACGAATCTCCCAGATCGTCAATGACCTAGAAGCGTCAATCAAGGACAAACCACGAATTAATTATGACGACGACGCATACCCTAGCATGGACGTCGACGACTCGTCAGAGACCGCTATCGTTATTCCTCCTGACCTCGAGCAAATTGACTTCATCCTTTGTGAATTCCGACCATTCTTCGAAGATAATTCTGTACCTCCTGCTGTACCAATAACTGTACCTCTCGCATGGTGCTCGCCCAAAGTCAAGGCACTTACAGAAGTGCTACTCGAGCATTATTCTCCGACTTTTCAGGGAATTGTATTTGTGGAGCAACGGCAGGTGGCGGCTTGTCTGGCAAAGATCCTTTCATGCATACCAGAGCTTCGAGGCAGTATTCGGTGTGCGGAGCTTGTTGGGCATGGTGGCGGACATGGGCACCGTGGTAAGCATGCAGCCACCGCCAATGTGAAGGGGATGGGTCTCGCACGTCAGCAGGATGTTGTAAAGTCCTTCCGTGATGGTACTTTAAACTTGCGTGCGTTAACATCTCTATGACTGTCAACATGCTGATCTAAGGGTGTGTGGTCACAGTTATAGCAACGTCAGTCGCCGAGGAAGGTCTTGACTTTCCCGTAAGGACCTTCGTTTTGTTGTCGCGCGCCAGCTAATCTTCCCTCAGGCTTGTGACCTCGTTATTCGTTTCGATCCGCTACACCACATGGTCGGGTATGTACAATCGCGTGGTCGTGCACGCACCAAAACCTCTACTTTCGTCATCATGGTGCAGGAAGGTCACATGGCGCACCTCAATCGTTACAAGATTTTTGTTGATAGCGAACCCGAGCTCAAGCGCGTTTATCAGAGCCGAGAAAACCCTACTCGCCCACCCTCACCAACGCCTTCCGACTCAGAAGAAGGTGAAGTAGAGGAGGAGAATCCGGTTGATTTGGCCGCACGCGAGCGTTATATAGTTCCTTCGACGGGTGCTGTGCTCACATATGGTTCCGCCATCAGCCTACTGAACTATCTATGTTCCCTAATTCCCCATGACGCATTTACGCCTACCCCACTTCCAAAGTATAGTGGTGACTACGCCATTGTGCTCGAGCTGCCATCGAGTCTCCCTCTTCCCATCGACAAATTGATCTTTCGCGGGCCACCCCGATATTCCAAGCGAGAGGCCCGGCGCGCAGTAGCATTCATGGCTGTCAAGGAGCTTCACAAACTGGGGGTATTCGACGACTACCTACTTCCATCGGCTGGATCCAAGGGTAGGAACTTAGAGGATGCCGATGGCAGGAAACTTTTGGATGTGAGTGATGTGCCCGACATCATAGATGTTCCGGTGCGGGATCCTTGGGCTCTGGGGCCACGGTTGAGGATGCACGTCATTTCCATCGACGGCGTTGACGTTGCAGGACTCGTCACTGGCACCGAGTTACCGCCGCTAGAGATTATGAGCGAAGGCTCTCTTGTCACATTACGGTGCACTGACGAACTCGTATTTGACGAGGACGAGGAATGGGAGAAGTTGGAGATGCTCAACGAGTATACCAAAATGGGCATCTGGTTCTGCATCACTGGCCGGCCTATTACTCTCCCTATCACTTGTTTCCTCGTTCCACTGACTCCTCACAACTGTATCGACTTCGACGCAGTGGAGCGCGTTGTCAGCGAACCCCTAGGATCGTATGATTGGTCATCTGTAACTGAAGACGATTATCATCGCACACTGATCATGAATTGCAATCAGTTCGGACGAGCAATGGTTCTGCACAATATACGGCACGACTTGACGGCACTATCTATACCACCACCTGGCTCCCGTGAGTCTTCCTGCTCCACCTACGAAGAGTTCTTCGTACAGAGATGGACCAGGAAGACCCGCGAAGCGGTCGTTCCGACCGACTGTCCCTTGGTTGAAGCCACTTACCTTCCGCGTCATCCTTCTGGTCTGTATCGACCAATGCATCGATTACAGGACATCGACATGTATAAGCGTCAAATGGCACGACCGGGACTGCTTGTTCCTCAAGGGGCTTGTCGACGATCGCATTTCTCGGAGAACGTGTACCGTGCATTCCTCTTCCTTCCACGCATATGCCGCCGCGCTACGGACCTATATCGCGCTCAAGAAGAACGCTTTGAGCTAGGATTACCTGCCATGAAGGACGAGCTTCTTATTGAAGCGTCGACCTTGCCCACGACAAGTGCAACGTGGAATAACCAGCGTTTGGAAACGCTGGGAGACTCTGTTCTCAAGCTCACCGCAACTGTTCATGTCATGAACAAGTACCCCCACCGGCACGAGGGACAGCTATCTCAGCTGCGCCAGAACAGTGTATCGAATCGGACTCTGCTGGCAAGGGCATTGGAGATTGGGCTCGAGAGGTACCTCACCTCGGAGGGTCAGAGTCTCCACGTGTGGCGCCATACCATCGCAGAAGATGATGATCGCATGGAGCCTTTCACTTCTGCAAGACGGCATGCTCATCGAGCATATCCTCGTCGAAGCTTACAGGATTGTATGGAGGCAACGTTAGGGGCTGCTTTTCTGCATGGTGGGATAGATATGGCTCTCCGTGCAGGAGATGCCCTGGGGATGACCGTGGGTGGCACCATTCCCTGGACACTACGATACTCTCGTCCGCCAGAATCGTTGTCTGCGCCACCTCTTTTCGATGACCTTCAAGCTAATCTCGGATACGAGTTTCATCGAGGCAATCTTCTAATTGAAGCCGCGACCCACCCTTCTTTCGCAACTACTGCTGGATCATCTTATCAGCGATTGGAATTCCTGGGCGATGGTGAGTAAACTCGATGCCTCGCTTCTGAACCAGTGATTGATGGTCTGCAAAGCTGTCATCGACCTTGTCGTCATGAAGTATCTATTCAACAAATTCCCCGAAGCCACTTCAGGTCAGCTGTCAGCCGCTCGTTCGCGAGCAGTGTGCGGGCCAACTCTAGCCTCTATCGCTGTGAGAAGGCTCGGCCTTCACAAACATTTGCTCATCAACAATGTTGAACTGAGCACTGCGATCACAAGACATGTTCCCTTGCTCATGTCTCTCTCCCCTGAGGACACCATCAGCAAGGGATGGAAATACGATCCGCCGAAGGCGCTGAGCGATGTGTTAGAAAGCATTGTTGGAGCGGTCTTGGTTGATACTCGTTTCGACTTTGAGAAAACGGCGGTCATAGTCGAAGCGGTGATCAAAGATGTATTGGAAGTCCTAACGACGGATCTACCTCGAGACCCCGTGTCTGAATTGATGGTCTGGGCAGCTGCGGCGGGATGTAGGCGGATATCCTTCCAGTGAGTTCCCTGGATGGATGTTTGTCCGCCCTCACCACTCATTATTTCTCTAGGAAGACACAGAGTAACCCAGATCTTCGGCGAAATGATAGCGTGTCTGTGGTCGTGCATGACGTAGTTGTCGTCGGCCCTATTACAGCTACCAACCTGTCATTGTCGAAAGGTCTTGCGGCGGAACGCGCACGCACTGTCTTGGCCGACTCGACGTTCGACAAGTCTCTCGAGAAGTTGTGCGATTGCGTGCGGGACTTGGCCGCTGTCGTACCAGAGGTGGTAGAAGCTATCGTCGATGATGATGCCACTACTCATTCAAAGCTAACTGATGAAACTGAGGAGGGCTTTGCTGCCCTCGCCAAGCTGAAACTGCTCGACGGGGAGGCTGAATCTGCTGGGGACAATGACGAGTACGAGGATGATGTGGTAGATATGGATGTAGATGAATGATTAGGAAGGGATGTTGGACAAGTTTTATTATTATTATTTTGATGTGTGTACATCAGCGGGACGTTTCGAACTACATAGTCCTTTGTAGTAAGCGGAAGCGCAGTAGCAAAACCCCGCTACAGTAACAGTCGAGTGCTACAGGAGCTCGGGTACACTTACCAATGGAGTGATGTGTGACCTGTTACCATTCCGAAATACTTCGGCTCTCCATCTTTCAGAAACCATGTTACCATTGGACTGACATTTGCGCTGGGAAACTCCATTCAACCAGAGAATGTCAAGTTTAATACATCAGTAAATCACGAGTTGTCTTTTAAACCACTTTTATCCCACTTTTTGCGCTACATATTGAAGGAAGCAGCACAAAGTCAAAAAAGTAGAACCTAATTTTTTCCGTAGATCTCGTTACTCATATCCTGCTCATTCTCAACTGTTTCACACTTATTTTTTTTGGGATGCATTGAAAAAAGAACAATAGTGGGCATTAAAAATTGACTAGATCAAAAAAAAAGGTAGTCCAGGAGTGCAAAACAGTAGTCCAGAAGAATGAATAAAGTCCTCCAAAAGTGTGTATATTAGTAAATATAAACAATAGCTTGAATTGGGGCGGGGGTGTATAGTGTGTAGTGTATCAGTGTCTGGTAAGCGCAGAGAGCATAGGAAAGTGCACGAAGATGAACATAGCCAATATTCTGCCGGTGTTGGATGTGTCAATAGTAGAGTACACAACAAGAAAAAAATACATACAAATCAGGGTGTGCCCACCCTTGGGTTTCAGCTCCTCAGCTGGAGCATTCTTGAGCTTTTCAAGTTGGGCTGCTTCATGGTGCTGGTGCACCAGGGCAATGACATCCATCGTGTACTTCGGCCCCCGCCTCTTGATGGACTCGTAGTATTCCATTGTCACCAATCCGCAGTTGGCCTCCGAAAATGCTGGCATGCCAGTGCTATCTTTGCTGCTGGATTTATTGCACTTGATGGGGGCTTTGCGAGCCTTGCTGGTATTACCCTTTGCACTGCTAGTGCCTATGCTGTGGCCATCTGAAAGAGCCTTGGGCTTTGCGACAAAGTTGTGTTCGAGCTATGAAAATGAATGGTTAATTTAAGTTAGAATATTTAGATGGGACCTACCAAGGCGGCACATGCAGCGATTACAGCCTGCATGCCCTTCAATTGCAGGTCATCCGTGTTGAGCGCAGGTACATCAAGGAAACCAGAAATCAGATTAATGTGACAACCGTCGATCATTTCCAACATAAATGCAGACCGGTAGATCAGGTTTGGGTCACGAGCCTCTGGATCTTTGTAAAGGAAGGCCCACTCCTTGAGGAGGCTTGCTGCCAGTGTTTGTCTCAGTAGCATCCCCTAAGGGACGATTCTACTAGCTCGCCTCTTGAGGTAGATATCCTTGTGACTCCCCGGAGTTCGCATTCCTGTTTTCCTCACCCACATTGGGCCTTATATCGCAGACTACAAGGAGCAAGTAGTACTTGCATGCATAGTTCGAAGGTGGTGTGCTAAGTGAGTATATCTTCTGATGGTCCATTGTGTTTGTTCTGATACTAAAGTAGGTGTCTTTCACATCGCAAGAACCTCGATGAGACCAGTCTCCCTCACTCAAGACTTCACGTTGACACGCTAATCGAGGAGTGCGACTTCGATACATTGTGGGTACAGTATGGTATAGTTAGCGTCCTCATGGTATGTCAATCATTCAGTTCTAGCTCTACTTACTAATTGACTCATTTGCAGCCATTTACGAACGATTTCCCCTGCACCGACATCCACGAACTATCCACACCCGATTTCCTCCATCAAATCATCAAGGGGGCATTCAAAGATCATTTAGTTGAATGGGTCGAAAAATACCTCGTACAGGTGCACAGAAAGACACAGGCTAACATTATTCAAGACAATATTGACTGACATTATGTTTAATTAACCATAAATTTTATTTATTCTAAGCTTGTCATAGGATCACAGCGGTTCCACCGTTTCCTGGCCTCCGTCAATTTCCACAAGGGCGCCACTTCAAACAATGGACTGGGGATGACTCAAAGGCCCTCATGAAGGTATTGTATATTTTTCTCCTTTGAACATTACACTACTAACTACTATGTCAAGGTATACTTGCCAGCAATCAAGGGTTACGTCCCCGAAGATGTTGTGCGCACATTTTGTGCCTTCTTCGAGTTTTGTTACCTTGTCCGCTGCAACATAATCACAGAGAACTCGCTTGACACAATCCAAGATGCACTTACCTGTTTTCACCAGCATCGTGAAATTTTCAAGACCACCAGAACCATTCCAACGTTTTTGCTTCCCCGACAACACTCGATGTCTCACTACATCCATCTCATTCAATCCTTTGGTGCTCCAAATAGCTTGTGCTCTTTGATCATAGAGTTGAAGCACATCAACGCAGTCAAGGAGCCTTGGAGGTGATCTAGTTGGTATAACACGCTGGGTCAGATGCTGCTGATTAATCAGCGTCTAGACAAGTTGGCAGCATCACACGTGGATTTCCGCACTCACGGAATGCTCTCAGGCACTTGCTTGTCATCTGTTCTGGCAGCACTCGGTACATGTTTCATTTCTACTACCTCATTTACTATTTAATTGTGTCTTCATTGCTAGAACCATCAGCAAATGTGCCTGCGCAGGCTGTACAACCTCTGTCCACTAGTGCCAAAGGGCACAATCCAAGCCAACAAGAGCTGCCCGCTGTGCACCAAACTGCCAGCATACTCGATGTTGATGTTGCTGCTGAGTGACTTAAGTGGCATTGGCGGGATGAAACACAAGTACATTTGTGTGTCCCCCAATTGGAGACAAGGATACACACACAAAGACTGCGTGTTCGTTATTACTGACTCAAATACTCACGGAATGCCGGGTATGGATGTTGCCCGGGTACTTACCTTTTTTTCTTTTTGGCTCAGAGATAGATATTATCTGTGCGCAGTCGTACACTGGTTCAATCGAGTTGGTGACACACCAGACAACAAGACTGGCTTGTGGATGGTGGAGCCATCCTCTATTGAGAATCATGCACACTTTGCAGTGATTCACATCGAGTCGATTTTTCGTACTGGGCATCTTATTCCTGTGTATGGTACCTGAAACACTCCCCTCGGTCATCAAATTTCACCACACCCTCGATATGTGAACAAATACACTGATCATCATGCGTTCGAAATCAGTTCTTGATATGTCACTTTTTCTATATCATATCACTTAGCTTTTTTTATGGCGCATACTGTTTTCCAATTTCGAACTTTTCTATATTCAATCACACAAAGTTTGCGAGTCCAAAAGATAAGTGTGAGAAGGGACACAAAGTTTGTGGGTCAGAGGATAAGTGTGAAAAGGGAACACAAAGCAAAAGGTCTCTTATTAAATTGTAAAAAAAGGCTGAAAAGTGAACTCGTGATTTACTGATATAAGAATTACAGACCATCAGTGCAGTGATTTCCGTAAAAGTTCGCCCTGGTGATAACATAAATTTGGCCATAACTAAGCTACCTGATATGGGTGGTGGTATGAGCCAGGAAAATGTGTCACTCCTTTGGGTGGCAGTAATCATCAGTTGTGGCAAAGCAATTAATGGCAATTGCCATATGATGATGGCCATATTTTACAACTACAGCTCCAATTGTGACATCAACCCCATCATCAACCTTGTCATCACTGCTATCTTCATTATTATTTTTTCATCCCCCCTAGAAATACCACTAAAGTGAGTAACTGATGGTGCTGTTGAAGCCACTGAAAAAGAGAAATGTCATGTTTCACCGACTGGAAGACTTGGAGACAGTCCTAGATTCACCTACACTAGGCCCAGTAGTCATTGATGTGGTTAAGACTGAGGTGAGTCTATCAATTATTGATTTTTTGAATGTGATCTTCTCATTTTCAACCCAAGCTTGAGGTGTCAGGGTGACAAGGGGTCTGTCAGTTGTATTGCAGAGAATAACCATCCCATAACAGACCATCAATTGCATCCATAGCCTTCACATGAGCATACTTAGTCTGTAGGGCAACTTGGAATTTCAGCATTGCTTCATATTGAGGATGGTCTAGGACACTTAGTGCACTGTTCAATTGTATATTGAGTAATTTGACACAATAGACAAGAGTTGCCCCTGCAGAGAATTGCTTGACAGTTTTAATAAAACCAGAAGAAATAACCACATTTTGTTTCTAAGTTCTCATTAGATATAAAGGCACATATAGTTTGAAGACTTACTGTATGTTCCATAGTGTGCCACAGAGTTACAAGTTTTGTATTCTCCCTCAATAATATGATACATTTAATCCATTGCTTCCCTTGATATGGCCAAACCTTAGTGATTACTACCTAACTTTCACATCACACTAATGGAAAATCACAAATGGAATCATCAAAACATCTGCAATAAAAAATTCTAGGCATTTCAGAGGGCCTAGTGACCAGAAAAACAAAATAAGAAAAGAATGAAAACTGCCATGGAGCAACAACTATGTGAGTAGTGTTGTTTTATCATTGCCGCAACACTACATAATCTTACCATGCAGAATGGTGCTATTAGACTCTCACTTCATTGAAAATTTCCCTATCAATTTTTGGAAAGTGAACCTCAATGGTGCTTGTGTTTGGAAGGCTGTCAGGAAAAAGTATACCACTTTTCCTGAGGATCTTGAAACTCTCCAAGAAAGTAGCAAAATTGTTGTACCATTAAGGAACCTCCCCTCATCCATTCAAGTCAGTCTCAAATGACCTATCATTCAATCTGATGATTTGATTTAATCATTTTATTCACACTAAAGTTCAAAAGTGTCTACAGATATACTGGGATGCTATTATTGCCAGTAGTGCACAGCCTCATGGTGGCAAGTGTAATGCCAATTGTTTTTTCATTAAAGCCTTTTACTTTGGTATATGAGAGATGTCCAGTGCCTAGCCCAGATCATTGCAACCATTGACACATTATTGAAGTACATTGAAGATTTTGTTGCTACAAAAATTGGTTCAGTGAGTGAGCAGCATGCACCTTACTATCAGGCAGCTATACAAAGGTATGTGTATATTCTGGTCTGTTGCCCACTAATATACTGACTGGTTTGATCTAAGAGCATATGAGCTTGTCAAAAATATTCTAGCTAGTGATCTGCTGGCCCGCCCTAGTCTTGACATGGGTGAGAATTTTTTTTCTATTACTATCATACTATCAAAGAAGGAGGATCAGGTCAGGTCAGGTTCACATTGACTGAAATGACAACAGTGTGATTTGGTGTTTTGTATTCACTATTGTCAATTGGGAAGGAGGGGAATTCTGTGTACTACAGTTGGATATCAATATTCCAATATGACCCAGCCAAGTATTTACAGTACTGACTTGTGTTGTTGCATACTTCAGTGCTCTTGTTACTAATGGGTGTAGAATTGTTTTTACATGCTTTACTGATAGTCTGGCATTCCTTCATGCAAACCCTGACTTTGTAATAGGATATTTTTATTTTAAATCATAATTCTCTATATCACTCCTTATAACATTCCTTCATTCATCCCTCCAATTTCACAATTTTTGAGGATTTTTAACAACATTACAGCATTCTGTATTACTTTTTTCTCGGCAGGAGACCATTGTTCCCAGTCATTCCATAAACAATTTACCTCATCTGTCTTCATATGAGAGAGGTCTTTGACCATAAATCCAGTGGAAACTGAGTCAGGTTCCAAATAATTGGATGAGTTGGCATTTTTTATTTTTATTTATTTTTTATTTTTTTGATTCCAATTTTTGACCTATGGAGAGAAGTACTCTAAGGAGGACAATACTATCTAGTCTAGGGGGCCCCTAGTGCCCCCATTTTGCATCTCTAAGCGCGTGAATGCCCTGGAGTGAGGCGTACCTCCCCCAGTCCGCCGTTCCCGCCGGCCGTTTTAGACATGCTGCTTCTACGAAGATGAGACGACTTAATGACCTGATCGCGGTATATGTGAGCTAACAAATGGAGAAACAGTACGTGTACTCGACTACATATGCGGATAGGTACAGGAGTCAGGTTATTGGGTGTATGGGAAGAAGATGCGAGGACGCTCCTAGGTGGCGAAGGGTGGGGGTTCTTTTTCCGGGTGGTTAAGCCCAATAATGTTCTGGTTTGGCCCCATGTATACGAGTGTGAGGGTGATGGTACAGGGAGGTGGTACAATTGTACAAGTGTGTGCTTGCGGGGTTAATTTGTGAGGCCAAAATCTACAAACGGAGAATCATCAATACTATACAGAGCGGGGTAGTGGTATTTCACCGAGGGTGGGCTTCAGTCTTCCTGTCATGTTCACGTATCTGGTTAAGTGTGGAGCAGCTTCTGGGTCGGTCAGAAGGTACTGGAGTGAGGTGACCTTGCATCCCAGCGCGCTAATTAGTGCGTGGCGTGCTCGTTGATAGCGGGGGCATTGTAGCAGGTAGTGATGTACTGTCTCATCAGTACCAGGACAATTTGCACACGAGGGACTGTCGGATTTGCAAATGCGGTGAAGGTGCTTGTTGAGCAGAGCATGGCCAGTGCGGAGATAAAGATAGAGGCTGGTGAGGCGTTTGGAGAAATTGGTTGATAACTTGACGAAGGAGCATTTGAGTAGCTTGGGGTCTAACTGATTGAGGCGGAAGAAACGGGGGGAGTTTTGCCACATGCGGCTCCACTGTTCGTTGATCTCTTTCTGCTGCGTTTCTCTCAGTGCCAATACACTTAAAGGTAGGGGTCGATCTCGAAGGTAGCGTGGAAGGTGGTTTGTTGGGCTATTATTGTTGATTCCTTCTGCTGCTGACTTGGCGTGTTTGTTGGCCTCTTCGTTTCCATGGACGCCAGAGTGTCCTGGCACCCAGCACACTGTTACGTCGAAATTCGCGTGATCTCTGGCGATCTTCTTCATCATTCTGCGAAAGTTATCCGCGAGATATGAACCAGGGCGTGAGTGAAAATTCTCACCTGCTAGTATTGATGCCTTGTTGTCGATCGAGATGGAGAGAGGGAACAACAGGTCCCTCTCTGTGGCTAATAAATGGGCGGTGAGGGTCAGGCCGACCTCCTCGGCTTCGAAGATGGTATGTTCCTCTCTCGTTCCCAAACAGTAGCGTAGCGTTCGGGGCATCTTACCTGCACAGAATAGGACCGCCGCCGCTCCAATATTGTCCTTGTACCCTGACCCGTCGCTATAGACTTGAATTTGATCCTTCAGGTTTTCGTGTTCTAGAGCGGCCTCTGCCTTGCTGGTCGCTATATGAGTCTTCCACAGGTTTCTGGTAGATGGTGGTCGTTGTGCCGGTAAGAGGGTTTCTATGTGATTGGGGGATATGGTGAAGTGATGGGTGAGACGATGGAGAGAAGAACGGTGTGCTGCAACATAGTGGCTGGCTGCGTTGGACGTGGGCTTGAACAATGGGTGAGTATTGGGGTGGGTGGCGAGGTGGGTGATAGCGCGGTGACATGCATTCTGCAGGGCAAGCGTGATGGGGAGCAGATTGGCGTGGGTCTCAAGAACATCTGTTGCCGTCGTCTTCATCGCCCCCGTGATGGCGATAGCCGCTAGACATTGAACTGTTGAGATGCGTTTAGCGATGCCGATCGACCCTCGTTGCAAGGAGTCGGAGCCTCTGCGGAAGACGGGGAAAACCATAGGTCAGCTGCATATAACATTTTGGGTAGGGCTACGGCCAGGTAAAGCTGGCGCATTAGTTGCAGAGGGATGCCTTTGGCGGAGGTGGAGAGACGGCACAGTTGGAGGACATAGGCCATGCCTTTTGCTACTGCATTGTCCGCTTGAGTCTTCCACCATAATTCCTGGTCTAGGACGACCCCGAGGAAGCGATGTGATGGGGAGGGGCGGATGACTGAACCCTGGATGGTCATGTTGGGGCGGGCCTTGCGTCTATTCATAGAAAAATCCATCAGTGCGAACTTGTTAGTTTCAAAGCGAGAGTTATGAGTCCTTGACCAATCATACCCGCCCCCAGGGCGTTCTAGCATATCTGCAAGAATTGAATGCGTTTCCGTGAAGTCGCTGGCCACAGCGACAAAGGCAGTGTCATCTACAAACACTAAGGTCAACTCTTTTAAGGCCGCACGTCCCCGTTGAGGCGTTGCAACATCTACTAAATCGGAGCTATATATGATGTAAAGGATCATGGACAGGGGGTCCCCCTGTCCGATCCCATTGGTAACGGGAAACCAGTCAGATGTATAGCCGTCGAATTTGAGTTGTGTCTGGCGGGATGTTAACACCTGTTCAGTGAATTGCACGATCTCTCGTGGGATGCGCCTCATGCGCATGTTGTGAATCAAGCGACTTGTTACCACATTGGGGAATGCCCCCTTGATGTCCAGGAACAGTACCGAGGCCACCTTGTGGGAGCGCCAGGCGTTCTTGATGGTCTCTTCAAGCAGATGGAGTGAGTCAGTGGTGGATTGCCCCGGCCTACCCCCAAAATGTGTATTAGGTAGCAACTGGTGACACTCGAGAACGTGCGTGAGCTGGTCAGCGACTATGGCTGTTAACAGTTTGCCGGTGGTGTTGAGCAAGGCGATAGGGTGATATGCTTTGGGGAGGGTGTAGCTGGGTTTCCCCGGTTTGCGAAGGACCACGGTAGTGAATCAGCGCCATGGCTGGTAGTAGGTATGGTGCGAGAAGGTGGCGTTGAAAAGGTACTTGAGGTACGGGATGAGGGTGTCAGAGCATTCCTTGAATACTACATTACAGATCCTGTCGGGGCCTGGGGCTTTGTATCTGCTGAGATTGCCGATCGCACGCTTGATCTGATCTATGGTGATGGTTGGCATGTGTTTGATGGGGTCAGGGTACTCGAAATCTGGGGGGACCGAATCAACCAAGGGGGGTGGAGGAAAAAAGGACTTAGTTAGGATTTCACTCTTCTCTTGATTAGTAATCGCCTCATTATTGGATCCGTCTGGGTTGACATAGTTGAGGGAGGGGACTCGAGTCTTGCCGCCATCACTTGGTTCTGACGATATATATTTGTTAGCGGTCCAAAGGTCCTTACCTTCAATGTCCTCCAGCCAGTCCAGCCAGTGCTGTTTCTTCATCGCCGTAATCTCCTCCGCGTATAAATTCTTGGCCTCCTTGAGTTTGTTGTGGCTTGCATGGAGGGGGAGGCCGCGCATCTGGTAAGCGATTTTACTGAGGTTCTTGACCCGCATTCTAAGGTTGGATAGGGATTTTGTCCACCACCGCTTGGAGTGGGGACAGGGCTTCGTGTAAGGTACGCACTTCTCCATGGCGGTCGTAATCGATCACGTTAGATGATTGGCGGCCTCCTAAAATTCGGCTTCCGAGGCCAGGGGTTGGGCGGGTTTGGAGGAGATAGTCTCCTTGAGGCATCTGTTGAAGTCAGTCCAGTCTACTCCCCACCAGTTACGGCGGGGTTCTTCTGCTGTGTGTGGTGCTTCTAGCTCCAGGGTGAGGAGGATGGGGATATGATCGGTCTTGGGTCCACGAAGTTCGGGGGCTGTTACGCAGGAAGTAATGGCGTCGAGTAGATGTTCGGTGCCAAATACATTATCCGGGCGTGTCCAGTTTCCTGAGTTGTTGGACTGCAAGGTGGGGATGCCGGCAGGGAGGAGTTGAAGCATGCCATAGTCGGCTATCAAATCTATAAGAGGGTTAGTGGTCGTGTAGTTGAATAAATGGCGGTTGCGGATGTCCTCCCAAAGGGGATGGTGGCGGTTAAAGTCCCCTAACCACAGCATGTGGTCAGAGTCGGCAGATTGGATGGAGGCAATGTTGTTTTCTAGAAAGGTATCAAAGGTAGTTAGTGTGTCTTGATGCGTGCCGTCATTATAAATATTAAATACTGTACACCGGCCGTATGGGCCTGAAAACTGGATGGCGATTACGTCTGAGGATGGGTATTTGATCTGCTTCCAGGTATTAGTGTCGAGTTTGGTGCTAATCAAGACGACGGCTCGTGTTCGTTGTAGTGGATGGGTGAGATGTTGAGAAGGGTAGATGACATGCCAGTGGTGGTTTGCGCTTGTATTGCATAAGAAGTTGATGTACGGTTCTTGAATTGCGATAATGTCCCAGTTGGCTATGTCCGGATTATTAAGCAGAGCGGCCTGTGCTATCATAGAAGTATTTAAGTTTTGCTGCCATAGACGTAGTCTGACGTTAGTTTCGTGGGCGTTGTTATACATGGATGGGCGTTGTTGGAGGGCTGTCGGGGGTAGAAGGGGATCTGGGGTTGAGAGGGGGGGATATGGCTCTAAGGGCCTCAGTAGCGGCCTGAGTTGGGTTTGGTGTTGAGGGTCGAGTCGGCGGGCTGATACTAGGTGTGGGAGGTGGGTTGAGGTTACAATCAGGGAGTGGTGCGGTGCGTGGGGACGTTAGGGTAGTCTGGCGTAGTATGTGGGTAGTTTTTGTGTTTGTGTCTGCGATAGGGAAGGGAGGAGTACGGTGAGAGTGGTGAGGTCGGCGTGGAGTGTTCAGGGGGGTAATGACTTTGGGAGGTCGAGGTGGGGAGATGGCGTGAGTCCAAGCCGCTTCAGTTGGGAAGTAGGGCATCTTGTTTTCTGGGAATTTCTCGTCCAGGATGTCGCATCTACGTATGAACTCCGGGCACTTCCTGCTCCAGCTGGTGTGGTCGATGCTGCGGCAGTTAGTGCACCTTGTGGTGCGGAAGGTGTTGCAGTTGTCAGTCTGGTGTTGTTCTGCGCAGGTGCTGCAGGTATCGGAGGGATCTGAGCAGTTGCGTGCAATGTGTCCATAGCGCTGGCATTTAGCGCAACGAATGGGTTCCTTCTTATCTTTGCGGACAATGATGTGCTCGTTATCAATACACAGACCGTCTCGTAGGATGTTGTTGGCTGTGGGAGCATCGGTAACTTGAATTAGCGCAAAGGCTTTCCTTTGTTCTCTGGATCTTCTGGTCGGAGGCTTGATCCAACGGATTGTTGAAAGTGAGCCCGCTGGGAGTTGGTTTTCTGTTTCCACGCGTTGAAGGAAGCTTTCATTGTCTATCTGCAATTGGATTGGTAAGTATTCTAATACTAGAGCGAAGGTGCGAGAGCGAAACGATACTGTTGAATTAAATTGATTCTCGAATAGGGTGCGTCCCATTGGGTTGTGTAACCAGGCTGCCAATTCTTCCGAGTCCAATTTGACTACCAGCCCTCCATTATTGAGGGTTGTTATGGCTTTGATGTCTCCGGTGGGGGTGTTGTTGTCTCGGATGTTGGTGAGGGCTTCTTTCAGGCGGTTTGCTATGTCTTTGTTGGGTGATCCGGGGGGGAATGGTGTCAAATCTGGTTTGAGGTCCAAGATAATTTGCCTCGCCCTTATGGCTGCGCGGCCAATGGCCTGGTCCGCTTTAGGTGGCAAGTGGGCCGTTACTATGGTGCTGTACAATTGTGGAGACGAGGTCGAGTTTTGAGTGGCGGGAGGGGTCGATTGCATTTGCGTGGATAGGAGATTGATGCACTCTTGGGTGACTTCTAGTGAGGGGGTGAGCAGTTTGACGGTGTTCTGACAATCCGTCACTGAGGCGTATAGTGCGTCCGCTGCTTCCTCGATTCTTTCAGCTGCTACTGATAGTCCACCTTCTTGTTCCCTTCTTTCATCTCTTGCAATCCTGTGGATCCTTTCTGCTTTGTCGAGTGACAAGACTAGTTCCTCCTCCGCTTTTCTTGCTGTCTTAGCTAGGGTTTCCGAAGCCGCGTGTACACTGGCAATTTGTGGAGCGAGGGCAGCAACTGTGTGATCCACTAAGCGGGAGGTCAGGGAGTCGGATAGAGCTTTGGACAGGGTGTCAGTCAGATGTTTCGCTGCCGCATCTGCAATGTCACATGCGATGTGCTTCTTTAGGAGGAATGCTATGGCCTGGATTGCGGCGTTGACTGGGACCGGCGTAACAGAGGACATCTGTGTGATGTGAAATAGGATGGAGGTAAGGTGGGTTAGTGTGTAGGGCTGGTCCTGTTGGCATAGTAGTTTTGAGGTGAGATACTTCTCTGCGCTGTCAGTGTCCATGACGGAGTTTGGCGTTGCTATGATTTCTTCTAATGAGGTAGGTGTGCGGATCGTTCTGCGAGTATTTGGGCCGTTGATTGGGGTCGGTGATGGAGCTTTGGGTGGACCTGAGCCAGCGTCTAGGGAGGTCCTACCTAGGGCCATATTAGTGTTCAGGAGGTTAGTGACTTATCTATATATTGTTTTTTGGAGGTTTTAATGGTTTTCTAGGGTTGATTGAGGCTGTTGGGTATGCCGTTGGGCGCGGTGAGCTCGAGGGGAGTCCAGGGTCTTTTTTCAGGGTGCCACTTGGTAAGTGACTAAGCCGTTTTTTTTGGCAGTGATTGTACCCCAAGAGACAGGTCTAGAGCCACCTGTGCATATTTCTACAAACTGAAAAATTAATCAAATGTGACACACAATGAAAATGTAAGATTCTACTGTAAGAAGCATGAAATATGCTTCTAATCAATTTATGTTGGCCCTTGAGGCCGATACCATCACAGGTTGGAAGTTTTGCATGCCTGTCATCATCTAGTATAATTTCGGATAGGACAGGGCCATTTTCATCATCCTCATCATCTGAAGCTGCATGGTCTTCATCCCCTGAAGGGTCTATCAATTTGAGTGAACAACCAGTGAGCACACTGTGTAAAATAGAATGAGACCCATACAAAATTCAGTTTTGAACCATTCTATGAAGGATTTGAATCTAACGGCAGTCTACTCCTTGATACCGCTTGAGCTGACAGAGAACTTCTTACATAGCACCTTAGAGGACATGTACATATGTATGTCTGAATAAATTAGTGGCTTTGAATAAATTTAACGCGTCAAAGAAAAATCAAAATCGTGTTAGAAATTCAATGAACGTCCCTATAAAAACCCCGCCTCACGGTGTCTAAGTCCTTTTCTTCTTACCATCATCAACCAAGACCTTCCAATGGCAAACATAAGTAGGAAATGTAGGTCTAGTAACACAAGTACTGACATACCGTTAGATGCAACATAACTACCACTTCATCCATCTGAACGCAAGCAACTACGCTAATGCTGCAGGAGGAAATCAGGTGAGCGGTTCTTCTTGACATTTTGAGACTCAGATTCATGTCTATAGTTTAGTTAGCCTTGAGATAACAAAGATAATTTGACTACTTACACAGTAACAGGCAATGTCTGACTAGCTTTTTTCTTGTGACTCACAAACATCACTACTCGACAAGACATGATACACTGGATTTAGTTCGAAAAGTCCTCAGAAATTTTCTTGAGGTTGTTCTTATGGTACCTTTATGCAAGTGAGGCTCACAGACTTGAACAACACCGATAATCATATCAAACTTACGTAGCTTGACTTTCTTCTGGTGTCCCTTCCTTGTTCCATTTATTCATGGCAAATTTCACCTCCTCCTGGTGAAGATGTCATGTTGTCAAACCATTCTATGGCATGGCCCATCTGATACTTAAGTGAATGTTCTAAGCCTTTCCTTTGGTGCTTGGCTTTGTCATACTGATTGATTTCCTGCTTAAATAATTTCTGTGCAACATCCCATTCAGATAGTGTGTTCTTGTAGAATAATGCTTCTTTTGGATGACTTGCAGCCTCTTGTTCATTCACCTCTTCCTTGTCTCAGATCATTTTGGCATAATATTGTTTTATCCCCTGTACATAGCATTCATTTAGATTGAATAAATAAATATAATTAGACAATTGTTACCTTTATCCAAGGAAGTAGGCAAGGACATATCCTCCTCCTGTTCTTTGTGAGCAGCCAGTATAGCCTTGTGAACCTTCTTCACCACAAGCCTTTGAACAGATTTTGATTGGCAGTTATAATGTCCTTCTGGTAAAGATCCAGAATTATTTTGAAGGTAGTAGCTTAGTCAGAAGACATTGTAGTGGATTAAAAAAAACAGTGTATGTGCGATATGAGGGTGGCCAGCTGATAACACTGATTTGAATGAGTATTTAATATCATGTGATCATGTTCAAATGAGAAATTCTGACAGTAAATTTACGATCACATGACATAAAAATAATCAAGAATGAGTTATACAAGAAATTGCAGACTTCAATGGTGATCTCCATAGGGAGAAGAACTTTTCTTACCAGCATTCTCCCTTGCTTTCTGAACATGCTTGATCATTTTTTTCTCAAGGCAACTGTGGAGTCATTAATTTTGAAGACCACTTCAATTTCTTCTTAAGAGGACATTCCACATCACAAGACTTGTGGGGCTCAGTCTCATCCAATATTAGATTATTAGAATGCATTAGCACAGCTGATTAGTTTCAAACAGTCAAGACTTACCTCAATTCTTCCGTGGTCCAAGCATCTTCATCAATATTGGCCCCACTGACTGTATTTTCAATATCATCCCAGTTATAAAGCTTGTTTAAGGTCTCCACACTGTAATAAGAAGTCAGATGCCCAATAATAAAATTGTTAATGCCACCATAAAAAGCTTAGATCACTTGCTAAAGGTTCATTGCAGTGGCGACCTACTATTCAGTTCACTTACTAAAGGCTCCCTGTCTGCTGAAATGAAAGGCAGAAAAGGGAAAGATGGCTTACTTTAATAAACCCCAGTCAAAAGTCAAGAACTTTGTGAGTCTGAGTAGGTTTGCTAATGAAAGCTCAGTATTGTTGCCTTGTCTTTCAGCTAGATTTAATGTAGAGTGAAGGTGAAAGAATCATCAGAAGGATAATGAGTTTATGTAGTATATTCCTGGAAGCCATTACAAGGGTTATCACCAATACTGTGTATATGAATCCCACATGAGGCTGTGGATCTCTATTGTCATATATAAAATAAAGATCACACATTGGGTGTGGATATGAGTAGTCATCTCCATGAATAAACCCACATCTACACTGATGGATGTAAGTGGAGGTATTATTACAGATACTCATGGGTATATCTATATCATTCTCTAACGGCAGAAGCACTTGTGCTTTGGCTCCTTTCTTAGGTATAATTTGCCTGGGAGTTGGCCTCCTATGGTGTTTTTAAACCAGTTCTTCTCATGATCTTTTAAAAATGTAATAGAAGTAGCAGGTGTGAAAAAAAAAACATTTCCCATATATCCAGGAGTGATATTATTAGCATTAATATCTCTAAGAAGCCTCCAGTTTCTAATTCCATGATACAGATCTTCTGATAAGAAGATGATGATATCCCCTGGGCCATATCTGGATGGCATGTCAAGATATAAGTTAAACATGAGCCTAAGGAGTGCTTACTTGAACTTTAATTTTAGATCTGTGATGTACGCCTCCCCACCTGTGTATCTCTCTTTATTGAAAACTGCAGTAGGTCCTCCATCAAGCCCATCCCTATGTGACACAGCCTAACCATAGTCCTGGGTCTGTTTGAATCTACCATCCTGCTTAAAAGGCCTTCTCATAAATCTGGTAATCATCTGGGAAATATACCATAAATATCTCACCAAGGGCAAAATCAAGGTCCTTGGTCTGGTGAAAATACCACTCAATAGCTTAATGAACTATTGCACTACAGAGCATATCCTTGGACAGGTACAATGCTGTTAAATAAGTACATTGTACAATGAGCATTGAATAATTGATAGTAGTAGCACTTACTGCACACTTTTAGCCTTTCTCAGGCCAGCAATGAACTGGGTGGGATACACCACATCACTTAAATGTGATTTGGTTATCAAAAAGAGTATAGACAATATCATTGTAAGCAAAATTCTTCTCTGGCTTCTCGAGAGCATCAGAGCTCTGCTCATACTACATGAGGAAATCTGTTTAATTGTGACAGCCATCTTGCTCAGACTTGTGAGGGTAAAGGTGGTGGTGAAGGGTTTTGTCTAAAACTTGAGACTACAGATGGCAGTTAGATTGGAATTAAAGATAGTACATAAGTAAAAATACTGGAATACCATCATACTGTACTTCCATACCCATGCCTCTAGTAAATTTGAGTGCATCCTCTGATTGGCCAAGCTAAGACCGAGAAGGTATACAATCATCTGTCTGTGAAGGTACAGATGGCCCAGGGTAGTAAAAGGGTGCAAGCTATTAGAGTGACTCCTCAATAACAGTAATGTATTTTGGCAAAATTAGGGGCCTATATGGTTGTCATCCTCGGCCTCGCAGCAATATGGGTGTCGGTAGTGGCATGAGGAGTTGGTGTATGGTTGGACAACTGTAACTGAAATCATGAAATACCCATCGAACATCTTCAATGAAGTACTCACCCGGTTCTGAGCCTTGGGCAAAAATAAGGGTACCTTTCTCATCACAGAATTTTGCAGAGCATGCATCTAACTCACAATTTTCCATCATGGACATTGTCTTAATGGCCTTCATCTGATCCTTCTTGCTGGGTTTGATTGAGCAGAAAGTTTGGTGATATCAATACCTCGCAGCCTGTAGACAAGTGCATGTCCACTTGCTGGGAATTTGGACTGATTGTATATATGTTATTGTGTTGTAGAATACATAATGAATGAGTTATGGATGATGGTGTGAGGCGAGAGAGCTCTAGAAATGAGGTATGTCAATCTATGTGTGAGCACATTATATTAATCTTCTTGTGTCTCATGCTATATCAATCATATTTTTACAACCACACAGATTGAATTAGCTAGTTAATTCCTTGCACACCCTTACCTTATTGATCCAAGTATCTAGATATATTTTAATTGGTGAAAATGAGGGCCTTTCAGCATTCAGTCATTTTTTTTCAAGATCTTATGCCTATATAAAGCAACTCAGAATGAGGCTATTAAAAATTTGAGTGGCTATACATTAGTTTTCTAGTATACATGAAGATGAGCACTATAAAGACAACAACGAAAGGGTGTGGAACTCTGAGCACGACCCCGATTGAAACCAAGGGGGGAAGTGTAACATTGTTGCCGGCGCCCAAGGACGGAAGCTCAAAAAGAAGGTGGAAAGGGATAAAAAGGAGAAAGGACGAAGGACGAAGGACGAAGGACGAAGGACGAAGGACGAAGGACGGCTCCAAAAGTGAACCAATAAAAACAAATGCGACCAAGCAAGACCAAATGGAACTGAACCAAACAAGGGACTCTGATGAAATGTGGATGAACGGAAAAGGGACAGAGGCACATGACGTGAGGTATGTCCCGATATAGACCTAAGTCCTGGTATACCTCCATGATGGAGATTCTATACGACACTAGCATAGACCATTAAGCCAATAAACTCATTAGCTCAAATTACTCAAGTAGACAATTGAACTCGTTTTCTAGCAATACATATTCCCTAAGCCTGTGTTCAATGCTTTCATGAAGCAAAGTTCTGCCAGAATCTGACAGTAGCCTACAGAGTTATTCTGCAGAATAGTAGATAAGTTGGAAACATCAAAACCATCTGCAGAGGCTATTTAATCTATAGAAGAACTTTGAACAAGAGTAGCAGACCATTTTCAAGAAGAAATATTAATTGAAAATACTAGTAGTAATGATTAAAGTCAAGGAAAGAAGCATCAAACATCAGAATAATAATAATAAAGATTATATCTTTTGCTCTATAAGCTTTATTTCTCACACCACATAGCTTAGTTTAAACTACCAAATATGTCTGCAATACCACATTATATTTCTATGCTCTGACTTATTATAGTTCAATTACATGAAACTAGACAGATATTAAAACACTTTTTCCACACTGTAAATAACTAGAGAAATGACAATGAATCAGCCAGTGCACTACTGTTGGAGAAGTGTATGTTTAAGTGACATAGTAAGAGTTGATGTTACAAGTAAGCTATGAGTGGTGAAGCATGTATGTGATATTATGATTTGTGGTGTGATGACCACTTCCCAGTTAAGCTTACTTTACCATGTTGGTCTTATCCTTACTATCACCTAGAGTGACTTTGAATGCAGTTTCCTTATCCTCCCTCTCTCTCTGAGTCCTGAGTTTAGACCAGAAACTCTTTAGAGCCTTACACTGTTTACCAGATATAGCAGCTATGCAGCAAGACCCAACACTTTCTGTTTCAAGCAGATTTGTTGTACCCACAGCAGTATCCAGATAGATGACTCAAAGTATTAATACAAGTGTATAGAGCGTGAAATTAATTAGAAGATGGGGCTATTGTGCAATTAGACATTGGTTTTGATTTTTTATATAAAATTTAACACTCACATTTCATCCACATGCATCTGAATCAATAACACCTTGCATCGCCTGTATAACAAACATTTCCTGCAGATCATAAAACCATAGTAAATCATAAGGGAGTAGAGTAGAGTAGAATAAAATGTATGAACCATGACGAGGTTTGCATCAATATTCATATATCCATATGATTCCTCATCAGGCTTTGGAATTTGCTGAAGCAAAGTGAATGTCAAGGTATCAAGGTCTCGGTGTAACGAGCTACCAGTAGTAATCCATGGTATGGATAAGGGACACGAAGTACGGATGAGTGAGAGGACAAGAATCTGTGCTGAGATCCATGAGCGGAAGACTAAGGGGACTCAAGATCACACAAGATTAGACACAAAGTCCAAGTGAGTAGAAGGAAGTGATATTGTCAGAAGACAACACGACTATTTATCATGATCTGTAAGAACTCGGAATCCTCTAAGCGGCAGTAGTACAGGCGAGTCCATAGCATAGTAATATGTAAGAACAGCAAGCGGCCTCATGTATGGGAATGTACATGTAATACGGACTGTGGTTGATCAGAGTGACAAAAAGAGACAAATGACACACCAATGGAGATGGATGGACAGGGACTGAGGGCAAATGATGGTATCTGTTATGGTTTGCGCATCTGTTAGGTGTCCGAAGGGGACAGATGTTGATGGAAGAGGTCAGATGGACGTGGATATGAATACCTGACCAGGTGAGCTCCAGATCATGTGTAATGAACGATTGTGAGGCTAGCGCCAGAATGTTCGGTACACCGCAGAACATGAGAGAAGACTCACCTGAGGGAATATAACCTAGAGAAAAGAAAACAATCAGTAAGGTACACAAGGTAAGATGATATTTACCTTGATGCATGCAGAATGCTCAGTAACCCTAAGTGATGGAGAGTGGCAGGAATTTCAACTGTGGGAATGTTGTGGCTGCTGGCTATATGCCGCAGTGTGTTTGATTCTATTTGTCTTGTTGATTGAAATGTGTTCAAGTCCCACACAATCACGTGATCTGTTGGTTTGAAATGTTCCAAGTCCAAATTTCATTGTCTTTTGTCCTTCCACTGGCCGGCACCGGTTCTACGTCTTGAGCTTCTACGTCTTGTGCTTCCACATCATGTGCTCTGCTTCATCTCTTACTTTGTCTGGTGTCTTTTCTCTTCCCTATGCCGCCAAAAAAGAACCCACTAAGAAATGTGCTGCTGGGGGCACTGCCGACCGATTCAGTGGTCCTCTAAGTCCTCCCTCCATAGTGTCTGTCTCATCTGGCTGATTGAGTCATTAGTGGTGCCTAATTTGTTGTGATGGTGCTGAAGGTGACATCATACTGTACCAGTGCAATAGTTGCCCACACGTCATGTGCAGCCACTGTATCAATGTCCCTGCCGGCCATCTGGATGCTGTATGACACATCAACATTGTTTTTGTCTGCTTGTCCTGTCATTCTGAGTGTACCCGCAGACACACGGCTCCCTAGTAACTTTGTGAGTATCTGTCTTTTTTTGTTTCTTTTGACAGTGCTAAAAATTCAATGACTACAGGGATTCTACAGGCCATCCTGTCCTGCCGGATTTCCTGCAACTCAAAGGAAAATTTGAGACTGTGTCATGCTCACTATAGGCCTCTACTTCTGTCGCCATCATTCACTTCATCATCGGCGCAAACGATGAAGTGATTACGCCCGTTCCCATCCTTTCCTGCTACCTGGAACACTTTTACCCCAATGGCGGCTTACCTGGAGGTCGTGTTTGATGTTGCAACACACCAGAAGATCAACAACTATACTCGCCTTCAGGACACGAGGGTCGCTCACCTTAAGCGACATCTTGTGCCCGCTGGATGTGTTTTCGCATTTTTTTTCCAATCACTCTAAACAAGACAGCAGTTGGCTGTTTGCAGGCAAGGTAAAGGGTAAATTTGTTGCTATTGTTACGACTTGGATAGTTCTTGCGTAACTAATCCAATAAAGGAGTTCTTCGTGTTACGATGTTCGGTTCAGACACTTGAGGGGCTCTCCCTCTAAGTGAAGTTCGAGTATAGACTAGTCTCTATAAGAGCTAGATCGGAATCAAGTATCTTCCTCAGAAGATGATCAAGTATCAGAGAGAACCAAGTAGATTCAAGTTAGAGAATACAAGCGTAACTACTGCGGTATTTATAATGGACAAAGGAGGCACGGACCAGGCCGACTATGGAAGTGAAAGGAGTCAAGAAGAACATCAAGGAACTATCTGGAATGTTCATGCAGTGCATGTTGATAAGCAGTCAGAGATAACAAGAATAGACGGAAGTATCTAGAATGTTCATGCAGTGCATGTTGATAAGCAGTCAGAGATAACAGGAATAGATCGGAGAAGCATGATGATGAGAAAATGATGGGGTCCGCTGTAACATTACCCCCTTCTTATCGTCTGAAGTCACCGACTTCAACAACTTTCCAACCTCGCATCGTCAGTAGTAGACGAGATCCGCATCAGCGTTATGAAACTCCAACAGATCGTCCCCTGTGCGTTTGTTGGCGAGCTCCTCTGCTTCTCGCTCAATTCGTTCGATAAGTTCGTCTTGGTCCGCTTCCCATTTAGCAAGTGCGTCATAGAAGCCTTCTTCGTTGTGCTCCATGGGGAGGACTCTTTCGCCGTTGAGTTGGCGGCAGAAGACTGATAGGTGTCCAGGCTTGAACACGAGGCACGCTCTGCAGTAATATTCTGGGCAGTTCTTGTGACGATGTCCCATTTCTTTGCAGTGGCGGCAAATGATAGTTGTCATCGAAGGAAAGAGGAGGCGGTAGCGATCTGGATGACTTTGGAGGGGTTACGATATCTGGTTGTGAGCAGCGGTCTTTGTTCTTTGGAGGGGAGCGTGATTTGGGTTTGTAGGGTGTTTTCTTTGCGGAGCTTTACGACGTTCCGAACGCCTGAGCGTGTTCTGCGGTGGGAGGACGGGTAGTGTGATTGTCGGTTCAGGAGTGACGGGGATAGCAGTAGGAGGAGGTGGGGGTGGAATGGCGACCTCGGTTGTGACTCGTTCTGCGATGGTTTGTATGGCTTGCGTTACATCCTCCTTGAAATACAAGGGAAGGAGATGGAGAGCAAAGGTCCGTATTTTTCTTTGACAATAGAGGATGCTGCGCTGAGCGTCGGCATTGCCTACATTTTCAGCGATGGTTTCCAAGAGACTGGTGGTGCGGATGATATTGACAGTGGTAAAGGTGGTGTCATCCTCTCTTTCAGTGAGGATGCGTTCTATTTCAAGAGCATGTTGTGGGGATAACAGGGCGGATTCTACAAGGGAGGCAGCGTCGATCTCGTTAATGAGGTCGAAGTATTCAGCGAGTTGGAAAGACGAAGACATGGTTTGTTTTGCTAGAATCGGTTCTGGAGACGAGGGTTCAATGGAGAAGTCGGGCTAATTTGAGGCGGTTTTTATAGGCTTTCAGGATCTCTAGGGTGTTCTGGAGTTCCTTTTCGGGCAGCCACGAGTTTTCTGAACTGGGGTAACCCTTCCATGACACGAGGAAACGGTGTCTTCCTGTTACGTTTCCCTTGTGGGCGAGGATCGCTTCTATCTCGTATTCCTCTTGTCCGTTGATAAGATCAGGTGGTGGTTCAGGATGGTTTGGGCCGTGAATTTCAGTCTCCCGATAGGATGATAGTTCAGAAGCATGAAACACGGGGTGAGATTTCCAAGATTCTGGGAGGCGGAGTTTGAATGTGATAGGGGAGAGGACCTTTTCAATTTCGAAGGGGCCATATCGCTTCGGCGCGAGCTTCTTTGATGGGAGATGGGTGATAAGATGCGCAGCAGATAACCAAACTTTATCTTTAGGTTTCCAGGGTTCAAACTTTCTTCCAAATGATCGTTCGGCCATACGTTGCATTGCTAGTTTATGACAGGCAAGGGCTTCTTCTCGAATCTTGTGGAGGTGTTTTACTCGGTCTTCTGCGGCAGGGATAGTGGAATCGGGGAAGGCATAAGGAATTCCTCAAGGCTCATAGCCCATCATGAGGAAGAATGGAGAGGTGTTTCGGGAGTTGTGTCTTCGGTGATTATGGACGAATTCTGCCATAGGGAGATGTTTTACCCAATCTTGGGGGGTTGATCGGCAATAAATGCGGAGATAGGTTTCAAGTTCTTGGTTTAATCATTCAGTTTGTCCATCAGTCTGCGGGTGGTAGGCGGTTGAGAGGGCAACTTCGTAATCAAGGAGTCTTCCGAGTTCTCTTGCGAATTTTGATGTGAATTGGGGACCTCTGTCGGAGATGATCTTGTCATATAGACCGAATCTGAGGAACACTTTCTTGAAAAAGAGTTTGGCTACTCCTTCTGACATGATGGTTTTCTTGCAAGGTGAGAGAATTACCCCCTTCGTAAGCCCATGGTCTACCACGACCATGACAGAGTCAAAGCCCTCCGATGGTGGGAGGTCGGTGATCAAATCTACCGAAACTTGAGCAAAGGGGCGTAAAGTGGAGGAGGAAATAGGGTTCAGAGGGGGAGTCGTGGGGTGCGTATCGGACTTCATTTGTTGACACATGGTGCATCCTTCGACATATTTCCGGATGTATGTTCCCATCCCAGGCCACCAATAATCTCGCTTAACTAGTTCTTCAGTTTTAAAGCGTCCGGGGTGTCCGGCAGTGGGGTGGTTATGGTGAAGATTTAAGATGCGATGACGGAGATTTGCGGGGACGTAGGCTCGGTTCTTATAGAAAAGTGTGTTGTCTTTGATACACCAGTCAGAGAGTGCGGATTTCATAGGAGGGGCATTGAGCCCGTCTAGGGCCTGTTGGGCCGCTAAGATAATGGGATCCGAGAGGGGGTTCTGGAGTTTCAGTGCTGCGGCAAGGTCGATATCAATGAGTCGTCCGAATAATTCATCAGGAAGGAGGGTAATATTGGTGTTATCAGTTTGTCCTGCAGAATGATCCGGTCGTCGTGAGAGAGCATCAGGGGCGGCGAGTTTGCTTCCTGCAACATGATGTAGTTCTAGATCGAACTCATTGAGGGTCAGCTGCCAACGTGCCTGCCGACGTGTCAGGTTTTGTGCTGATCGAAAATAGAGAAGATTCTTGTGATCGGTGAAAACTACTACAGGGTGTGGGTTCCCTTCAAGATAGTGGCGCCAAGCTTTCAGGGCTCGGATGATTGTGAGGAGTTCTCGATCATAGATCTGATAGTTTTATTCTGCTGGGTTAAAGGATTGGGATAGATATCCGCAAGGATGATAAGCACCATTCTCATCTGTTTGTAAAAGAACGGCTCCTGTAGCAACAAGGGAGGCATCGGTGGCAAGAGCGAATTGTCGCGAAGGGTCGGGGTTTCGGAGCACAGGTTCAGAAAGGAAACATTTCTTCAGTTTCTGGAAGGAATCTTCACAGGCTTCTGACCACATGAAAATCGCATCTTTCTTTGTTAGATCGATCAAGGGTCATGCGAGGTCGGAGTAATGGGATATGAAATGACGGTAGAAGTTACAGAATCCAAGGAATGATCGGACTTCTTTTACTGAGGATGGGACTTGCCAATCACTGATACCCGAAAGTTTGGCGGGGTCCATCGCAACTTGTCCTGGTCTGATAATCATCCCTAAATAGTCCACCTCTTGGGCGTCGAAAGTGCACTTTTCTGGTTTCAGGAAAAGGATTTCTCTTCGAATGATTTTGAGAATGCGGCAGGTTCTGTCTTGGTGTTCTTCAAGAGTTTTTGAAAAGATCAAGATGTCGTCCATGTAGACTATCATCCATCCTTCATCTATCTCTTTTCTGAATGTCTGATTCATGTATGCTTGAAATATGGCTGGTGAATTGCAAAGACCGAAGAACATGACTTTCGGCTCAAAGAGCCCAAACGAGGTTGTGAAGGCGGCTTTCCAGCGATCATCGGGATGAATCAGGATGTTGTTGTACCCCGATCTAACATCCATTTTCGTGAAATAGTTGGCGCCTTGTAGTTTCGCGATTAACGGAGGAATCAAGGGAAGGGGGTACGCGTTCTTTATCGTCCATTCATTGATGTAACGATAGTCCTGACAGGGACGAAGAGAGCCATCCTTCTTCCCAACAAAGAAGAAGCCACTAGCTTGAGGAGATTTCGATGGTTGGATAAAATCTTTCGAAAGATGTTCATCTAAGAAAGCTTTCACGGCTTCGGTTTCTTTCTGGGATAGGGGGTAGGTTTTCGCTGATTTAGGGACATAACCAGGTTTGGTTTCGATTCTATGATCCACTCCTGGCCTAGAGGGCGGTAACTTGTTTAACCCATCTTTAGTGAAGATATCGGCGAAGTCGTGGAGATAGGATGGAACGAGTTCTTCGAAAGTCTTTTTCTTCTTTTCTTGTGCATCCCTTAGGGCAAATTCTTGAGCCTTGTTGCTGGTCTTCAGGTATTCTTCATCGGTAGTTTTCCTCGAAAATATCCATTGATTTCTTATTGGTTGTGTCGAAATCGCTCGTTTAAGCTCAATTGCGGATGTTCCATCTTGGGTGAGAGGAGTATCGAAGGAAAGGTTTTCGATGATTCTGACCGTTGACCCATCAGGAGAGTATTCGACAAGCACTTCATCGTCGTTGATCGGATAAGTGGAGATATCATCCACTTTTCGGGCGAACAAGGTTTCAGTAGGAACATCGTCCCAAACATCATCCTTGGTGTCGTATTGAGGAAGGGGAGTGGGAATCTTCCACATTTCTTGGTATTCTCGTTCTAGCTTCCGAGAGTGTGGAGTTGCTGGGAGTTTGAGGGTGTCTTTTACCCAATCAATGTCGGGATTCATGGCCGATAACCAGGGTTTACCAAGAAGAAACATATCTCTTTCTCCCATGGTCATTACGTTGAACTTTCCGATCATGAGGCGTTTGTCGATTTTTATGGCTAGGTGACAATAATGGGTACATTGCTTCTTCGAGAGTTGTCCATCGGCGTTTCGGATAGAGAAGGGTTTATTGAACTTATGAATCTTGATTCCATGTTTCCGGACAAACATCCAGTTGATGAATGTTGCCCCTGCGCCGCAGTCTACTACGGCGGTTGTGTGCAATGCTTTATCGGGATGTACGGAGGAGAAGATGGTCGCCGGGACCCTAAATTCTTTAGTCTTTCCTACATTCTTGGCTATACGTACATCGATATATGGAGTATCTGACATTGCGGCAGGCTCCGAGGTTAAAAATCCAAGTTCCATCTTTTGACAGATTCATCGTCTTCTTCTTCCTCGATTTTGCTGGAAGATTCTTCATCATCAGACGCTTCGCATCTTACCGGTTGCTTTCCTTTTCCTTTCTTTCGGTCATCTCCAGAATCTCTAGGATGGAATGTGCGGTCGTTCGCACAATGTCCGACCTTTCCGCATTTGAAGCATTTTCCTTGCCTCATGTATTCTCGTTTCTCATCTTCGGTTAGGCGGTCTACATCCATCGCGTTCTCGTCTCTAGGGGTGCCTGAGAAACGAGTGGGTCTTCGGTTATCGTTCCTCCTTTTGTTGTGCTGATTCGAGTGATGGGAGTTGTGTGAACGGAGGAGTTGGTAGGCGTTTTCGATGTTGATAACTTTCTTAAAAAGTTTTTCTGCATCTTCAGGGACTTCTCCGGAGTTACATAACTTCATTACAATGTTGTGGTTTAGACCGGCGAAGAAATAGTCTTTTACGGCGGCAAAGTTATTGATTCCAGCTTTTGAGGTGAGTTGCTTGAAGTTGGCGATGTATTCGCTTAAATCGTCCTTCTGCTTTAGGTTGCGGAGTTTGTGGAGGGCTGTTCCTACAGAGTCAATCGGGGAAAAGCTCTCTTTCATCTTGGTAGTGAAATCCTTCCATGTCCCAAAACCGTTCTTTGCTCCGGTGGTCGAGATTGGGTTCTCCTCTCTGGTAAAGGTGATGAAATCTTCCATCCAGAGAGCTGCTGCTCCTTCTTTCATGAATGAAAGAGCGAAGATGATTTTTCGCTTGTCGGTGTCGTAGATTTCATTGTTGATTTCAATGTATGAGTCAACTAGGCACAGCCATTGGGAAAATTTCTCCCTGTCTCCGGAAAAGTCAGGTGGGTATCCAATTTTTCGTTCAATGGGTTTGTCTCCTCTTCCTGCCATAGTGGATACTTGAGGTTCGGGTTCTTCTGGTTCTTCGGGTTCTTCGTCGTAGTCTTCTTCGTTGTCAAGGTCAAGCGGTGGAGCGTCAGGGATTTCTTCGTCCTTATCAACAGGTGGGTTCTGGGAGTGTTCCTGTTGCGACGGTTCTTGGTTCTGGGATAATCCTTCCTCAAACGAACTATATCCTATTGGTGATGCAATGACCCCTCTGGTTATAGCGGATGGTCCTGCTAATAGGGATGAGAACAGGTTCTGAGGAGTTTGAGTGGGAGTTCTTTCTGTTCTGGGGTATGGGTCTCCTCCTAGAATTCTTCCGGCGGCGTGTCTTGCCTTAGCCGAGTTTAGCTTCTGGGAAGATGTCTTGTCTTTCTATTCTGGGTTCAAGGTTTCAGGGTGAGTGGGTCCCTCGGTGATAGAGGGGTTCAGAGAAACTTGAATCTTTTGTTACGACTTGGATAGTTCTTGCGTAACTAATCCAATAAAGGAGTTCTTCGTGTTACGATGTTCGGTTCAGACACTTGAGGGGCTCTCCCTCTAAGTGAAGTTCGAGTATAGACTAGTCTCTATAAGAGCTAGATTGGAATCAAGTATCTTCCTCAGAAGATGATCAAGTATCAGAGAGAACCAAGTAGATTCAAGTTAGAGAGTACAAGCGTAACTACTGCGGTATTTATAATGGACAAAGGAGGCACGGACCAGGCTGACTATGGAAGTGAAAGGAGTCAGGAAGAACATCAAGGAACTATCTGGAATGTTCATGCAGTGCATGTTGATAAGCAGTCAGAGATGACAGGAATAGATCAGAGAAGCATGATGATGAGAAAATGATGGGGCCGCTGTAACAGCTATGAGCGTCTCCCAGGTAATTAATTTATGTATTCTTCATATTCTTTGTTGATTTGTGTTCTAGGTACTATCTACCATGTTCACACCTTACATTTCACTTCTCAAGGCCACCAACATCATTTTTCTCATGTGGCTCTATTGTCGCATATGAGGACTCCTTCATTGAGCTCAAGCAGGCCATCCTCGACCTCAAGGTAGCCTCAGCCATCATTTTTCCTGCGACAAGGTTCCAACCACTCGTCGCCACCAAATTTTTATTGGCCATGGTGGAGCTTGTTATGGTTGAACAACTCGATCTCCAGAAGACGTTTCCAATGTTGCTCTCCCTTTCCAACCGCCTTGGACAACATACCAACATCATCATCATGATGGCCATGGATGACACCATCCAGCTATCAGTCCCCACATTTGTGCGTGCCCACCCGCAAACAAAGCCATGGGGCATCAAGGTCCCTGTGCAATGCCCTCTCTGCGGATCAACAAACAGCTGGTCAGAGAAGGTGGGTGTGATGGCTCCAGCTCAGGCCACTGTTATCAACTATGTATACACCTGCACGTATGTTGAATGTGGTAAGCACCAGTGAAAGTCTCCCCATAGGTTCAATATTGCAAAACCTCCGGGTTTTCTTGTTGGTGTGGCCAAAAGCAAAACCAGTGGTTGGTTCCAGTCCCCTTTCACCATTTTTCCACCTCTGCCTCCTGTTCAGTCTTCACCGATTTCACCCATGTCGTCCATCACCACAGCCAAGTGTAGCAGTGAGAGTGTAGAAATAACTGAGTCTACTAGGAAGAGGGCACACAACTGAAATATTTCGCACTAGTTACTTGTGTAGATTTTTTTGCAAATGATTTCATTGGTTGACCTGAATTTGTGCATGTATCCTTGTGATGTTTAAAATGTCACACAATTGTGCGGAGTGTAACATGATTGCGCAGAATGTCATGTGATCATGTTTCAAAAATTATCTCTCATTTGTGCGGCTGACTGTTGGCTACGTGCCGCAAACCTTTGACCTCCTTGCTCTCCTTGCTTATTCTCATTGCTAAAAACTCAACATGAACAAATGGTACAATACTTTAGAGGCAACACTAGCCTGCCACCAGGATAACTTTGTCACTGCTTTGCCACACACTCATGGAAGTATTTTAAAGACAGTACACAATGAGATTGTGACAATGCACAATTTACTGACTTTGACAAGAACACAGCCACTGCATTGTTACTGGGGTTACATCAGAAAACTACAACTTTTGTTGAAGACAACCCACCCCAATACCAGGGTTGAAGCATTTCAGCAAATTCAAAACAAATCAACCCTCATACCGCTCTATGACATGCACGCATGCCGTCGGAACTGGCCACTCCCAGAGTCACATTTAGACAAACTTTTTGGACAAAAAAGTAAGCGGGCAGAGGAGAAAAGTTGAATGGACCAGGAAGAGAGGGAAGGAGAAATTAGTGGAACTATGAATGAGAAGTTGGGAGATTGGATTTTTGTTGATGACACTGGCGCATCTGTTGTATCCGAGTCTCAGGCTGAGAGTCTTAGCCAGCCTGAGGATGACAAAATGTTCGAGTCTATGAATGCCAGCTCTGCCAGTGTCCAACACGAAAGCGACAGTGGTGACAGAACCCCAGTACTCCATGAAACCATCCATGATAACACAAAACCATGGACGACTGAACAGATTTTTGCATCCTTTTATAATGTCCTTGCCATCGCCCTCCTCCCGCAACGTCCTGAGCTCACTCAGAAGTGCAATTTATCTCATGTCTGGAGCACATCAAACTCCTCATGCCCAGTACCCGGCGATGCAATAGCGCGCAAACCAGACCTCACCTTACTCGACGACATTGAGGCTAGATGGGACACAATCAAGGCCGTATGCGAGCTGACTTTGAGTCCCTACTTACCTTCATATCCCCTTGCCAAAACTCTCGACAGTAAGGCTTACCTGCTTCTCAAACACCAACCATGGAGATACTTCACACTGTTGGTCTCCATCTCCAATGGGTATCACGAGCTTCATGTCCACCTATATGACCACTCTGGCGGTGTTGTCAGCCCTTGCATCAATATCAATTGAGAGCTGGACAAATTCTTACAGATATTTTTGCCCATCGCATCTTGAGTGTATCGGGTTCGACCCCATGATCAGTATCTTGAAGCACACACTTCACCACAAGCATCGACCCCCTGATTTCCACCCCACCAAACACTCAAACTCACCTGCTCCGCACCAGACTGCTACCCTAGCAATCCCAGATGCACTGATCGTGGAAAGTGAGACTGCCACAATTGAGCAAACTCCCATACACCACAGAGGACACAGAGTGCAAGCCTGCAGCCAACATCCCTCCAAGCATGGTCCCCCCTGTAGACGAAGTCCCTGTTGATCCTCTCTGTGAACCCCTCCCAGAGCCAATCGGAAACATATGAGTAAATCAGAATACGTACGATATACATGACCGTTGTTGACCCTCCGAAACCAAGCCAGTCTGTCTGATCCCTGCTCATACCTGTTCTCCTCAGTGACTTCTCGGTCCACGCTAAGCTGACTCAGCTGAATCTCTTGATAAACATTCTTCAGAGTATCTTCATCTGCTCCTAGTCTCTGCATTGCATTCCTCGTCCTCTGATAGCTTTGAACACACTTGTCTATTTTGATCTGACAGTAATTAGCCTCCTGCTTTGACCTAGTGCCCGCCCATGTGGAATCTGCACTTTGAAAATGTTGACGGCAAATTATTGCTTTGTGACCGAGAACCTGCCGTAACTTTTCCAGGCAATCATTTGCCTGACCCTGCCTTAAATGCAATTCTTCGGCTTGGAGAGCACCTACATAGGCCAAGGGCTAAAGCATCAGGGTAAGGTATTGATGATGGCATCCATATACCCATGGCTTCTGCCGCAACTTCCTCACCGGTCTCTTCAGAAGCAACTTCAATATCTTCAACTTCCCTCACTTCTTCCTCCATATCTGCAGCACAAAATCTTGTGTCATCCATGTGATCGGTACCTGCATCAACTTCAATGCCTTCTGTCATGGCATCAGCTACTTCATGAAATTGTGAGATCCTTGCTGCCAGTTTTTGTCGCTTTTCTTCAACCACTGCCTTCTGAGCAGCAGATGTGTTAAGACCGTGTTCAACGGGTAGGACCAGAGGGGCTTGGCTTCAGCTCGTGCGCTGCGCCCTTTACCCGAGTACGTGCCCCTAATTTGTGGGGGATAGATATTGTTGGCTGAGGGGTAATGGATAGGCCGGATGAGGGAGGAAAGACTACCAAGACTAATGTCCGGGTAGAAACTAACAGGGTACGGACTACCCGAAGGTAGAGACAGAAGAGTTTAGCTTTAGGGATATAATCCCGAGGCTCGGAGGATCGGACTAGGATGATAATCCTAAGAACCGAGTGTTAGCATATCAATTCCTTTTCTTGCTTGTTATCTCTTGATCACCTTCGGTACCACACTGTCCAATGCTTCTTGCCTTCTGCACCTTATGGTTCATCTGCTTGTCGATCCTCCGGTACTATGTTACATAATCATTCACGCAGATACTTACATTGTCAAGTCCTCGTTTGACACCTCAGTCTTGTTCTACACAATACTGAGGTGTGTAGTATGTTCATTATTCACTTACACTCTTATTGATGTACCCTAGCACTCACTTCATTAGTACGCTTAACGCGTATACCAAGAGGACACGAGGAACGAACAGAGTCTAAGTTAATATTCAAACTAAGGAAATACTACGGGTTACAAAGGGTTTATATACTGTAGTGTATCCGACAGGTATCCGGCCAAAGCGCAGTCCTCGGAACATAAGGCTATGTGGAAAATGTACTAGTGGACAAAACATACTGCGGACGATCGAGAATGGAGCCGGATATTAAATGGAACAAAGGGAACAAGTTAAATGAAAAGGAAATGAATAGACTAATGGAAGGATCAGAATGAATCCGGACATTAACTGTCAGAAGGATCTGGGCATATAGGGGCAGCAAGAAGCATATACAAATGGGGACTCAGGGGAAAGAATTCCAGAATGGACCCGAGGAACCGGATGGACCAGACCAGACGAGAAGATTCAGGTATGGGATATGACAAGATGCATCTTTGGGAAGCTTCCGAATATCTACTCTCAATGCATCCCTAAAGTGAACATGATATAGTGATGTACTGTGCATCCTCCAAATTGATACCATTGATGAGCCAAGATATTGATCCACATTTGCCAGTATCAGCATATTCTGTCTCGGTTAATTTTAGCCAAATTTCGGCCGTTGTTGGGGCTTCCAATCACCACATCAGATGGTACAGCATATGGAAGCAAAAGGAACCTCAGAAGCACTTACCTTTATCTATCTTTAGCTGGATTATGTCAAGATGCTCTCCACGTTGTTCCATCACTTGTGTCTCATCTTTCTCCCATGAAGAGACTTTGCTGACTTCCAAAGAACTTGTGAGCTCTTCAAATGGGACCTTGGTATCAGCAATGCCCTTATTGAGACATTTGTACTTTTGTAAAAGCATCTTAACTGCATGTGGCATTTAACTAATGTAAAATCAATTCCAAATATGGGAACTTACTAATCTGGACAAGTTTTTTCCAATTTGAATTCCACATGTGATTATCAAGAATTTCTTGACAGTGTGCTTGGCTCATAAAACATGCTGTTGGAGAGATCTTGTTAAAGGGAGCCCAGAGTGTCTCCAGAATTTCCCCATTGACCTGCCCAGCTCCTGCAATGAAGTTCAGGCTATATCTATAGAAAAACAAGCAAGTTTATGAGCACTGAGGTGAAATTTCCCCACTACAGCCACAATCTCTGTGTTGTCAGGGAGGGTCAAGCCATAGTAGATGTTAACACATTCTGCAAAATGAAGACTCCACTGGCAGCCCACATCATAAATTACAAGGGAGTCGTTGATTGTTTCGCCAGCATGCTTAATAGCATTGCATATGGAGTAATCTATATTCATGTGGCTTGAAGTGATTTTGTCATCAACTCTGTAGATTAGTAGTATAATAAATAAGACTTGTTGTTCGCCCTTCTGAAAGTCTACTATGCAGTGGGGAATGAAACATCCATGTTGAGCACAAGCCGAGGCCCCCACTCCTGTAGCTCGGAGGTTGCTCCAGTTTGTGTTTGCTACATTGACAACACAATGGTTGCTACAAATGGATCTCTTCCAACATGTTCAGTGCACTACTATAAATTAAGAAAAACAAACTCACCTCCCTACTCTGTAGCTGAGGCCAAGTGAGCTTGATATTCTCGCTCTGCAACCATATAACCTAATCCATCTGAGAGAAAGATGTTGAGTTTGGGCTGTCGCATGTTCATGTGCTGAGTGGTGAAATTTCCATCTACCACGAATCTCTTCATGATAAACCACCTGCATTGAACATCAAAAGTCATGCAATATTGAACAATAGTAATTTTATGCAACTAAGACAGCCTGGCCAGAGTGGCCTTTGTGCACTATACAGTATGACTGGCCAAGCTCTTACAGTGTTCAAACAGCTGGCCAGGGCCTCTGCACTGGCCAGCTCCCATGTACCAGGTGTACCGGCCAGAGTTCACCGGACCTTGGTCAACAGCTGTGAGGGCGTGTGCACAACATAGCAGCTGACCGGCCGCTGTCTAGCTATTGTTGCCTTGCACAAGTAGTAATAATTGACTTGCCTTTCATACTTCTCCTTCCAATGAAGAAGCATGTTGATTCCTGGCTGAGGACATGAAGGGCAAAAGAGGGCGAGATCTCCTGGGCCAGGTCTTGATTCTGTATCATGGCCAAATTTAAACCATTTACGGTTCTTCAAGTCACGCCACAGGCGAGATACCCTCATGAGTTCGTGATATTGATCCTACAGATACTGTTAGTATTCAGATTACAAGTATATATTCCTCACTCACTGGGACAGTATCTGGACATGTGTTATTGGTCAAGAGCGTGAGTTTCTCATAGAAGCTCCTGGCCGAAGTCTTGCATTTCAAGGTGTCAATGAGAAAATGATCCAGTACTTCAAAGGTAAAAGCAGTCCTAGGCCGCATGGAACTGGCAGGAAATAGTCCTGCACTGAGGAGCTGCATATGTAACATCATCCACTCTCTTGTCTTGATGCCCATCCATTTCTGAAGCTCCATGTGAAGGACAAGGCTCTCCCCGTGGCCTAAGTACCATATGAATCCCAGCTGAGCAAGAGTGACATCATGGAAGCACATATTGTTCCAAAATTGGATTTTGTGGAAAGGTAATGACTGATGCGATCTGATCAAGCAAGGGTGACACCAGCCATGGTCACCAGTGCAAGTCACACAATTGAATGTGGCCTCAGCACTTTGACAAGTCTCGCAGATCCCTGCACGAGCAAATGTTTCTGAACCTAAGATGATGTCTAGATACACGTCTCGGTAATCAAGATACTCTGCTATGAAGTCGTTTTGTGTCTATATGGTGTATGAGAAGGCAGTAAATAGCGAATTAGATACTCCTAGACATATCTTTGTTGTTCTTGGTTGGTGACCAGCCTCTGTGTCCAGAAAAAGGTCACTGAAACATTCCTGATATGCTTCAGCATCCGGAGGTTCTGCAGGGTCCTCTCTAATATGTTTCCTTGGGCTGGAGGAGGAGGAGGAAGGTTCCACAGATGTTTCATACAGTGGATCAACACAAGATTCAACCCATGAGGACTTTTTACTCCTGCTTGTTGTAGGTTTGTAGAAAACATAGTCTACATCCAGGTCTTTTCGTTTGGATAGTTTCTCTTTCAATATCTGACAGTGTACACAGTTATCGGAGATGCTGAGTAGAGAATATATGTAGCTACTCACATGGCCTGCGATTCTGCTGGTACACCTTCCACCTTCCTTATTCCACTTGTCCTTCACATTTTCTACCTCCTTCCATTGAGCAGGGCTCATATCATTAAACCAGTCCCTCATGTATCCTGTACAGAATTTAATTGAGTGTTTTACCCCTAACTTTGATTGTTCCTCCTTGTCATAGTCATCCATTTCCACCTTAAATCGCTTCTGTGTCACATCCCAGTCAGTAAGTTCCTTCTTGTAGAATCCAGCGTCCTTTGGACAAGCTGCCATCTCCCTCTGCTCAGGGGACACACCACAAGGTTCTTGGTCCTGTTCATCTCCCAGGATCTGTTCTTCAGCTTGTATATCCTCCTTGTTGGTCAAGAACTGCAGATAGTAGCACCTGATAGCCTTTTTGTATCCAGTAAAATAAGTACAATTAAATATCAATTATGCAATGTGAATCTTTTTCAAATGCTTCGGCAAGACAACAGGATCCTCCAGTAGGCCTTGATGGCACTGCAGCGGTGAGTGAAAGTGATTCTGTGTAGCATTCTTGTGTAGACTACCAATCTGTATGAGTGTGAGTATAAATGCTCATCCCAAGGGGATTGCTACTGAAGGAGTTCTTCACGATAATGCGAAGGAATCAACCCAACGGGCTTATGATCTGTGCGGCAGACGCACAAAGGAGGATCCGATGTAAGACGGAGAATGTCCAGACGGAAGATGGATCTGACGGAACGGATGTCTAGCGGTACAACTGTGACTGTCAAGGTACCGAGGTGGCAAGGTTTCGAGGTTTCAAGGTTTCAAGGTCTCGATGTAATGAGATACCGGAAGCGATATGTGGGACAGAATAGAGTTGGTTAAGTATGGAAGAGTGAAGGTGTAAGTATCCATACTGGGGTCCGTTGCGATGCGGAAGGCTAAGGGGACTTTGGATCACACGGACTTAGATATAAAATCCGAGGGAGTAAAAGGAAGTGATATTATCAGAAGACAGCGCGACTATTTACCCTGATACGTAAGAACTCGGGATCCTCTAAGTGGCAGTAGTACAGGCGAGTCCATAGCACAGTAATATGTAAAGAACAGTAAGCGGCCTCATGTATGGGAATGTACATGTAATACGGACTGTGGTTGATCAGAGTGATAAAAAGAGACAAATAATGCACCAATGGGGATGGATGGACATGGATGGACATGGATGGACAGGGACCAAGGGCAAATGACGGTATCTGTTACGGGTTGCGCATCTGTTAGGTGTCTGGAAGGGACAGATGTCGACGGAAGGGGTCGGATGAGTATGGACATGAATACCTGACCAGGTGAGCTTGTCATATCCCATACATGAGGCTTCTCGTGGCCGACGATATCTACCCCCCCTGTAAATTAGGGGCACGTACTCGGGTAAAGAGCACAGCGCACGAGCTGAAGCTAAGCCCCTCCGGTCCGACCCGTTGAACACGGTTTTAACAGAGCTCCGGATTATGCATGATGGGCATTTGTGAGGCTAGCGTCGGAATGTTTGGTACAGCGGCTACAGCTGCTCCAACCTCTGGTGCAGAGCTGGATCCACCTGGTGCTGTCATTGACAAAATGCCAGGTTTTTTTGGTGGAATAGCCCATGGCCATGGCCTAGTCTTTGGGACAATTTCTTGACTTGGAGGATCTTCTGCCTGTGTACTACTTGGGGGCTGTAATTGTTTTTTCGGAGGACGGCCACGTTTGTGGGGTGCCTTTGCCTTGTCATTGCACACTTGGGCAGAAGCCTTTGCCATCTGAGTCCTACGACAGAATGTAGCAGACCGGGAAAAATGAGTATGTGAATTTGGTTTTTATGCTAGCGACTTGAAGTAGGCACGAGGCAAGTGTCTACTTCACCAAATCACTCCATTCTTTTTGCAGTCATCTGTGCTCGAGTTTTCTGACCAAGTAAGTGTCTTACCTCTTGTCAATACTGTACCTCTGTGTATGGAGGCAACTGTGGATCGCGCGTGACACACCGCCACAGTTGTAAAATTAGCAACCTTGTCTGATTGCCCGTGACGTCGGAACAAAATAGCAACCAACATCGTAAGTATGTCGGAGTGGCGTCGGGTTCAAACTCTCGCGGAGGAGAATTTTGACTTAGCACGAGTAGACTACTGATTAACTGTAGTGTACATTGTCAGTCCATACCAAACGACAATGGTTCAACAGGGCCCATCCTCAGAGCTCATCTCTCGCATCCATCATCTTGCTGAGCTGTTAAAAAATCTGCCTACAGTCCTTCCACTCAACCCCCCGAGTTCGCGATATGGGTTTGGCCTCGACACTGAACTTGTAGAGGAGGAGGGAGTTTGGTTTGCATTCAATAGGAACCTCGAAGTCTGCTTTGAGACTCACAAGCTTGGGCCGAATGGAACCATTGTTTTCCGCGAACGAGGAAAGCAGTGTGAAGTGCTCATCCAGATGTTCAAACTTGCTGTCAAACAATTGGAGAAGGACTCCGAACAAGAATTCCTGCGTGAAGTATGGCTCGAGAGACTGATAATGGCCGCAAAACTACAGGGAGCAAAAATTCCTGTGAAGTGAGCTATTTTTCATTTAGAGTTTGTTCAAAACTCACCTAAGCTGTATAAGGTGCAAAAACCCAATGGTTATCGATAAGGATGTCAGCGCTAGTCCGGAAAAACGGGCAAAAATCCAATGTGCGCAGCCTGCACGAAGTGGTTCGTTTTCGGGGGTCATGGAGATCAGTGAAGATTCATCAGATGGTGGCAAGCAAATGAAAACACGCACCGTTCCAATCCAATCCAGTCATAAATTGAGGGTCGAACTATCCGAAAAAATCAAGCTTGCACCTCCTAACTGGAGTACCACTGTGCCAACCCAGCTCACCTTTCACGACCTGAGGTGGAAACCACTTGAAACTGAGAGGGAGAAGAAGTTGCAGTGGGAGAGGCTAGATGCCTTGACACGAGAGTCCTGGGAAGAGAAGCAAAGTGAGGAAGAAGAAGAACGGGTGGAGCGAGAACGGAGCCAATGTGAAGGAGCAGCCGAACGGCAACGCCGTCACCGTGAGCGCAAAAGAGCTGCTGTTGCCGCTGAAAAGAGACGAAATGAACCATCTATCAATCAGGTAAGTCAATAATCACGCACACGGAACAATGACTGACCTTTGACAAGGCTTTGCAAGAAAACTCTGCATCTGTGACTGCATTAGACGTGGTGGAACTGTCTCGATCAGATTCACATTGGAAGGATCAGCGAAATGGAACACGTGGCGGAACAAAGCAGGGACAGCACAAGCGGACAAACTGGTATCACCCTCTCCTTTGGATTCATATTGATGCAGCCGCTCGTAAATTTGATTGGTCCCCGCAAGCCATTATGAAGGGACTCTCTCGAGAGCATCCAGCCCTTTTTTCCCATCTGAACAAAGGCACCGTTCAAAAGTGGATAGACAAGGGCTCGAAGCGACAATGGTCCAAGGTGACCCTTGAAAATGTGCAGCGCCGTCATGCATTGGCTGGATCAGGGCAGTCTGGTGTGCTGGCAAAACATCCGAATGTTGTAAAGGAGATCATGGAGAAGCTTCAGGCACTGCGTAAATCAGGCCTTGTAGTCAATGTCATCATTGGAAGAGCAATCATGTTAGCGGTGATCAATCATCGAGCTCCTGATTTACTTACATTGTTCAAGTGTTCTGAGGTTCGTGTATTGGTTCTGATACTCGATTATGTGATTCAAAGCTAACCTTATCATAGAGTTTTGTTCGCTCATTTTTCGAGAGTGTGCTTGACTGGACTCCTCGCAAGGGGACTCGTGTTGCCGCCAAGCTTCCAGCAGATGCCGAAGACAAATGCGAAGAGTGTTTTTTCCGCCTTGTATATATTATCAAATGGCATTCGGTACCTCCAAAGGTAAGTTAAATTAGCCTTAGACACGAGAGTCTCAATATAATCATCATTCAGTTGGTGGTAGGCTTTGACCAAATTGGTGTTTATATCCTTCCGAGCAGTGGTACCACCTTTGCAGAACGTGGTTCGCAGCAGGTTGACATTGTTGCAAAGGATGAGAAGCGAGCTTACACATTACTGGTGGCAAGTACTCCTGAAGGGACATTTCTGCCCTTTCAACAGGTTTGGTCTGGAAGCACGGAACGATCTTTACCATCACCCGGTGCTCATAAAATGATGGAAGCTAAAGAGAGAGGCTTCGACTTTGTGTTTGCAAAGAGTAACAAGAAGGGCAGTCATTTTAGCACGTTGAAAACCATGAAAGAAGTGCGTGTTCGAATTTACATAATATTGTCGCAACTTTGCTCACAGACCACCAGTGGGTTGAAAACATTTTTGAACCTTATCGTCGCAGTGTCATCGAAATAGATTCTGATCTCGATGATGATCAGGTCTCCATTATTTACCTTGACTGTTATCCCGTGCATGCAGGTCAAGAATTCCGTACATATGTCTTTGATGGCTTCCCACACATTATCCTTTGCTTCATACCTGCCAGTTGTAAGTGACGAGCCAAATTTCATTCATTTTATAGTGTTGAGAACTGACAATACTACCATAGGCACAGGAATATTTCAGCCGGCTGATGTAGGACTTAACCGTGTTATCAAGCATCGCTTGAAACAGCACCAAACTCAGTTTCTTGTCAACTCGCATCAGCAACAGATCAATGATGGAATAACACCAGACCAAGTCAAATTCACAACATCATTGCCTATTTTACGAGATGCATCTGTAGCTGCAAGTGTGGAGGTCTATGATTTTATGACGAGTCCATTGGGACGTGAACTGGTACAAAAGGTATTCTTGACTGTCTCGCCTTATGGATCAACTGAAGCATACATATTATGGCAGTCATGGAAGAAGTGTACTACAAAAGAGTGGAACCTCTCGGCCGAGTGCCTTACAAGCAAGAAGGCACAAACGGTTCTCAACTCATACCTGCGCAGCCACCCGAAGCTTCGCGACGAGATTGAAATTCGCACAGGCATCATTCACGGCCTGGAGGATGAACCACCCGAGTCTCAGCTCGATGCTGAGGCTGATGGTGATGACACTGACATACCTTGTAGTGCTGTCATTCAGGATATTTTCGGGATCGAAGGGCCCGTTGATGTTGCAGCTGCAGACACTGCACAATTTTGTGTCCATGATGTACAGCGAGGTGACGGGCACGGACTGGTTGCAGCAGGAGACAATGAGAATATATGGGCACTAGTAAACGAGCAGGAAGTTGGCGCAGCGGCGAAAAAGTAGTTTTTATTCATTTTGCACTGGATTTTTTTTTTGATTTCTACAATGTACCTACAGTTAGCAACCGACCTCCCTGTGACGCGTTACGGTGGGGTAAATTAGCAATGCAACCAAGGCCCTGTGACGTGTTACGTTGCCTCCATACACAGAGGTACAGTATATAGCTTACTTTGTTACTGAAATAAAAATCAATCTTTATAGTTCTACTGACTCTGAGGGCAGGTGACCACCAACTTTGCCGAATCACTTAGTTTTTTCGCTGGTTGTCTGCGCCATATTTTTCTGATCAGGTTTGTTGCTTGCTTATGTCAATAGCTTGCTTCGTTCTTGAGATAAAAATCGATCTACGTAGCACTACTTTTTTTTCGAAAATGAATGCATTCTTTTTTTTTGGAAATTACCACCAACCATACTATTATGCAAACTGCTGTAAGTAAGGGAGCCATTTGTTTTAAAGAAAGTGAGCATAAAACGAGAGAGCTATGGCTGAAGATTGTCTATGAAGTTCAGAAGCTGATGTGGTCGAGAAAAAGTTGCTGCGCCACATTGCTTACTCACACGTAGACTATATTCTATGATAGCCTCGTGCCTCGATCTTGAACTGATATACTCTTGAGTAACCATTTCAAGGATGGTGCCCTGTTTAACTGGATTTTGCGTTGATTACTACTGCATTGGAGATAGCACATTTGACCAGAAGACCAGAGACTCAGACCCTCAGCAAACGTGATCAATGTGAATGTCACCATGGCATACACTTCAAAGTTCTCCTGTAAAGTCGCATTCTACCCCTACTCCACATTGAACGGGGGGAGCACCTGCTTCCTCTCGACAGGCCAGACCTCCTCCATCGTCTCCGCATCCCATATGCGCCCACCACGGAGAACATATCTGACATTCCGCGTGTGGCGGATATCATCCCACAACAGGTCAAAGCCAGGGGGAAAGATGACGAGATCTGCAAGTTTACCCCCCGAGATGGAACCCAGGCTGTCAAAGAGGCCAAAGGTAATTGCAGCATCAGCAGTTGCTGCGCGAACCACCTGCGACGAGGTCAGGCCAGATCTGACTCAACAAACAAGTGTGATGATGGGGAAAACGGACCTCATAATTGCTCAGCCCGCCTGCTTTGGCATAGAACATTTCCTGGTGGTACATAAGTCCAAGAGGCGGCTCGCCATGCGCCCCGATATGAGCGCGGAGCCCTCGGTGTACCATATTCGCAACGGATGCAGAAACATTCCATAATGCCATCGCTAAAACGAAAAGGTTATTCAGCTTGTCATTGAGCACGAATCCACATGAAGCATACAGTTGAATGGCCGACTTGTGCTCTCTGAAATCCCTTCGAGGATATCATGCTGTGTGTGCGTGCGGAGTCTGAGTGCGGGAATGAATTGCTTGGAGCATACAGTGGAATTCTGAAGTGGAAACCTACTTGGGGTCATTCGGAATATCCTCTGTTGCCCAAAGATATTGCTCCCCGAACATGCCTCCATAATCGACGATATGTGTTGGAGTAGATCCAGTTCCGCTCATTGTGTAGAGCGTAAGGATATCATCGTATAGTACCGACACAGGAATATTGTGCTCCACCGTCGTCATTCCTAGTCAAATCAACAACCACTCAAGACTCAGAGCCGGGCACTTACCATCCATAATATACGTTAAATCCCAATCATAGTTCATTCCCTATGCCCTCAATCAGCGGCCCGCTCGACAGAATGATATAACAGAGGTATACTTACGCCTTCGGGCACACACAGCATCCCCACTTGACGCGCAGCTGTTAATAACCGTTGCCTTGCAGCTCTCGTCGGCAAATTGTAGTTCTTATAGCTCCAGCTCGCATCTCCGGCCTCAGCCTTGATCCTTACAAGTGCTTCACGTGCCTCGCGCATGCTTGCGATGTCCTGATGGAAGCCATACTCGGATGCGCCATAGATGATTGTGCCGGTATGGAATAGCCGCGGGCCAGCCATAAGTCCGGACTCGATGCGTCCGCGCTCGACGTAGCCAAGGGAGTTATGTAGACTCGGGCTGTAGGTTCGGGAGTGAAGTGGTAAATGAATATACGGAGAAAGTCACATGAATCACGCACTTGTGTAGTGTAGTCACGCCGTAGGCAAGGAAAGTCTGCATCTCCCATGACGTCGCTGGGTACTTGTCTTCTGTGCCACTCCAGTGGGCGTGTGCGTCGATGAAACCTGGGACAACGTACCCTATGCGTCACGCAATATCAGCTCTTTCTTTCTCAAAATATCATAGATGAAACCACCGACCGCCCTCAGCATTGATGATAAACGCCCCTGTCAGTCCCTCACCAATACCAGGGCCCCCAACAGCCTCCACAACCCCGCTCCGAATCACAACGCTCGCGCCTAGCCTTAAATCCTGTGAGAGCACGCCGTTCTCCATACTCAAAACTGTCGCATTATGGATGACAACCACATCAGCGTTGCTCGTTGAAATTGAGCTCTGCGGCTCATCCGCTATTGGCTTGCGCGCCTCGTTAGACAACCGTTGTACATCAGGGGTATAAGCAACATCCACTGCCGTGACATCCAGTAAGCCCCGCACACAGTCAATTCCGAAGGTGGACGTGTCAGCTTCGATTGCGCCCGTGCATGAAGGAAGGCGGGAAAGCTGGAGAGTATGGAGGTATGGACCTAATTCGTGTAGCAGTTAACAGGTCAGAATGTAATATACAAAATTAGGGAGAGGAAATTTTGAATGAGAAATGAACGTACCAAGAAACCATCCGATCACACTTCCGTCCCCACTAAACACAACATCATGCCCACCATCCCCACTCAGACGCGCCAAGTTCTTCGGTGCCTTCCCCGGCTTGGCCCACATCCCCTTCTCAGAGTCCACTGAGGAAGGTGACGCGTAATATACATGAAAGAAGCTGATAAATGCTGCACCCCCTGTTGCTTGGTTGCGTCCAGCTGGCCTTGAAGATTTTGAGGGTATGGATCCGGATGGGGAAAAAATGAGCTCGTCCGTTCCCTTCCCCCGTGCAACCACCTCCTCAGCACCATCACGCAACGAGACCCGCAGTACACTGTCAGATTGTTGGACGAGGACTTCACTAGCCTTGCCATCCACGAATGACAGCTTGACAACATCAGACGGATCGATGCTACTTTGGACGTAGCGCAGGTTGTTCAATTCAACCGTGCCTTGGGAGCAGGAAAGGGACGGAAGTGTGATCTCCCCGACCCAGACTCCCGTTTGCGCAGTAGCCACCACGTTACCGGTCAACACATCCCCGCCCGTCTTCGCCAGCACAGCTGTCCGCACGCCATTTTCCGCAGATCCACTTACGACAGCACCAAACCACCGCCCCTTGGGGAGTCCGACGACCTCCCACACTTGCCCACTCTCCAAATCGGCCAACTCAAGGGTTGAGAAACGCGTATTGTCCCAACGCGCGTGTAAAACGAAGGAAGAAGCGGGAACGAAGGAAGGTGAGTAGTACCCTGCGGAGGGATGCAGGTACGGGATACGCTGGGCAGGCTTCGAAGTCCCAAGGAAATTGGCGTCATCGATGGGGTCTAACGTAGCCGGGTTGATATGGGAGTTCCCAAGTACCTGCACCCACGTCTGGCCTGCGCCTGCAAATACAGCACGCTCGCCAGATTCATCCAGCGCAAGCTGAGTGAAGGCACGCACGCGCTGCGGGCCTGATTCAAACTTGCGCACATCAGTCTTCATACGCCGCGTTTCCGCGAGCTTCTTCGAGATTTGCGCTGTGAATGGGATCACCTTTGGCGAAAGGTCTGCGCTGCTGGTGACTCTAGTCGCAGCGACAAGTTCCCCCTCTGCGTTGCGCGTCAGTGGGACATGCCAGATCTGCCCAGCAGCCCAGATGATGATGCCCGGCGAGGACGAAGAGGGCGTGAACGCAAAGGACGGGTAGGTACCCATCGGCGAGTAGATTGTCGAGAGGTCGTAGGTGAGACCGTGCCAGATATGGTGCAGGGTACCTGTGTTAAGATCCCTGTCGAAGGAATACAAGATCAGCCAAGTACACGTATACAAGGATAATATCCGAAATCTCATGAAAATCAGAAGTAGATCGCCACTCACTTGAGCACGAGTGCTTCCTTATCCCTCACACGGCGCACGAACGCAAGGGTACGCCCATCGCGCGAGAGTGTAGGCCGGCTTGCACCACCGGGGAACGCGTCAACGAGTGTCTCCTCCAGGCCCGTGGTCAAGTTGCGCTGGAAGATCGCGTAGATACCCTTATGAACATCTACATCCACATAAGAAACGAGTACATAACGCATGGATGAAACAGCAGATACTAACGCACCTTTGGAATACGTATAACTCCCATCGACGTCTATCACATTACCAGCATAAATCAGCGTATCGTCGCCCGCCCAGATGAACTGCTCGTGTCCAATCTGCTGCTCCACGTAGTCTGCCTTCGTCCACCCCATAGGCAGACTCTTTGATACCAAACGCTTTCCTGCGCCTATCTCGACTTTTGACTTGGTGTTCACGGCGGGAACAGGGAACTCCCATCCTTCGCCAGCCCCAAGCGAGCGTGAAGAGTAGTACCATTTTGTTGCGATGACCTTATCTCCTGAAGGATGCCAGCGCGGATCAGATACCCAGTTGTACGTTTCATTTGTGATGCGTTGCGCTATACTTTCATGAGCATCGCGCCTTGATGGATAAATAATAGATATTGCTCACCATTTACCCTCCCCTCCCTTGTCAATCTCCTCAGTTTCCTTACACTCGTCTCCTTCATACCTCGCGCGAGCAGCTCGTCATCCTGGATCTTCAACTCGAGCTCATGTGACGAGCTGACATGAGCGCGGGTGTCCATGGCCGTGCACCCGTCCGCTGCCCAGGGCATCACCCAAAGATTGTCAGCGCCGAGCCCCGCGTCGCTTTTGAATGCGAGCCTGTCGCCTACAGGCGAGAACCGTGGATCCGCATCGTGTGGCACACCGGTGAGCACTGGCACCGCTTCTGTCCTCCCTCCTACTCTTCCAGCAGCTCCCAAATACGCATCAGCCGGCAGGCAATATACATCGCCTGCCATATCAAACACGATATCCCCACTCACGGGGTGCACGTCAAGTCGTAACCATGTACCTTCTGTCACCTCGTACGACAGTGTGCGAGGGTAGGGGAAGTCCACAGAGATGTCCCAGGGTTCATGTGCACGCAGAGGAAAGTCATCGTCTGCGAATTCGGATGCAGGGTCGTCCAGCAGGGATCCAGAGTACTTGGAAGTGAGAGGTGGGGTAGCAGTGCCGGGGAGGGCGAAGCGATAAACCCACGATGCAAGGCAGAGACATGTAACCAGTTTCACTGTTGCTAGTTGTAAACGACGGGTTTTCGTTTGTTCCCCATATCTATGACCTGGAATCGTGTAGTACGCCGAGACTTGCTTCGTCGTTGTTGCCAGTGGCGGTGGTAATCCACCTTTCTCCGAGTTTGAGTCACTGGTCTCGAGGACCATTTTCACTTCCTCCTCAGAACTAACGTCTGAGTGAGCTGAACAAGAAACGGTCAGTGGGAGATTTACATGGGCGCTTCCGAGGCTTCCGAAGTAACTTGGACTGTTTGTGCACGCGATATGCTCACATGTGACAGCAGCATATGCAAAGTAAACTGACATGAGAAAAAAAAGCATACATCAATTCAATCATGTACAGTACCTTGATACTAGATAGTAGATAGTCGATCTCTGATAAAACAAGAACAAGCCCTTTGTTAACGCGCAAATAAAATACAGCTCATGTTAAAGACTCCTTTTCTGTTCCCTCGGCTTCTTCTGCAGGAGGAGCAGGTCCTTCTTGTGTAGGATCATCCTCCCCCTCTGCTTCTTTCTCTTCCATTTTCTCTTCCGCTTTCTCACCCTCCTCTGCCCCTTCAACCTCATCCTTGACATCTTTGCTGCCAATGACAGTGGCGTTGATTCTGGCCAGTGAGAGATTATTCAAGGAACCGCCAAAAACTTTCGAATAGAACTCACGTTAGCATGACATGTACTTTCTCTCCTTCCTCCTCTCCTTCCAACTTGGGCAAATCCACAGTCATGCGCTTGCTCCCTTTCCATCCGAAGCTCCCAGTAGAAAAGCTAGACGAAACGAGTTCAATAGCCTCCAAGAACCCAGGATCCGTCGGCTCGACGTCAGTGGGAGGCCTAGTGTGTGAAATGTTGACATGTAAGGATTGCGCCCGCGACTTGAACGCAGTGGCACCCATCCCCGTCTAGCCATGCCGCACGGTGAGAATTAGGGGCTCAAGGGTGCGGGGACACAAACCTTCAATCGAGCTGCACCCTTCTTGCCGGCGCCCTTGGCGCCCTTTCGAGCCTCTGTTCTGGGCACCTTGGCACTACGTGTCTCGCGCTTGTCGGTGGCAGATTCTTCAGCAGCTCGTTTTCTTCCTGCACGCACATTTTATAGAAGCTGTTAGTGGCACAATTAAGTTGGACTCACCAGCCATAGTTATAGAACGGGAGATGTTGTGAAATGGGTGTTGGAAGTTAAAAGGTATGTGCTTGAAATTGTCGATCCCGAATCGTCGCGTCTGTTTATATCGTTGTCAACCGTCAATAAATACCACAGGTGGGCGCAAGGTGGACGTGTGACGTCACGCGCGTCGTCACATCCCTCGAATATGCGCTTTGACCAGCCACCTGCCACAGACAATAAATATCTTGCAATGTTGACACCGCCAAAGAACATGCTGTACAATGCACTGCCATTGAGAGTACTGAGATCTGAGACACTGCACAACACAAGAAATGCATTGATCAAACGAACAACAGGATACAACTACATAGGTTGAAACTACTCATCGGCGAACAACAGAATGACTCCACTCGCATTTAGTAGCTCATACGCTCTAAGAACTGTTAACCGTTTACCTGAAATGACTGATGTCAGAAACTTCCTGGAAATCTGTCGAGGAACGAACCTTTAGAACAAGTACTGGCTTGTAACACTTGACTCGATGACCGGATGCAGAAACTCGCGCAAACCGATCCCACCGTTCTCCCCTAACTTTCCTGCCCCTGCCCCGCCCGACGTGCCATCAGTGGACGGGGCTCCGAAGAGCCGACCATAACGTCAGATATCATCATCGTCACTGTAAAACTCGTCTTCATCTTCATCAAGGGCCGCAAGGTTTGTCAGGTCGACTTTGTAACGAAGCAAGCCACCTATTCCACCGAAGCCCTTTACGAATTGTGCACCCTCCTGCGATCGATTAGTCACAAACTCGAGGTTTGCTCCGAACTCCTTGTATTTTTCGGCAAACCATTCAAGGAGAGGCTGTGGCTCGCTGGCATGTTCCATTTCTAGACCAGTTGATTTATCTAAAAATCTCTCGCGATCTTTCTCCTGTTCTTTGTTTGCGTGGATAATAATTTCCTCTGGCGTTATCCATGAGCCTCATCAAGCGGACGGCAACGATAACAATTGTCTCACCTCCTGCAGCATTGCGGAATATGTGACGTGTGATATCCAAGTTCTCCCACACGATTAGAGTCTCGACCGCGCCCAGATCAAGCGCCTTCAACGTGTCATCAATACCAAAGCAGTACTTGTTTGTGTCCTGGCTGATTTCATCGAAATATTTCTGGATAAGCCTCTTCTCCTGCACGAACTTTACATTTGCCAGCGCATCTGCTGCAAGCTCGATGGCCTGTGTATCACATTTAGTAATTATATAAAAACCCGAGAAAAATCGAACCCACCTGGTTGAAACCATTCTCACCGCCGTAGCTCACATCTACAACCTTGATCACCTTTGCACCCAAGCGTGGATCAAACATGTCGCTCTGGCTGAGTTCGGTCTTGAAGTCGGCGCTTCCCGCAAGAACGAGTCCGGTCACATTGACCTTGTCGTTTGTGATGAAGTGCTGCACAGCGTGCTCGGCGACCTTTCGAACGTAGTTGTGGCGCTTTTCATCACGCAGACGGGAGAAACGTAGTGCAGACTGTCCACCACGGCCATGCTTCTTGGGAAGATCGACGGTAAATTTATGTACGATATCACGAGTATTGCCTGAGAGTGTGCCGAAGAGTGTGCCATTACCATCCATGACGATGAAACCAAAGCGAGAGTCGGACTCGAGGAGTTCAGATAGGGCTTCGGTGTGGAATTTGTTATCACAGAGGTAAAGCGACCTGTTCCATGCATAAGATCAAGATCATGCATCCGATGAGATACTTACGTATTGATCGGTTTGTGAGGTTCAAAGTCGAATGACACCTTCTTCTCTTTACCTTCATCGGTGAGGATGGTGCCCACGAAAAGGACAAGACCGTTTGGCGGGACTCGGTTGTACAACTTGAGACGCTGCTGGGTACTGGTGATGGCTGCAAGTACAGACAATCTGTTTACTCGCGACTTGATGTTGCTCGCAGTACCGTATTCCTGCGTCAACATGGCTGAGGCACGAGAAATCTGATCCTGTAGCAGATGAACTGGAGTGAGCAAGTTGGCAAAAGGGGGTTAGATCGGCGCACCTTGGGAGGAATGATCAAGCTGATCATGGATGTCCCCGCTCTGTACAGTGCGCGATCAGCGCCCATCGCTGTTGGCCCAGTGAAAATATGAAGACATACCCTCGTGCAGAGTCCAAGCTCTTGATGAGCTTCTTTACTTTCCACATCTGAATGTTCTGCTCTGCGACGTCTTGACTCATGATGGGCGGATCTTTCTTCTAGACGCTTTGTAGTTGATTTTCTGCTAGAAGAAGACGAAAAATGCGAATGGGACGCCTTGGCTGTCCCGTTCAATTTGATGTCTTATGAAGGTCAAACTTTTTTGCCGGGTGGTGGCGGATTTAGGGTAGGCTGCCTCATGGCCAGTGGCGGCCTTCCACTCCAATGCGATGACTTCGCCGAGTACATTTCCAGTCTGACTCAACTCTTTCACCAACCGAGTCCTTGTAAGGTCTGCTGGTGCTATCTAGTCACATAAATCTGCAGCTGATCCGCTCGGAAGCGAGCTACCATTCATCTCAAAAGCTTTTCATCGCATCATGAGCAGCACAGCCGAAAAGCGCAAGTCAAATGTCCCTCCTACCAATGACCAGAAAAGAGTCAAACTACGTAGCGGTGCCGTTGCAAAGGCCAACTCCAAATCCCAAAAGAGCGAAAAGGACAAGGACACTAGTGGAGCGTCATCGACAACTGAGAACCCCGCGGCCACCGCGCAATCAGCAGCTCCCAATAACCGTCCCAGAATCCGGAAACTCGCGCCACCACGGCCGTTCCCAACAGTGGCACTGTCCGCACCTGCCACAGCACCACGCTCATTGCATACTGAAGGCAAGAATAACATCTGCGTCACGCGACGTACCAAGCTAGCAGCTTACCTGCGCCGGTGTAAGGCTCTGATTCTCGAAGACGGGTTCAAGGAGATTCGATTGAGTGCAATGGGTGCCGCTATCCCGCATCTCGCGCTATTGGCCGTTTCTCTGCCTCAGATAGTGCCGGGCGAGCTGAGCGTCGAAGTGCAGACGGGTAGTGTGGACGTTTTTGACCAGATGCTTGAAGGAAGCGAGGATGAAGATAGTGGCGGTAATGACGAGGAATTCAAAATGAGAGTCAAGTCTACCATGCATGTCATCATTCGCGTAGGAGGCTCGGGGGACCCAAAGACGATAAGCAATTCCGCGAAAGGAACTGCGAGTGCTGGCCAGAGCGAAGAAAGTGTTCAACCACCAGAGCAGCCGGAGCAGATTATTCTGCAGGAGCCTGAACAAGAAGACATGGACCAGTCATAACAGGAATCACGGTAGGAAGCTATCGTCGCATTGGTTGGTTACTGCTCATGAGTACCATAGGTCACTTGTTGTCCAACTTAGCCAGTCGGGCTGAAGTCACAAGGGCGTTGCTTGGCTAGATCCCATCCCAAATTGTGTTGGGATTTGGGGATGTAATACGGACCGACACGCTGTTTCAATCGTGACATCGCCCTTCGCCGCATGTACTCTTTGCTGTAATGTTAACAGCGCCCCGTGGTCCAGTGTGCTCGCGTGATATGAGTACAACACGGGAGCAGGACAGACCTCGAGTACTTGATCTTCGTGTTCTTGCCTCCCACGTCAGCGAACCTAACGCAAATGAATGTGCATTTCCGTCTTGCTCTGGTGACGTATTGCAGCTATTTGCAGATCGATGTAGTCGGACTTCTCATTTTTCAAATGAACGTGAATCCTTACATCGGTCTGCAAATACTTAATGCTGCATAGTTCTAATCGCCAATTTGACCTTGAGAAGTTACTGCATCATGCGGCACAGTACCTTCCAGGACCTGCGAATGTTCAAAGAATGAACCCTCACTAAATCGTGCGTGCCCCTCCATCCTAGCTCTATTTGTCGATTGATCTACCAGTAAATGGGCGCATAACCTCACTACACCCTAATTCATTCTTGGAGCCTTCAGTTGGCCTTAGACTACATGTTCCCCACTAAAGTTACGCAACCACACGTATATCTCTCTGACAAAGGGCACAAGCGAGGCCGAGGTCGAGGCGACCGATTTTAGTGAAACATGACGAAATTCTACTGGCGCTCGATGGCGATCCGTTGAAGCCGTTAACCGCTGCCTCGGTGAGAAGCGTCCTCGAATTTCTTTTTTTTGTGGCTACCTGATGTTCTTTTCGCAGCATAAGGGTTGTTCAGAAGTCATCAGTACAAAGGGCCATTTTTAACACCATTGCTGATAGTTCTGCTGGTATGACGCATTGTACTTACCGTAATTGTCCAGGCCAGGCGCTCCCTGCACGTCGATGACAGCATGATGGGAATGCGTTTGGTGACCTAAGATCCGGGTGACCAACTAGCAAAAATAAGTCCACCGACGCTATCGCGTTCTTTTGTGATGCAGCTAGTGCATTTTATTTACATTACATTAGGAATGGAGCTTTGAAAATCATGTGGCGCTTCGTCGATCTCGCAAGCTACTAGGCTAACAAGAGGCAGGTGTGTGTATATGAGAACGTTCTCATAAGTTTGACAGGCTTCGCGAACTGATGCGACTGGTCGGGTGCCGCTGCGCTAACTAACAATAAGTGAAGTTCGCAAAAGTATCGCAGCACGGGTTGGGCAGAATGCCCTATCATGTCTAGCTTCACCCCGCACCCGAGTAGCTGCGACTTTGTGCTTAAAATACATAGTTAATACAGCAGAAATAGCAGCATATTCTGAGATATAAATAGCTTACATTGCAAGATAGAGCCTCGCAGCCAGGTCATGTTCTTAGGGTCGCGTTAAGTTCCCTTCTAAAGTAAAGTTAAAGTTGTGACGTCGTGTCGTTCGAAGCTTGATCCACGTCCGAGGTAGTTAGACCGCTGCAGAGCCCTCAGCATACAGTGTCAGGGGGTTTCTTGACCTAAACTGGCTCCCGCTCATTGATCATTGCTTGCCGATAGTCTTCTCGACCCATGGGCGCCGCAGGCGGCGGGAGATTGCGTTATATGGTGGAAAAATATTGCACTAAATTTACAACATGACGGATGTCGCCGGTGGGTAACCTGGTGAACGAGATAGCATGATATTAGTGGCGGTAATAAATAACACGATGAGCGACATACATATTTGTAGTTCATATAAGCCTGTCGAAGAGCAAGCGTATACTTATCGATGTGAGTGCTATCAAATTGCAAGATAGGGGTTATATGAAAAGTTGACGTAAATCTTTTCGATCTTCCCGGTGGATGCTGCGCAGGACTATTATGTGAGGATGAGCATTGTAAACTTGCACGCACGAAAGGTGGTTGGAAAGAACGCTTTCGTAGCTCCTACAGTCTATCCCAACATTGGCATTAGTTGTCAGCATGATCATAGTGTTGACCGCAAGTGAGAAGAAGCACTGGGAGTTGCTCGACAGAATTAGTCCCGGCCTCTGACTGAACGAGACTATGCACTGTAGAAAAGGATCCTCGAACTTCGATTATCAAATTTGTATACATGCTCAATCAATTCATCGATGAACGAGCTTCCAAATGGTACAGAGTATTCAAGAGAGCTAGACTCACGGAGAAAACAAGAAAGTAGAGAGAAGACTATGGCGAATGCAACGCGAATTCGTGTATGTCCGATTAAATTATCGCGGCGCTTCAAGTTTCTCAGTGAACGAGGAGCTCAGCCCCATGCTAATCCCCAGCCATGACCTCTCCATTTCACTTTTTGCAACATGGGGGAATGCGTCTGCCTCCAAATCAGACAGGAGGTCACAAGAGAGTGACGGCGAGAGGGAAGACGATGAAGCGGGAGACCACACATTGCCAAAATCCTCGGCAAGCTCGGACGCGGTGCGGAGGAAGATCTGCGGCGGTGGAGCCCATGATTGGGTAGGAGACGCAACCTGCGCAAATGATGACGAGAAGTCGAGCGTTGGCAGAACAAAGTTGTCCTGTACACCGGGAGAGGTCGTCAACCCAATCCCATAGTCCCAATCATCCGATTCGATGTCTGAAAACACTTCGACATCAGCATCTTTGTCGAAGTCCAATTCTGACAAGGATGCTGAATCAAGCTCGAGGGTGGAAGCAACGGACTGGGGACTAGATGAAACATGTTCATCATCGATGGCGCTCATCTGCGAGGAAGCAGACATGGTGTCTAGGTAAACTTCTTCGGGAGTACACCATCCTTGCCCGCTTTCTCCTATGACACCGCGCACTTGAGCAGCTGTCCAACCTGCAAGTGTGACCCGGAGAATTGTACATTGTTCATCACTGGGGTTATCTGCTGAGCCGGGACCGAGACTGGGACCAAAGGCGTAGGCATCAACGCCGACGCCAGGATCATCCCACACGTTCGCAGCATCCAATCGGGAAAAAAGAGTGGACACGCGAAGCGAATGGTTACGATGCATCCTATGTTCAGCAGCAATGGCAGGTACAGGGAGAAGCGGATGGAGTGCGCTAGTTCCCGTGGAGTACGCAGATAGGGGCAGACGAGCGGTGGGAGTAGGCGCGAGAGGAACGAGAAGGTAAGTCGTTACTTCCGGCAAAGCAGGTTGTGGCAAGTAATGGTCAAGTTCAGAGATGTCGATCTCGGTGGGGATCTCAGCAACGATAGACCTCTGCTTTGGCTTGAGCATCTCCTTGGTCTTTGGGGGTACCATATTTTCCTTAGCTTTGCGCAATTTGCGCGCCTCGTTCTTCTTCTTGCCATTAAATTCCCATTCAGCCTCCCAAAGTGCACGGGTGGCAATAGGAACGTTATCCACGACATTCTGGAATATGGGGCGCGCAGAATGAAATGAACGGACAGTACCAAGACCAACATTAGCTACATTCCCAGGGATGGAAGGCGGACGGGGAAGGCACGGCAAAGATAAGGGGCGGTAAAGCGCATGTCTCACAGGGAGCGAGTACGAGGCTTTAACGCTCTGAGTAATGGAATGGAAATGTGCAGGACGGACGAGCGAGTGACTCGGAGCGACTGCGACAGTTGAGGCAGAATGCGCAAGTCCTGGAGTAGTTAAATGAGCAAAGAATCTAGAGACGAGGTTACGAGAGTTTGTAAAAAGTCGTTGAGCAGTGGACGGCTGGGGTGCTCGCAATGGTGGTGTGAACGCAGGGATGTGAAGCGATCGAGCAGGACCAGACCCGGGGGCATAGTGTTTGGTTCCACCGATGCCTTGTCTAAGGTGACGAGTGCCGTGCGAGACGGCAGACATCGTGAAGAGCTATCAGATGGGGATAGTCAAAGTCAAGGTTGCAGGTAAGTTAGTAGTTGCTGTGCAGTGCTTGCTGTTATATAAACCCGTTAATTGTGTGCCGGACGAACACGCATTGGCTGAGTAAGCAACTCGGCATTGCTTACGATCTAGATATATCACGTGGTCGCGATTCTCTTGACGCGACCACGATGAACGCACAACAACCGACCGTGCCTTCAGCCTTACTTCCCGAAATCCTCGAGTTTTCGCCTCAGCTCATCCTCGACGACATCATCAACTATGCCAACGAAGCGATAACAAACACCGTTGATGCCTTAGAGGGCTTTCTATTTCGCTGGGCATCTGAGCGAGAACAAAGAGTTAAAGAGGACTGGGATAGCACGCAAGAGGTGGAACAGGGCCTCGTTGCTTTCCAAACACTTCTCGAATCACATACGGACATTGCCTTTGATTTTTTCGAGACATGGTCACTCCGTAACATATTCGCCATTCCTGCCGATCTTCCCATCGTGGTTCCTCACCAAGAGCACCTTGATCTCGATTGTCCGCCAGAACGTGAAACAGAGCTCATGACAGAGATAGATGAACTGCGAAGAAAACTAGATGCTGTACGTTTCAAACCTCGCCATTGAACTCGCCTGTTCTAATGGTGTGCAGCAACGTCGCTTGAAGCGTTTGTTGACTCGCGCAGTCCGCATGTCTTCAGCAAAACGTCGTCGCTCTGAACGTCGCCTGGAACAGCTCTCTTTCCTTCAAGCACCCCAAGTGTCTGAACTCGCGAGCCTTCCAGAGCAGTACCGCTCCATGTTCTCAGCAGTATCGTCCCTTCCGGCTCTTACCCCTGAAGCCGTCGCTGCCTTTTCGCAATCACCATTGGCAGACCCTGGCAAACGGCCATGGGAAGTGAGTAAGATGGGTTATCTCGACTGGGCCAGCAAGCAGGTACTTGCCAAAGCACAGCAGTGCGATGGTGGTGCTGGTAGTTCGGCAGTAGGATCATTGGTGGAATCCACTGCAGCAGTAGCGAAGACTCAAGATCTTAGGCGACTGATGGAAGCAAACTCCGCTTTAGAGAATGCTTGACTGCGGGGGAGGGCGGTCCATGACACTATTCTACTGCAGATCATAATTTGTAGTGGAAGGATCAGTCCTGTATGTTATGTTATGAGGAAGTAATATGTACAACCTTCTTTGCGAAGTGCGATTTCGATGTGACCCGGTCTAAAGTAGTCAATTGTTACTTACGTACTACGGCCCGGTGGGGACGGGAGGTGTTTCAATTCGTTCCAGCTGCACCTCATGAAGACCGTCATGATTCCAAGAACGATAAGTACGTATACTCACTGCCGTATGATTATATGCCTGACAAGCATATAGAATGTTATTCCTTGCGGTCGCCACAGCTGGTGTAATCGTCACAGAAAATATAGAAGCAACGGCTATTCTCCTTCTGTTCGGTCTGCCCACTGGTCATCGCTAAAGCAACGCAACGCATTCGTAGGATTCAATGTCATATCCACGTCAACACGTCGAGACGGAGAGGGTACCCCACACGTCAATAAATGCGAGACATCCGTCTTTTTTTTTCTCCGCGATCATGGAGACACGATCATACCACATACCCCGCAAGACCCCGCATCGAACTAATCAGCTGACTGGACAGCCAAGGGCTTGTGCGTTTCAGGACTCTGCATCAGCTGCATCACTCCAGGCACTGATCCATGCCTTTCGCTCCAAATATTTTGAAGGCATGGTCACGGGTACACCGGCATACACCCGGTTCAACGTTCAGCTCTTGTTCCGGCCTTATGAAGCGGCATTGAAGCCATGGCATTGGTAAGCCCAACGAAAAGCATTGCCACCTTGACATGTCTGACTTATGAAGTCCAGGTGGTTTTACTGTCATTAGCTATGCAGTCTCTTCCAATCTCAAGGACAGTCATTCACACATTATCCTGACATGTACTCGCCTCAAAACCATTAGCAAAATTCGCGCCGCAACTCCACGCATGTGCATACCGTGCTCACGGGCCGTGGCTTCTACATACATCTGTTTTTGGGATGATCCGATACAATGGACTTCTCTTTCGAAGTTGCCAAGGATTATCAACCATTTGATAGCGATCAGTCTTCGTGATCGTGACACGAAAGCTCACGGTGGGGATGTGGGCACCTATGGTTGAAACACAAAGATAGGCTAGTCTTCGTTGCCAGGCTGTCGCCCCGCCCCCACCGCATTCGTCACCGACATCTGATCATTTCCCTAATGTGGGTATGTCGGAACGACAACTTGGGGTTCTTTAGCTGCGCGACGCATTGTCTAGGTGTGGGCTGTCGTTACCCTCTGCGGTGGCTGAATCACTATTCCGTGCGTTGGAAGCATGTACGTAGCCCTACGTAGCCCGCCCATTCAACTGAAACAGTTTCAAATTCCAGACACCGTGACAAGTTGTGCGTTCTAGCCAGCTGACGTTTATTCCCCCGGCCACCGTCACCGTATCGATCAGTTGTGTCGAGAACTCACTGACACGTGCAAGTTGGACGTTGTGATTGGCATTTTTTGAACACCGTCGCGCCTGCAAATCACATCAAGACATGGCGAAGCCGGTACATGGGCCTATACTAAGGCTTGAACCCCGCAATATCACGGTCACTACTGAAACTCTTAATCCCCGAGCCTTCTCCCTGGATCATGTCGCAACCCCGCAACTCATTCAGTCTTATTTGTCATCCTTGGTCCTAAGTGATTCTTGGCACTTGGCACGCCATTGTTCTAACTTGATATATTTTGGTATGACTTTCTGGAAAGGTTTTCCCTCCCCCCCGCGTCTATAACCCCCCTGCCTTGAGGCACGGTCACTACAAATTCGGAACTCGGGCCCGACAATGAACTCATCAAACGTTCATGGTCTGCCCACGCCAGACGACAAACAACCCCTAAAGAACAAACACATTACAAATGCAGCACCGCTTTTCGACATACGGTGGCGCTGCCATATATGGGCTTTGTCATTCACGAACCTTGTCCTTTATCGCGCTCCGCGACATCGAGGGAACAGAACGGAGGAGTCTCGAATCCAAAGCCTGGCAAGTTCCGAATGCGCCCTCATCCTCGAAACGTTGACGACTAGACTCTAGTACTTATCATTGCCGATAAGTGGGTCCAAATCATAACCTAACTTCGTTGTAGCAATCTTCCCTGTCATACCTGTGCAAACCCCCTTAAGATCGGCACTGATAGGTGTATTTTACATGAAACCCAAGCCCTCTTGTCAGGGATGAACACCCTTTGAGTAATCGTCCCCCGGAGACCAGGCGCGTCATGGCGGCATGTCGTAAATCCGTCGCCTATAGGCACTACTCTAATTACTGTAAGCAGCTCCATGGTGTACATAAGTGTTTTCGTACGCGATATCAGGGGTAGTGTTCAAAGACGATTACGCGCACAAGTACGTTGTCATGCACTCATCTTTTCCGAAACGTGTGTGCCCTTTGAAAACGACACTCAGGCTGCGTGCCGTCATCGTCGTCGTCTTTCGCAGGACAGCATGTCGTAACGATGCACGCGGTATAGTGCCTTAAGTAATGCATGCACGTTCATGAAGGACAAACTTGGAGAACCGATTATATATATTCATAACGATAAGGCAGATTCTGCCAGTGAGAAACACAGAAGAGAAGGGGGTGTCAATAGAAGGACGTCGTTCCCTAGTATGAAAAACTTGCACTCTAAGCTCCTCGGAGTAAGGAATGAATGCGTGCGACCCTTTGACAGTCCTTGACGATCCAGCATAAAGATAGGTGCCGGTGACATATCCATCGAGGGAATCTGTACGACGGGCGCTTGGCCGATACGCACGGACGAATTTCGATACGGATGTGAGTAAGTCGCGTAATGAGTTGGCAAACAAAGATCATCGATCATCGGCGACAGGGGCAATGGATGCACACTTTTAAAATAGCTACACTCCTGGAAGGGGTGCATCCAATTCGTAGAGGTGATATCCACGGAATGTCCAGCGCATATCTCCGAACGCACTAGAACGTCGAACGCGCACCAACAGGATGGTGAAAGAGCCAATTTCGTAGCTGATCCAAAAATACGCTGGCGCGCGCGAAGAAAGAAGCAAGATGGGTGGGTCGGGTACCTGGAAACTCTTTGTGCGGTGCAGCGTGGATGCGAGGTCGAAAGAGAAGGGACAGGGGCGACCGGAGATGATCGATGAAGCTTAGCCACTTCTCTAGATTGAACAACAAGCACGGACTTGTTTCCTGTGCCATCGAACTAAGCTGAGCTGGCGTCAAGTCCATGTCTGCCGTGTCAGTTGGAAACGTCTGTCATATCCACGAAACGCCCGTCACATCCACGAAACACACCTCACATGCGAACGCACGTTTGAAGCTGAACGAGAACCGACAAGAATGCCAGCACCTAAATTGAAATTCAGTAATATTCCGCTTTGAGGTACATAGAGTCCCAACAAGAAGTCGAAGATGCGCAAGTGCTGGAATGACTAGGCACCCATTGAATACATATCAGGTATTGGAAGCATCTGCGGAAACGACCGAATGAACCGGAAACACCCTTGTGCGCGAAGAAAGAAGCAAAAACAAGACTCGGAGTCGTCGGGTGGGAAAACTCCGGGGTCGATGATCGCTTTCATGCAACGTGGATGGGAGAGTAAAGAGCTAGAGGTGATCGGAGGTTGGTTGAACTCGATGTTCTCCCATCAAGATAAGGTCCTGATAGTACAAAGTCTACCTAGCGCACCGAGGATCTAGCGCATAGATCTAAACGCCAAAACACGAGAATAAAATTTGCCCAAAGCATCAACAGGAGGACACCTAATGGAGTGAACTGAGCCAAAAATGCCTTTTGTATCCGACTGAATTGAAAGAAGCAAAGCTGTCGGGTGGGAAGATCCTAGGATGCGAACGACAAGGTCAAAGGGAGTACCGGCGGTGATCGATGATCCTCGGCAGTTTTCATTTTATTGCTTCGAGAATCGAGAGGTCCCGAGAGGACGACGTACATAGATCACCCGTCGGCGACTTGTGCAGCTCGTGTCTTCTCATTTATTGCCATCGACCATCGAGATCACGGACCAGGGTAGAGCACTCGTGGAGCTCGTGTAGATAGTATCTGCTTCTGCTATTTCCGTTGCGCAAAGCTTATAAACCTCGCGATGACGCAAAGCAGTGTCATCTATCAAGGAACTTTTGTACTTCGACCTTCTCCGGTCTGAGAATAGATCACCCGAACTCGGCTCCACACTCCGGATGTTAATGTGGTGCAAAAAGAAAGGAAGCAAGGCGGTCGGGTATGCGTGCCCAGCTGGGGAACTAGTCACTAGGGCGTAACGTGAATATAAAAGCCAAGTCAAATGGACGGAGGGACAGGACGAATGATGACGATACCGATGACCAGGTGACCTTCGATCTGCTAAACATTTTTGCCAATCTACGTCATGTTCTGGGAGGACAAAGCGGTGGCGCATAGAATACCCCAGGCCTCTGCAGCCTGCGAGTTCCACAATCGTGCTGGAGTACCATCGGGGAGTGGTCGCAGAGCGGACAGGACAAACCCTAAAACAAGTTTTGAACATCCACATTGCACGATGTACCTGCGGAACCAACCGAGCGGAAATTCCCTTGTCCGCGATGAAAGAAGCAAGGCGCCGGTCGGGGCAACGTACGTAGGTTGATGATGATGGGTATTCATTCATCCATCGACGCCATGTTCTGGGAGCAAAAAAATGGCCGCTTCACTTTAACAGGACAGAAGTTGAGAACATAACATACAGACGGCGGATGAAATGGCACGCGATTAAAACCCTGGAACACGAACGAAGAAGCAAAACAACCGAGGTGTGCCTGGATGATCACTGCGGTGCTGAATGCGAAGGCAGGAAAACGGAACGATGAGAAGACGATCCTGGGTAGTATTTTTACCCACCGATGTAACGTTCCGGGGGGACCAAGCCGTTCAGCATGATTTAGAATAGCCCGCAACCGCGCGAGTTGTGCCTACTGAACCAGCTACGCCAAGCCGGTCATCGGCGTTGATGCGCTGATGGCGTGACCAGTGGTAGACTTAGAACCCCTTGACGACTTGTCTGCTATTTCGGTTGCGCCAAGGATGGTAGGTATCAGCAATGCAATATTTACACACACACATAGAGTCTCGCTCCTCGGATGTCCTTTGCTCTTGACGAACTTGACGTGGCAAAACCACTAATGCTAGCGACGTCATTATTACCAGTAACCACGCAAGAAGTCGAATGCTATTCAAAGAATCTGTTTTAACAGCAGGAAGAAGAAAAGAGAGCATGTTCGCAATGCGTACGTTGTCGTGACCGCGAGGGTGTTGTAGATGTTTAAACGTAGAGCGAAGCTTGAGCTCTTCTCGAGTTCCGCTGATCCAGTTGGCAATTGCGCCAAGCTGCATCGTGGTATGTAAGCTGGTAACGTTAGGGAAAATTTCGCCCGGACCTATTCCGCTCTAAACGAACTTGTTGTGCTAACAACTGAATGACCGGTGAGCATCACCGATTTCATCGCATGGATGGTCCGACTGAAGGGTCCTGAATGGACAAATAGTATCCATATCCCTAGATGGATGAGCCAGTTCCAGTTGGGCAACGTTCGTAAGTTGGATAGTTTTGGAACTAGCACCGGGAAGAAATCAATGAATTTGAGGATATATCACGATGACTGTGCTGAGGTGGTGCAGCGGTGATGACAAGGGTGGTGTCAATCAATCCTTGGGTTTGATCGTAAAGGAACAAACAGTATACTCATCCCTACTATGTGTATATGAGCTTATTTCCAGTTGGGCCAAACTACAATGACGTTCGTAAGCTAGTGACGTGACAAGGAACATTAAAAATTGACTCGGACCTTCCGCTCCAAATGGTGAACTTGGCGTGCTAACACCTGACCGTTGATGAGGGATTACCGATGACATCGCTTGAATGGAATGCTGGGCTCGCTGAAGCAGGACGATTAGAAGGTCGAAGTTTAGTTTGACAGTGCAGAGATGCCACGAAGGTGAGAATGTTAAGCAACGAGTGAACTCGCGGGTCTCTAAATGATCCTCTCGAACTTGGCGTGTACGCCTGCTAGGACTGGATGAGAAAGCGACGTCAGCGGGCACCAAAATGGACCACAATGTCTCCGTAAAAACTCGTTGAACTTTAGCTGACAGAACCGTGGGGTGGTACACGACGACACTGCGGAAACGGAAGTGTCCGGAGGCGCTGCCAGTGCCAAGGCTGAGCCAAGAATCCAAGGACGGCTGAATGTGTAGTCACAAGGGAAATTTGGACATGATTTTGCTTGGGGTGATAGAAGCGTACATGGAGTTGGGAGAGGAGACGGATATTAGGAGGGAGCGGTTGAGATAAGTAGAGGGGTAGATTGAAATGGAGATTTTCCAATTGTAGAAGGTGGAGACGCGTCAAGCCGGCGAGGAAGAACCTCTCTCACGAATGCATGGGAGAAGCCGTCGTGACTCGTAGCTATACATTGTTTGACGAGTCGGGACCGGAATGAGTTGGTTGTACGGGCGATAAGAGGCCGACGCACGGGTTCTCGACTACCCCGCCACAATAGCGGAAGCAAGTCCTAATTTAGTAATAAGATCTCTAATCTAGATTCAGATCTATAAGACCCCGGAGACTGCAATTTTATTATATTGTGTTTCATTTAACAGAGAGGATTTCATGGTTTTTATCAGAGGACCTTGTTGGCTTTTTTTCCTTTCATCACCCGCAACCATGATTCGAACCAACAGCATTTTATTGAATTCACCTACACAGTCACCAAGACTAACACCACAACACTTGCCATCATATTCATCCTCAAACGCAAGTAGCTGCTCATCCTCAGAAATGCACGTGCAGATCCACCGCAGCGCAAGCACACCACGTCGCATTAGATTCGCACCACTACCTGACCAGAATCCCATCGACGTCGACCCAGTACCACAAACTGAGTCCCCAATACCATCCACAATCATCACCACAGACTCAAATCCCAAACCCAAATCTTCCTTCTTCCGTCAAATCTTTAAACGTTCCTCTCTCGTCATCGATGCGCCCCCTCGACGCTTCTCCACAGAAGACATAACATCTCGTATCCTTCGTCGTCCTCGAACTCCCCAGGCACAACAACAGTTCGGTTCCCCACTTTCTCGAACACCTTCCACAACCCAACCAAAACGTCCATCCACCGCCCCATCATCCTCAAAACCACGTTCCTCAATAAACTCACTCGGCTCAGGCGGCGGTCGCCATACAATGCCCCCAAACCGTACCACTCCCCCAACATCACCAACATCCCCCACTTCCCGCCCATCAGTCCCAACAAAATCAGGAATGCGCATGCTCAACGGTCGCGTATACGGATCAAAACGTCAACCTCCAGCAGACCCCTTTGCAAACGTTCGTGACGAACCAGAATTCGTAGAATGGGGTTATGGCGGCATGGGCAGCGTAACCCACAGTAGCGACTCAAAGTATTCCGCACTCGCAAAGGGCGCACCAGCTCTACTTTCCCACGGTCAAGCTCAGAAAATACCAGTCGGCGGAGGCCGCGGTGGTGCTGCCGTAGCCGTGGAAAGGAAAGGTGCCGGCGATGTCGATGACGATGACGGCAGTGGCATGGGGTGGGTTCGGAAGAGGAAACTAGAGAGAGAACGTCTAGCAAGGGAGAAGGAGGCTACCGAGGTCACAACTGTCCTTGATACGTATTCAAGGCGTACAAGCACTGACGGATCTTCCGCCGTGGACAGTACAAGCACTGATCTCTCCACTCTCGCTGCCTCTTCAGCTCCTACAACCCCTCCTAGCACATCCGATACCCTCCCCCAGGACGAAGCAGAGCAAGAACAGCATATCTTGCAGGCCGTCAGATTGAGCCCTACTCATCATCACCATAAACGGCCCTCCACTTCATCGCCCGGCGACCTCGTGGTGGGCACCACACATTCCCCCGTCGAGCCTGCTAAGAGCAGCCCAAGCACTACCAGCGAGAGCAGCAGCGATGACGACGAGACTCCCAGAGAGGATGATGATGAGAGCGAGGTCGAGGAAACAGAGGTACGTCTTGTATCTCTTCCTTGTGCCACCCTCGCTCACCCATTGTTTGTAGGATCAGCGAAAGACATCGCTAGGTGCTGGAGTGGAAAAGATAAGCAGGCATAAAGAGGGTGTCCACTGAGCGTGGATTTCATGGCCCGTCTTTTTAGAGGCACAAAAGCGTTCCACGTCGCCCACATCATCGTGCGCGCCCTCGCACTCGAACCCGACCCTAACCTTATACTTTTGCTGTTCATATTCACCCCTGCTCTGTCGCTTATCTTGCTGTTCATAGTCTTCCTCTTCCTCCTCGTCGCATCATCGCTCAATCGCTGTACATATCCTCTTGCGCCGCCCTCTACCCTACCAAGCCCGGCCTCGCTGTCAATAATGTTATCTTATCCTGCGCATATCGTTCATATTGTCTTTCTATCATCTCATCGTTCAAGTTGGGTCTCTCCAACCTGGAACTACCCCCGCGCCATCTCTTCGACTTGGGATGATGTCTCCCATCGGTTAGAATAGGCGGCTGTTCTCAACCTCGTGTTCTGGAGATTATGGTCATCTAAGGTGGTTCCCTTCGCTACATCCTCCGCAGTCATGTACTGAAAATAGTCCAGGACATCATCATTCTCTCCTCTAGTTGCCAAATTCATCCTCGCCTCTAGTGCCAATCTTCTCCTCGCCTTGTTGTCACCGTTCATCTCCGCCCATATTCGTGTCCGACGTGAAAGGCCCCTAACCGGCGTTCGTTCAGAACCCAATGATTGTTATCATTTCACATTCTTGCTCGCCGATGTTTCGTGGACCCTCCCCGGAGCACTATCCCCAACTGCGATTTCAAACGGCATTATCCCTTCGTCTTCGTCATCAACTTTAACTTGAATGGACATGGGGCAAACAGCTTACAAGTGCTTCGTCATCGGCTTCGGCTTTATGTTTTGAGCCCGTTTCGGCAATTGATACCGTCAGCGAGTGACGAGTTCTTGTCTTTTTGTTTTCCCGTCTGCGTATCGACTCCCCGCTCCATCGCCACCGCCACCGCCCATCTCTATCCCCATGTGCCTCGACATCTCCATATGCCTTCTCCCCTTGTCCAAGAATCGCACGTCATGTATCCTTCTACATATAACCCTGTATCCATCAACGATCGTCCTGCCCATTTAACACGGGTATAGGTATGTCTTGATCGTTCATGTCTAGAGTACACAAGGCTTATCGCGTGCAGGGCACTCGTCTCGCCTCGTCTCGTCTCGTGCTACTCAGTGCTGAGAGGAGCCACAATCGCTTGCTCTCCCGTCTCGTTTCATCTCATTGTCCCGTTTCAAGTTACGACTCTTTTCTTTTCGTTACTCTTTATCACCATCTCAACCTGACTTTTTATTCCATTTTTTTTTTTCATTTCAAGTCATCATGGACTACACGTCGCAATGCATTAGTTATACCCACTTCACTTTAGCAGTTTAGCTCCGTCTCTGTCTCTGGCTCTATTTCCTTGTTATTTTTTTCGTGGTGTCGATTGGCTTTTTGATGTAGATATGTGGGGAGGGGGATCGATGATCTACCTGGGCCCAGGAGTTGGTGGGGGTGTTGTAGCGTAGATCACGACGATTAGATTGCATATTGGTAACATAACACACATACACACAATACACACTGTTCGTGCGCGATAACTCGAGAATTTGATCAAGAAGTCCTCGATCGATGTTGTAATCTGATATGAGGCGAAAAGAAGAACCTCTGAGCGATGGTTCAATATTTCATTCAGGGTCTAATAATAAGTGAGATGGTAATGGTAATTTTGTATTATTAGCTACTGCGCAGAGGACACACGGACTTGAAACTCCACAAGTACTAGTGGCTTCAAGTGCAGAAGGCATGCCGTGCATACAATACATCAAGCACCTAGACCTCTCGATCGCGTAAGTTCGTTTGTACATAGGGGGGTACGTACGAGGAGCCGCGGTGGTGGTGCATTCGAGACGTGTTTGTGTTGTTTCCAAAAAAACAATGGTCCATTTTATGTCCGATGTGGTGTTTTCTCGACCTCCTCGTGGTGTTGATCGTGTGCCCGGTGATCACAGGGTACGTTACCCCGACGTGTCCGCGGTAACGATAGATGGTTCACTCGAGACATGTGTTCAGGCTGGTGACGTGACGTGGTCAGCTATTCGCCTAGTGCCAGTGCAAGTCAAGCCGAGTTAAAAGGATATTAGAAGGGACGTGTACATGACGGGAGGGATGAAAGTCGTTGTCGATATTGACTCTTGAGGAACTCGGATGCGTGCATCAGCTATTCGCCTAGTGCTGCAAAAGTCGAGACGAGCGGAGTTAAGAAGGAGTTACTAGTAGACTTGTAAATGAACGCTTCGACTATTGAGGACTTTGGACGCGTGCAGCCGGGAAGTGCACGAGATTGCACACCTACATAGTGGTGTTAGGACCCCCAAGTCTGGTTCTCGGATCATGTCAGGAGGAAAGGGCGTACAGCTCGACCAGAGATGTGATTTGGTGACTTACCGTGGTCAGTTCAAAAGGTTGCAGACGACCAAATGTAAAGTGAAAGGGGCCATAGACGTGAGGGAATGCAGCGTCCAATCTTAAAATGCAACGAGATAGCAAATCTGGCTGCGTTGGGCGTGTGCCAGGTACAAGTTGAACGAAATTGAAGAAATGAATGTCACTGTCGACATTGACACTTACGGGTCCAATCCAGAAGCATATGAGATGGCAAATCTGGTCGTATGCCAGGTAATTTTGCGAAGCATGCACAGGACCCCAGGGTTATCTGGCTTTCGGATCATATGTGATGTCATTGAGAGAAATTTAGCGCGACCACTCAGAGGGTGAATCACCCCGACCCTAGAGGGAATTTAGCCCGTCCCGAGAACTCATCCGCCAGACCTGAGAGGGAATTTAGCCCGACGAGAGCATCGGCTAACGTAGCTCTACACACCTGTTCCTCGAGATCGTCCACGCCTATCTTGAGCCCCTCGCCAGATTGACGATTCCAATCCACGAGTCTATCAGATCACCGGCGGGATTTTAGCCATTTGATGTAGTCTAAATATTACGTGGGGTTTGGATGAGGCGGAGGAGCGCTGAGGGATTTTGGCTGCTAAAACTGGCGTATTTGGTGGAATCGGAGTGAGATCTGGTTCGGGTGAGGTTGGATGTAGTGAGGGGTTTTCGCTGTTTGCGGGTGAGCTGCCTGCGGGGTAAGAGGACTACCCCAGTGTCTGGACTTCTGGAGGGGTGGGAGCGCATGCACGCCGTGGCGGTGTTCGTGTTGCTGACGAAGCGGGCACACCGCCTGAGCTGGAGTCATCATACGAAGACCATGGTCTCCGCTGCTGACCTAATACTCGAATATGACGGTCAATATCTGTCGATATACTCATTATCAAAGACCAAGCAATACGCCGTGCCCATATGACAGGCGGAAAAACCATTTGGCGTGCAACGTTACAATATCATTGAACATGTGGGCATAACTCACAGGATGATGGTCGTGACACATCACGCTTGGCCCGGTCCGCCGCACTTTGACAGTATTGCTGTGGAATGCCGTACATCCTGTTCATCTAAAGAGCAGAAGTATCTCACCAACTTGCGATTGTGGCAAGGCAAGCGCCGCCATCGATTGGTAAGATTCTCAGGGAACGAGGCACGCAGGCAGGCGCTGTCAAGAAGCTTCGCGGGTTAAGGGCATGAGATCACCTGATATGCAGGATGAGTTCAAGAGGATCGTTCGTGAACGCAAAAAGGTAGATTGATGTCTCGCTTACCTTGGTTTCGACTTCCTTGGCGTACACGTAGATGAACGGTGTGAAGAGAGAGAGGATGCTCGATTTCTGGATCTGGCTCAGAAGTGGTTTTGAGAGTGTTGGTAAGTAGATGTGAATATTGGGAATATGAAAGGCATGCCGTGAGCCGCCACAATGCCACCATAATGACAGGATCGTATGAGCTGGGGATGATTGATCAGTGCTATATCTGACAACACACAGCAAACGCATAATGCATAGGGGCTGGTTTTGTCCGTGCAAGCACGGACACATGCATCAGTAAGTAACTGATATCACGAGGCTAGGGATGCATTCATACACGCGTAAACGAAATGAAACATGCATACGATAGGCAATCTTATGCAATATGACTCCGCAAAGGCGAATGCGGACCTTGGACACTTTGCCATCCGGGAGTCCAATTCGAGTAGGCTAAATCCTGTGCGGTGGTTGTGCGCGCATATGCGAGCCACGATGGATGGCATCGGCCGTATCGTATCGATCAACCAAATAAGTATCTCGTACACGACTCCTTTACTAAAATGAATATTCGGTAAGCCATCGAGATACACGTACTCCTCGAAAATTTATGGTGGTGTAACCTGCATTTAAAATGCAGGTCCTGGCAGGTTCAATGATTGTACGCACGTTTTTGGCGCATGAAATTGGGGGCTCCCCGAGCAGCCGGATCCGAGAGGTGTAACCGCTAAAACTCACCCTCTCCTGACAGCCTCGTGGGTAGCGTGTGTACGGTCACCCCACCTTCACGTCGAGGGTTAAGGCTGAGGTTGAAGCGGGCCTGAATACGCACACGGACATCTGAGATCGCCGATCAGCTCCCACAAGGCGCGCCAGACAATACCATGTGATACCTTGTACTAGTATCTGTTGCAGAGTATGATTTGGACGTGAATTACAAAAGAGGATGCCACCCTCGTGGCGTCTTACTCACTCGGAGCTTTAGAGTCTAGATCTTCATGATGAATGTATATGAAGCAGATATCCGAGAGTGCCACGTAGAGATCTGATTGGCAATGATGGTCTTCAATCGGAGTGAGTCAACCTATCAATTGTGAATTCAGTACTTCGAGACAGCAGACGATACACAGCTAGAAGTTACAAATCTGCGATCTTCACCGTGTCTCTAGCGTCCCGACGTTCGTCATGCTGCGAGCAAAAGTTATTTTTGACTCATCTAATAATATCGTATTCTGTGATTCTCTTGTATTCTCCGCCGCGCTGTTTTTCGCCAGCAACAATGACAACGAAAGGAACCCGCGCGCCTGGCGAAACTTGTAACGAAAGTCTGGCACGGAGAAACAATCTCCCGAGCTCTGCGAGTCTGCGATGTCTACCTGCAACGTGGTGACATGCGTCAACACCCATTAAAGTTTTTCTCGTGCACATTTCATCCGTGGACGAAAGGTAACGAAGGTCCGTGGACTCCGTCACCAACTCCCCGAATCACGAGCAACATAGGAGAAAGATGGGAACTTCACGATGTCCTAGATATGGTATAGCAGCAGCTCCCGCCACCTAGGCTTGATTAAGTAGAAACTCACTTCCACGATACGAGAGTTTTGGTTTTGGGACAAGTGGCAGCTAGCTCTTGGATGCGCAGCATTACGGCCTCATTTTTATTCAAATGGTGCGCTTGTGGAACCAACCGAAGGGGCCGGGAACACCCTGGTGCACGAAGAAAACAGCAAGGCGGTCGTGCGCAGTGTCAGAGGGGCCTCTGGTGCTAGTCATTCATTTCGATGCAGTGCGAGGACAAATGGATGACGCTGCCGAAATCCATCGAAACAGGGTCCTGATAAGACAACAGCAATAGAGGACTCCTCGGCGATGTGTGAGCTCGTATCTGTTGCAAGGTCCGTCTCATTCGGGCCAAATCCAATGCAGCGGAAAAATACCGAACTTAAACGCACGAGAAAGAACTTTGAATGAGCACCAGCAGTAGTGCAAGGGCCTAATTTCAGTATCTGAGCGAAAAATACCCTTGGTGCATGAAGAAAGAAGCAAGAGGATCGTGCGTAGTGCCTGAGAAACATCCTTAGCGTTGATCATTTCGATGCAGCTCAAACGGACAGAGGCGTACCGGGGATTAGTGTTCATTTATTCCATAGAAACGAGATCCTGGGAAGACAAACCAGCATAGCTCGTGTCTGTTGGAAGCAGGACGCAAACGCACGAGACAAAACTTTGAACGAGCACCGATGTTCGGGCGGGGACCTAATTTCAGTGATTGAGCCAAGAATATCCCGAGTGCATGAAGATAGAAGCAAGGCGGTCGATGTGCCTGGGGAATCCTTAGGGATGAGTACCTCAGTGCAACGTGGATGCGAGGACGAACGAACATGTGTAGGAGACCGAAGGTTGGTGTTCATTTGTTATGCCGAGATAAGGTCCTGATAAGACAAATTCAGTACTTATACATAGTTCCCCTCGGTGACGCCCGGATGTGAGCTCGTATCTGTTGTTCCATTTGCGCCATGCTGTGTCGACGTTCGTAAACTGATGACAACGAGTTACTTCCTCCGCTCTAAACGGCGAGAATGAGCTTGACTTGCCGATACCAGCTGAGCCTGACGTCATCGTGTGGACGGACACATGGAAAAGTGAGGTGTGAAAACTATGATGAAATCAAAAGTAAGAGAGAAAAAGTTGACATATCCCAACCAGAAAATAAAGACAAATAGTCTTCGAAACTCCGTTCTTAAACGTGAATGCAAGGTTTTCATGACGCCCTGCACTTGCTTTCCTGCAGGTAACAATACCCTTAAAGAGGTTTAATATGATGAAGTGTACTAAGCACCTTATATGCATCATGAAGCGCGCGATTACAGTCCGGTAAACAAACAAGTGATGGTCCGGGGCATGAAACTTGTAGTTGTTGCCATCAGCGTCCATCTCTTGTGTTAGCAACACTTCCGAAAGTGGTACGAAAGTCGCAACTTATGCATGCATCAAGCAGTCATTTTTAGTGAGGATCCGATGCATTGTGTTATAGAAGTTATGCATTGAAATATGCCTTGTTCTTGAGCGCTTGAGCCTTTGCATCAGATGAGACAACGAAGGGACAGGCAATCAGCAAGAACTTACCTTGTAGACGCCGATTTCTTGCGAGCGTTCTCCGGCAAAGCGTCCTAGGTACTGCCCGCTCTAACTTCTTACTTTCGGAAGCAACGTGGGAGATGAGCTTGTCATCTGTCTGTGGAGAAGCAAAGCAGCACGCCCGCTAAACGTTCAAGTGCCGAGATATGCCAGTATGACCGTTCCGGATGACAAGGATTACACCGACCTGCGCGTGCTGTCAAGTGTATTAATATTGATCCTTCTTCCGCCAGGTGAAATTGGTAGAGCCCGCTGAGAGAAGGCGTGCACGACACACGCCTTCTTTCAGCGTGCCGAAGCAGTACTGACCGAAGCTGTCTGGTGAGCGCGTGAGCACGGGAGTCCGAGTCGACACCTTTGGTCGCGCCTGCATATTTGTGTATGTTTGTCTGTTATTTGTTCGCCATTTGGACCTTTCACTTTCCTGCAGCAATACCAGTTCTTGCGTCGAATCGGGCCTCGATTTGGCTCCTAGTATCATTCTTTCTGCTAGTTTTGGCGACTGGTGCACGTGGAGAACATTCCAGTGCGTCGATCCGCGGTCTTTTATGCCTTGGGTTTTGGTTCCAGCACAAGTTTGATGACACACACACCCAGTCTTCCAAACCCATCAACGTTCGTCGTCTATAGGAAAGTCTGCGACATCAAATGTCTCTAACACTTGAACGGGTGTGGTACTTGGAATGATGAGCTACGTCGAGGTGTAGGGACTATGAGTTTCCTCCTATGTCGCAGAGGTGCGCATGTACTGGGCATTTTTATTATACATTGCAGCCTATCAAATTCTCTCGCATCTCATTAAACACCCAAGATGAGGCTGATCGCCCTCCTTTTGTGCAAATTTGGCCGTAACCAGGGTGTCATATACATTCGGGTGAGCTCGATCGACTTGACAAATAATGCCAGTGTGTTTCAGCTTGGTCCGAGCCAAGCCGAAGCTTTTGATTCCAATACGAACAAACAACGCTTGACCATGACACGGTCGGTCGCGACTTAGAGTCCTTTGATTCCCTACCTATCACAAAGCTTTAATTCACAGAGTACATGCGAACCTGACGAATCTTACAACTTGCCACGCTTTTGTTTTGCAGATATATGACCTAGTGACCCAACCCAAGTCACCCAACTCGCATACAGTTGTATTTTTGTTTTACCAAACCTAAGATCCCCCATCGATTCTCCACACCTCCATCCCACCCTCGCCTCCGATGCCTACCACATCCCCCACCCAGTCCACCGCAAGTACCTTCATCCCATCCCACACCCTGAAGCTGGTCACAGCACCTTTCGTGCTCCGGAGGTCCCACAGCCGTGCAACGCCATCATAGGCACCAGTTACCACCTGCTGCTTTCCGCTCTCAGATGTAGCGATGCAAGATGGAGTTGCAGGGTGCATCATGATGCCTGTAGAGGATGAGAGGGATGAAACGCGGATATCGAAGATAGACACAGCGCGGTCTGTGGATGCAGCGAGGAGGATATTCCCGTCGGGGGTTTGAGCAAGATCGAGCATCGGTCGCTCGGGGACGTTCTGATGGGGGAAGTATTCAGCTTGTTTCGGGCGACCCAAAGACAAGGCTTACAATAGTGTCAATGCACACACCACTCTCGACGTCCCAGGTTCGCACCGTCGAGTCAAAACCACAGCTGTAGGCCTTACCTTTTGCAAGTTCACCAGCAGCAAATAGTGCTTTCGACACACGCGCAGTGTGCGATTTTAGCACCGCTATAGGTGCTTTCCGTTTTATGTTTACGGGGGCGGTCTTACGCCGCTTTTTCTTGTCATCGCCACGGTCTAGGGGTACTTGGTGGTCATCAGGTATTGATGTGTCCCAGACACCGATGAGGCCATCCCATGAAGAGGTGAGTAGATGCGAACCAGATACATCAGCAGATATGGAGGATAGTGGACTGGTGTGTAGATGTAGAGAAGCGACAGTGGATGCACTGGGACCCTCTGAGCCCACATGTATGCGGGTGAGACACGCGGTGAGGTCATGCGACGAACTTGCTAGAATACGAGACTCGTTGTCCGATGACGGTGATGGCGCGACGCAGACAGAAGTGATGGGTGCTTGGTGCACGGGGATGTCGAGAACGGGATTTTGAGAATAGTCGAAGAGACGTAGGTGACCGTCATACGATGCTGTTACAAAGTGTCTGTGGTGATAATTTAAGGTTTAGCAGATGGATTGCAAAATGATGTACGCTAATGGAACATACTGAGGTATTCGGCATGATACCGAAGACACCCAATCCTCGTGGGGAAGCTCAGACATGCGCTGAGGAGGCATAACACTTTCGAAATATTCGATCTCTAATGTGTCTTCCTGCCATAATGTCAGTCTCTCTCAAACCAACTTGGCCACTTCGCTCACCTCTCCGACACCCTTCTCTGCACGCCATTCCCATAGGGACGTTCTAAGAATCTCGCCATGGACAAGGAAGTCGAATGGAATAGGCTTGGGGAGGTCGAGTGCTTTGTTGATGAGCTGGGAGAGCTGGTAGCGCTTCCAGTCCAATGGGATCATGAATTTTTGAGAGGGGAGCGCATAGGGCGTCTGGGTCGTAAATACGACGGGATGTGAGGGCGCTGTAGACGAAGATGTCGACGCCATGGTTGCCGGTGAGCGCAATACCTAAGTACGCCGATATGATACATGATATTTTTTTGTGACTGTACATGTCACGGTATGTCACATCGACGCGCTAAACTGAAATACTCATGATGGCGATTCGCGAGGTTGGCGACCTGCCACTGAGGCGGACAAGTCATAAGACACCAACAAGATTCATCAAGCATAGCTCTTCCATGGCAAGAATTAGCTACCTGCTCTTGCTGTTAAGTAATATTCATCCTACACACGCATGGGTAGAACGGCTGAGAGGGCGTGGGCGGGCTCAACCTCGAAGTAACAACTAGTTTAAGGCAAGGATGCACATTGCTCAAACTTGGCGCGAAGCTACAAGGCATGGTAGAATTCATGGGCGTGTACTTCGTGTATGTATGCTTATCTTGAGTCAAAACGTGACTTCAGTTTTCCCATTCATCGCCAATTTCGATGCTCGTTGATCTGAAGCAAGTTTCTAGACCAGGCAAGGTTTACATGATAAAGTGCGCAGGGCGAGATAGCGGAGCACTTACCCACAAAAGGAAACCTCTCCCACAATTGAGAGCAACGGTTCAATCTTGTTTATATAAACTTTGCTCAGTGGTTCGTCCGTCTGAAAGTCGACCACTGGCACCCGGAAAGATGCGACTGCCAGCACCGCCAAAAGACAATCAACTTGTCGTTTTTTCGGTACCCCCACCAGAGTCAATTTCTGCAACACAGGAAGATGAAGTAGACTGAATACGTCGATGAACTCTTGCCGAAAGTTATCCGACATGGGGGAGGGGAGGGGGAGGGTCATAAATTCCAGCGTCGTCGAATCACAGGCTCTAGGGGCAGGAACATCACGAGAGAATATAATTTCATCAACCCTGATGGTCTCCAGATGAGAGAAACCGGCTATAGTGGAGCATATAGCGCACGCGGAAGCATCCCGGAGGTGGAGATGACGTAGATCTTTGCAAGTAGGGATTGGGAAGGTCCGACAAAAGCCATCTTTGATGTATAGGCAGGAAAGATTTGGTGCATAGAATTTGCCGAGGTTTGACAAGTGACATTCCAAGGATCTCAACTGAGGTGTGTCAAAATTAAACCTCTGGTCATACACGCGTGGCATAACCACTGTTTCCCAACGCTTGCTCTCAGAAATGAGGATATCGAGAATTCGAAAGTCTCCCACTGATGACATCCAAGTGTAGTAGTGATCTAAGCAAGTGGGGTAGGGATACGACTGCGGTTTGCCAGTGTCAAGTTCTACGATGTGAAGTGTGAGGGGAAGACTACCAGAGCGAACAAGCCAACACTGGAGGAGATGTGGAAGAAATGGAGTTAATTCTTCAACTCGCCCGGGGAGCGCGACCTGGATGCGCGACCAGATTCCCGCCGTCGAATGTGCAACGACTCTCCAAAGGCGGCACACCCTGGTTAAGACTAAGGGAGGGCTGGCGACGTTGACCGAAATGGTGCCATATCCAGATGAGAAGATACTAGGACAATCCAACACGTCGTTAACGACGAGCAAGAATACCTGTTGTAGAAGTTCCACTGGCAGCCGATGGATGTACGGTTCTGTCGGCGTCACGTTGACAGGTGACCGAGAGATGTGTGAACTTGAACAAAAGAAAGACCATGAGGCATGGGTCTCACGGAACACTTTCGTGCACTTCTTGCTGAATGCTTTCATCATTGAAAGCAGATCTGGCGTTGTTAGGAGAGAAACACACGCCAGGAATCTGATATTTTCAAAGTTTGGGTATGTTTGTCTCTTGCTGCAACATCAAATGTTCCATAGAACTTCGAAGTTGTACTGTGATCAAAGTGCACCTCTGCGACCATGGAACAGGAAAATCACAACCCTTTCAACTACTCTGGCTCTCAACACCGTCGAGCTCCGCCAGAACGGCGTGAGAAGTAGCACATCTCATCATTCCAAGCGCCACGCTCGTTCGTTGTTACAAGCATTTGTAGTCTCGGTCGCGGAAGACCATACTCTTCGTCTATGGAACTTGAAGGATGGTGTTGTGTGGAGGAATGGGGGCCACCGTAACTGGGTGTGGGCAATCAGATGAGCAATTTGAATTTTGGTATGTAGATATAATTGCCTGGAAGGCTGGAACGGAGATTCGCGCCGTCAAAGGCCACGGGTTTATAGCTGGGACCTGGACTTATCTCCACGCCGACTAGTCACCAGCCCCGGCGGCTGGTAGATGCGAAGCATCAACCTCCCCCACGTCCCATTAGACACCCAAGAGATGAGGTGGATTGCCCTACTTTTTAAAGGCTACAACCAAATTGTTATACACGTGTTGCTCGACGGTTCCATCAACGATATGCGCCCCCGCACCATTGTACCGTTGGTCCCAGTACTCCGCATATCTTACAGTGCCTCGTAGGGTAGCGAGTGATAACAACCTCCCAGTATCTCCTCACTTAGAGACCGTTGGGCATATCTGCCTTCGGAAATCCGGCAAAGAAAAATTGGGACCGCTGGCACCAGGAAAACGAGGAGCAAGTTGTGTGCAAGTTGGACAGGGATGAATTTATACTGAATTCAAGGTCATTTAAATTCGGTATGTGCTACCATATCAACATACACCCACACTTACTGCATTCGTATGTGCAGACTGGGCCATCGTAGTTGAGACCTCTTTCGTGGACCTCATGCATCCTGCCTACTACACTAACGAATTGCTTGGCAGCCGAAAGACGAGACTTATGTTACTCGAGTTCATCGACATTGACACTTTGTCGGGCTATGGAACTCTGGATGTTTATTGATGGAGTCTCTTCCATCGCGCGCCCATTACATACTAGACACTAGGCTAAGTTCCTGACTAAGCCCTGCCTCTACTCTGCGGTTTTTTGGTGAGACTGATTTGCTGCTGCAAATTTTGATTTCGTATTTGAAAATGAAACAAACTACTACAGGAGTAAACAAACGTGTATACAAGAAATTGGTACTGGTATGTGATTGAATCATAAGTCCGTAGATGTACTAATTGAAGTCATGACAGTGTGAATAAGCACAAACAGACGCACTACAACGAAAGAATCATCTGGGCACGTCCTGGCGTTTGTCCATGTTGAAAGGCTTCCCATCCACATACTGCTGACCCGAGCAATTCTCCTTGTGAATTCTCAGAATGTCCCTGCGCAAGAATGTCCCCCCGCAGTCGCAGAAGTATCTAATCCCCATATGGGTCCCCTCCACGTGCTCGCAGAGGTTCTTACTGTTGAACTGCAGACCACAATGGTTCCATTTGCACTCTGCGCGCGTCGTCTCTTGGCTACTAATTCCGTGAATTTCATGCAGGTGAACGGACAGATTGATGCCACGAATCAAGTAGTTGCAGTGCAACCCGTGTTCATAACCCCACATACACTGGAACATCTCTTCGGCTTGATGGGCCACCTGAAAGGTGTTATTAGATGCAGCGATACACGGTCAGAATATTGATAATATAAACTTACAGGTCCTGGTGCAGTAGAGGCTTCAAATAATCCGTTGCTTGAGTAGTTATGGTTCGACATGGCAGTATTGAGGGCAGCTGTATGCTTTATGCAACTGGAGTATCTGAGTGAGCAGTGACAATTCTAGCGAGATGAGAAGGCATCAGCGATGTACTTATACCACCCAGCTTATCCCCCAATGTTTTAGATAATTCTACAGCATTCAGCGTCTGAACATCTTGAATCCACCTTGCCTATATTAAGACCAGTCGGACGGTCCGAACCAGTTACGTTTTAGACTTTTGTGGATCAAAATCAAGATCAGGCCAACCCGCCACTAGCCAACCTGCCAAGTTTCACACACAGCACCCCAGAGCGCCCCGTGCCCCAAAACGCCGCCTTACATAAGTAGGCGCCAGAAAAAGCGCCCACGATGTTTATCTATATCTCAACGACGAGAGATATTGTGACACGGTGCAAGCTAAGGAAATAATGGTATCACGCTCGATTCGAGGCTAGAGATTGCTTCTTCAGAGATAGAACGCGATGTTTTTGATTCACTTTCTCTAATTTAGCGCGCGCAGCGCCAATCTTTGATTCCATAGGATGGAATGTACACTAAGTTTGTGTCTGAGATTATCCTGACATTATGGCCTGATGTGATTCGAAAAATGAACGGGCAATTGTGACTGTCACGAGATATCATCTCAACAGGTCTCACAGCCCCTTCAGGTGAAATGTATACGTATTTCATAGATATCGAAAAACTATTATCAGTAACTCGCGCAGGGTCTAGGAACAGATTTCAAAACTATGGTACCTGCTTGGCTATGACTGGTTGAGATGGACCTTCGAGGGAACTATCATGAGTGAATGTCTAACGTGTGATAACAGGAAGAAACTTCTGTCAACGTGTTTCAAACCTGCACCCTCCAAGAGAACAGATTTTTAATACGTTAATAACTTGGCCATAGGTCCTTGAGATTTCGAGGATTGAGTCAATGTCCAAGGTGTGGTCATATTCAAAACGGTTGACGGCAAGTTTCGAACCTGTGGCACTCACCACTTGTCTAAGACTAGTTAAGATGGACATCCAAGGATCCATTCATGAGTGAATGTGCAAGCGTGATGACAGAATAAAACTGTTGGTAAGGCAGGTTTCGAACCTGCACCATCCAAGCAGAACAGTTTCCGAGCCTGTTATGGTGCCCGCGTGGGTCTCACTGCTAAAGGTAGATTTTTGAGGGACTATAAGTGATAAGTGAATGTCGGAGGTGTGCTCACTGAGAAACTCGTATCGACGGGTTTTTAACCTGCACCATGGGAGAAAAGTGGTAACAGCTTGGTTACGAGGGCTACTAGAGGTATCGTGGAGTGCAAGTGATTGAAATGTACGTCAGAAACGGAAAGAAAACCCGCAGGCTTTGACAGAGTCGTGCGCGTTAAACTCTCCTTCATGTTGCGGGAGTCGGGGAAATGAGGAACATGCAGGAAATAGAATATAATGGTGGGACGCCATGCAGATAGAAATTGTTAATGATCCCTAATGTCAACTATCTGTGTATTGAATGGATACACAACAAATGGACAGACAAAACTGATTGACCCACAAACAATCCAGAGCAAGAAACGAGTCCAGAGTCCAGCCTCTCTTATGGTAATATCAAGATGCGATGGTGTTTCAGTCGCCGCCGCCACCGCCGCGGTGACTGCGGGAAGTGGCGCAGATGTGGTGGCTTGCTGTGATGATACTCCACTGGTATGGGTACTGGGAGGTCGAGAAGAGCCGGCAGCTGTCTTCCTTCTCGCGTGATAGTTCCTCTGCGTGAAAATGAATCAGTGGCACAGAAGAACTGAGAAAGAAAGAAAACCACAGGGTTGGCCGCTGTGTAAGGGACGTCTTATACATGTCACGGTAGCTCTCGCATACCGATATCTGATGCACTGCGTAGCATGCCAGAGACGAAGTGTTAAGCCCAGCCGAGAGGACGGGATCACATACTGCTCAAGAGGAATTTTGTAATTGTACATAGGAATTGGTCACGTACATCAGCATCACCAAAAAAACCCGGCGTATCCGATAAGCATCTTGAATTGGCGGGCCTCGTCGTGTAGCATCAACCTAAGATATATACTTCAAAAAGGACATAGGTGAATAAACATATCACGTACATCTAGGACTGGCTTGTTGACATTCTGTGATGAGGGAGATCACATGCAACACTACCCCCGGACTGAATGAATTCATGCTTACATTAAGCGATAGAAGGCGGTCGAGGCAAGATTCTCTGGGGATGGCGGAGATACCCTGGCCTAGTGTGTATATGTGGTCATCGTAGCAGCCAGTGACGAACAACTTTCCATCCGTAGAAAAGGCTGCGGATTCCACCCAGGTTTCATGGTGGAGAGGTAGTCCGATAGTTTGATTATTGTCAAACTTCCATAGTCGCGCTGTTTTGTCGCATGATACGCCTACGAGGATGCGATTCTTTGATGAAATTGACAATTTGACTGAATTCTGACTGCTTTATGCCAGAACAGTCCAGGTGCACGTGGCTGTGTCGAATTTCCTTGACGCGGCGATGAGCGTGTTTCCATCCGGGGTCCGGGCCAGGCCGCCAACACCTTGACCGTCTTGAGCAACTAGCCTGTGTTGGCATTCTACACTTTCAGTTAGCACCATCTGGTGAGTAGCAGCCCACATGCCGCCGTAGTTGTTCCCTACTTCGGTTGGTCCAAGGATAGTCTCACCGCTCTCAACATTCCACACTCTGAATGTTCCGTCGAACGATCCGCTCATAACTTTCCCTCCATCTGGACTCCAGCAGACAGACCACAGTACTCGTGCGTCTTTTGATGACTTTGCCCGCGCCGACGTCCCCCAATCTAACTATGCCATCCTCGTCCCCGCTTGCTACTTTCTTGCCGTTTGGTGACAATGCTATATTGGGTGCTCCTCCACTACCTTCGTCTCGCCAGGCCTCCCCGACCTGCTTGCCGTTCTCCAAGTCCCACACTCGAAGTGAGCCATCACTTGAACATATGATAACCGGCTGTCCACCAGACAGGTATAAAACGCCATGGACGGTATCGGTGTGGCCTTCCAGCTTTTAGTGAGGCGTTCTCGTTGATGTTTTTTTGCTTCACAGAGGCAGGGAACTGCATCGTTCTTGTTCGTGGACTTTGCTTAATTTGACGCGGTATAATTTTCAAGTTATTTTCGAAAGTCACACAAATGTCTACCCACAGGTACCACAGGCAGGTACTTCGCTTCTACGCCCGCGAAATGAAAAATGCGATGAAGTGGACGGTTTGTAAAATGCACAGTGGAAAGTCCTGTTGGAGACTTCATTTTCGCGCTGTATCCTCGTGTTCGCTTCACAGCTTGAGCACTGGCTGTGTATCAGGCGCTCGAGTCTCGTTTTCTGACCATATCCGCAGTTTCTTCATCTCCGTTGACCTTGCGTCTGTTAGCCGGACCTACCTACATCACATCGATATCTACCCTGCAACAAGCTAAGAACGTGAAGAAATTACAGCTATCAATTGCGTGATCCATGATGGATTTAGCGTAGTACGTTTTGCATCGGTTTTAAATTTCATCAGGCGCACTTGCCACCAGAACCTTACATTATCCTTGGACATTATGTATTATAGCTCGATCCATCAGGCTCGAATCTCCGATGGGGGTGATTGATCAGCTGTTCCGCTCTCACACTGAAGTCCTCAGACCGAATCAAGGAGTCTGCAGATACGATGATGTTCATTGAGAATAATATGGCCATTAACCTATGAAATGAGATTCTGCAATTCAAAGAATTAAAAGTCGGCTTCCTGCGGTCGTAACGGTGCGTCCGAATTTTATCTCTCCCAGCGCTCTCTCATTTTTGCTTTTATCTAGGGATGGGCGTCGTATTTAGGATGTATCTGGCTGCGCCAATCAATGCGTCACCGTAGGATCAACTCCACGATACATACTGCGTGTGGTGGATTTTGCAACCACGCTTATCATCCTTTGACATCCGATAAGATGATGGTCCAATGACCGAAGCAGAGCAAGAAGGTGCGCGCATGAGTCGACAGATGCTGAGGACAATGAGCAAGAGATTGAGCATCGAGAAGCTTCAAGAGGGGCTGTTGGCCCCGAGACTCTCTGAAGTCATGCCGACAGAATAAAACTTAGGTGATTGGCCTTTTAACAGTATTCACCGATATTCATCGCGCGTGTGTGACTACTTTGCGGCGCCACGCCCAAAATCCCCAAAGTCTGGTTTCGGGGATTGTCTGCTCCTTTCTACTCCCCTTCACGCGGAAATAGTTCTTAGGTCAATCAAGGCTGAAACATCATTTCGGCCATAGAGGGCTGGTTGGCGGTGTATCTAGCATGGGCGCATGGTTGCACCTTCACCAAGTTCGCCGCTTTCTCACACCGGTTCTATAACAATATGACCCTGATCTCAACTTATCCTAGTTGGTGGGCGTTGATCAATTCATTTCGTACTGGCAGGTATTTGTAGGCTCGTGGAGAGCCAGTCGGATGATGACGGTGATGTCACGATCTAACCTTGGCTGCGGTTTCGTAGTTGTGACCCTTGCTGGGGTCACGTACGATTGGGGGAATGGCTGGTGTCCTTATAGTACTTCCAGCACTGACATCCCTACAAGAGGTAGGGTTAATGCCGTCACTGGAGCAGTCATCCTACTAAGAATTGTTTTATAGGTAGAACTGGTCTAGGTGAGTAGAGTCTCACGTTAGAAGAACAACATGAAAATACGATTAATTCGCGACAGAGGCAACGGCTAGTCCCTTAGGACCGGAGTGTATCTCAGTGTATGTAATTTCTGTTGTGAAGCGTGGTTGGCACTGAATTGTGCTGATATCCTAGGTGCCATATTGCCATTTGCTTGGCCTTCCAGATATACACAGCATGTAGTTGGATTTCGAGTCTGTTTTGTCAACCTTTCATTGACATGGTCTCCTCTCTGGTAGTGGTGTATACATCCCAAATCATGAGTCCGTGACAACACTAACTGGGGTCATGGCATAGCGAATACCATCAAAGTTACTGCGACGACTCGAGGAAGAATCATCTGCGTCTGTCCATGTTAAGAACCGCCCCCCCCCCCCCCAATGTAGGCGAGGCTTATATTACCACGGCCAAGTCGAATGGCGTAGCCACGTCAAAGTCCCCCCTCTGAAAACGTATGTCAGACTAGTCATGAATTTACTCCCCATCTGTATACTACTGTCACTGAACAGTTTTTCTCGTGTCTACTTAGAGTGTCTCTGCGCGAGAACGGCCTCCCGCACTCGCAGAAGTATACAACTCTCATATGGGCCTCTTTCGTATGACACGAGAGGCTCTCTTTGTTGAGTTCTCCACCACAATGATGCCATTTTCACTCGAGCATTTTGCCTGAGCCGTAAGTTCCGTGCATCTCACGTAGGTGAGCGGACAGATCGTGGCCACGCATCAGGTGGGTTGCAATCCAATCCATTTATATAACCCCACATACACTGGAATACCTCTTCGAGAGAATGCGGAGAGCATCTATTAGATGCAACGATGCATGGTGAGATGATTGAGAACTGACAGCCTGAAGCCACGGTACCAGTGCAATATATACATCTGATACTCCGTTGCTGGAGTAATTTCATGACGGGGGTAATAGTGGTATGTGTAATGCTTTATACAGCCTGGAGTATCCAAGGGACTCTAGCGCTAGAGATGAGGAGATTAAGGCAGAAGAGACACCTGAGGCAGCCACACCAGTCCTATCATGGCAATCAGCAATTTACTTATGCCAGCCCCCGGCTGCAATGCATAGATAGTACGGGTTTCACATGAGAGTTTTCAAAGACTCAAAGAGCAGACTTGCCATGAAGTACTGACGGTTGACCAAGCCAAGTTTACAGCATTGCTTGACGGCAGAAACAGGCCGCCTTGCTTGCTCTGCATCGTCATGAACTCCGTAAATCGTTAGTACACTGCCTTGCCAAGTGGAATTGCTCGTGATGCGGCGGTGCGCCACGCCCCACAACAAACTTTACACGCCCGACGAACTTGAAGTTTGCTTCTCAAGATCGACAAGTAAAATCACCAATGTGTAAGTGGGGAAAGAATGGTAGACCATTCTAAAACTCACTAGAGCGAGGACACTTGTCACAAATAAATTCAGTGTTTGTGTCGCGCGAAACTGTTGTCGACTGGTAGGAGGTGAGCTCTAGGCAAAACGTATTCAGTAGTGAGACAAAGAAACAAACCGATTCTGATTCACTTGCTCGTGAAAATACACCATGTATGTTACACTTATAGTACATGTTCCGCAGCGACATCAATTGAAACCCGGCCAAAATCCTTCCCAATCGAAGTTAGAGTTTCAAGCGCTTCAAAAACTGGTCAACCAAGCTCTTCGTGAAGTCCTCCACCGCTTGGAACCTGGCGATCCCACACGCTTCGCTTTCAATGTGCTGCATCAAGCCTGAAACCAACTTGTACTTCCTCTTGCACTTTGGGCACTTGAACTCATCCGCGTCATGCGCAGGAGAGTTGATGTGGGAGTTCAGAGCTCCCAAGGTACGGAAAGTACGGTGGCAAAGATAGCACTCGTAGGCAACGCCGTTGAATGCGCGTTCTGTTACATAGTAAGACACGACGCGTGGCGCCCCACCTTCTATGCGGCGAGAGATCGAAATCGTAGGTACTATCTTGAGTGCGTGGACTGCCGCGGTCACTTGGGCTCGTGAGATATTGTGACACGTTCCCGACTCAATATGAAGGGCAATAGAAGAGGCGGTCTTGAACTTCTTCGGGCAGAGAGGACACTCGAAATCCAGACCCCTATGCACAGGGGAGGATGAGTGCTGCGCGGCAGGATCTTCGTTAATATATAAGGCGTGGAGGCGAGAGCGGGCTTACCTGGTCCAACGAAGTTGGGGTGGCGAAATCGCGCGAGCATATGAAGCACCAATTGTGCTTTGGGCTGGCAGCAAGGTGTTGATAAAGGCTTGCCAAGTCAACAAACCACCTATTGCATCCGACGCAAAGTGGTTCTTCGTCGTCGTCGTCGTCATCGCTCTCGGACGCATTCTCATCCGAGTCACTGTCGCTGCGGTGCACCGCAGCGTTTTGCATGTGCTGACATGAAACATGCGTGAGTTGGCGCTTTCGAATATAAACGACAATATGCGTAATGCGCACCTGATCCAGTCCAGTGAAAGTCGAGAATAATCTGTCGCAATCCTCACAAAATGGGTGGTCATCTTTGTCGCGACAGTGGGCAAATAAAGCCTGAGTGGAACGGAATGAACGGTCACATTGATTGCACTCTGCCATGACGGTGGAAGTCAAGATGAAGGTCGTTACAAGTTTGTCAGAGTATTTATTCAAATTTCAAAGCACGAACGTAAGATAGCCATGAGGCCCTTGTGGGGCTGGGGCTATGTGGTTGGGTAAATAGAAGCTTGAAAGGGGCACAAGTATTATATTGTTCAAGGTGACTCAATTGCGATAAGAATACCATGCCACCATCCTCGCGATAAGTACGTCACGCTACGACTCATCTGACGAAGGGGCACGCGTCGCAAGCAAGGTCCTGATAACTCTGAACAATTTTTGGCCCAACTAGCTAGCCATCTTCAGCTGCTACTGGCTTGCAGCTGTACGAAACAGGGTAACGGTGCGCAGGTATCATGATAATCAAGCAGCAAGACAGCGAGAGAATGGAAGCAACAAGAACATGCGAGCGCGTGCAAGAAGAGACACGACAAGTGAGTTGTCAGGCAGGAGACCTAAGACCGTTAGGTTTTAAAACCCAGGAAAGCTAGAGAATGAGCACGGAGCAAATTTACAGCGTTGCGGGCGACGAGCGACAAGAGGAAATTTGTTCTGGTTTGGAGTTGTGGCTGTGACCCCGGCTAGGGTGTGCCTACTGCGTGTTTCGCAGCACAAGTTGGTCTACCTCGTTCATTTCTGCCATATTCTTGCCCTTGTCTATCGTCTAGTCTGCCCATCATGTCAACAGGTCTCGGTTCAGAAATCGTTTCTGTCATTAACAAACTACAAGACGTATTCTCCGCCGTCGGTTCCTCAGCATCCCAAATAGACCTACCACAGATTTGTGTGCTTGGAAGTCAAAGTAGTGGTAAGAGTAGTGTGCTCGAGGTGCGCACCACAACGTTCGACGCATATCAAGTGCTTCATTCATTTTAATACATTAGAACATTGTTGGGAGAGATTTCCTTCCTCGTGGAACTGGTATCGTGACACGGCGACCACTCGTCCTTCAACTCATTAATCGTCCCGCAACTACGCCGCAGCCGAATGGCACACCAAATTGTATGCTTCCTTCCTTAGCTCAGTCCAACAAGCTGACTCCTGTGACAGCACAACTAAACGGCAGTGATAAGCAGGCGAACGAATCGGAGTGGGGCGAATTCTTGCATCTTCCTGGCGAAAAGTTCTATGACTTCAACAAAATCCGTGCCGAAATCGTTCGAGATACAGAAGCCAAGACTGGTCGCAATGCAGGTATCTCACCGCAACCCATCAATCTGCGCATATTCTCTCCCAATGTCCTTACCCTCACTCTCGTCGACTTGCCCGGTCTAACCAAAGTCCCTGTTGGAGACCAACCCAAAGACATTGAAAAGCAGATCAAGGACATGCTGGTCAAGTATATCTCACGACCAGCATGTATTGTCCTGGCCGTCACCGCTGCCAATACGGACTTGGCGAACTCCGATGGTTTGAAGCTAGCTCGGGAGGTTGACCCAGAAGGAACGAGAACGATTGGTGTTTTGACCAAGGTCGACCTGATGTAGGTCTATGCTTAGATGAACGGTGTAGTTCTCGAGGCTAACGCGTCAAAAGGGACCAAGGAACGGACGTTGTGGACATCCTTGCTGGGCGCGTCATTCCGTTGCGTTTAGGATATGTGCCAGTGGTAAATCGCGGGCAACGCGACATTGACACATCCAAGACAATCAGCGCTGCATTGGAGGGGGAGCGCAGCTTCTTCGAATTACACCCTTCATACAAAGGGAAGGCCCAGTATTGCGGGACGCCTTTCCTTGCCCGTAAGCTGAACATGGTGCGTGCCTCGATCACTCTTCATGCGTCACTAAGACCTTCCTTCTGTTTTAGATTCTGATGCAGCACATTCGTGCCACTCTGCCCGACATCAAGGCCCGTATAAGCCAGCAGCTTCAAAAATACACTGCTGAGCTGGCTACCCTGGGCGGTCCTATGGGTGACGCATCCTCTGGCAACGTAGTCCTTTCAGTCATAACAGAGTTCACAAACGAATTCCGGACAGTCATTGACGGTAACACCAATGACCTCTCGCTGAATGAGTTGAGCGGTGGTGCCCGAATCAGCTTCGTCTTCCATGAACTGTTCAACAATGGTGTGAAGGGCATCGACCCTTTCGATCAGGTCAAGGATGGAGATATCCGAACTATCTTGTACAATTCTTCGGTGGGTCTGTTACTCGTGTAACACAGAGACTGTTGCTTAAAACTTCTCCGCAATGCAGGGTCAAACACCATCACTTTTTGTTGGCACGCAAGCCTTTGAAATCATCGTCAAGCAACAGATCAAGCGACTGGAAGAGCCGAGTGTGAAATGTTGCCAGCTCGTATATGACGAACTCATTCGCATTCTTGGACAACTGCTACAGAAGATCGTACGTATTCACGCGACCCAAGATTGCAATGATGTGCTAACGGGACCGTACAGCAAGCCTTCAGACGTTTCCCTGCGCTCCGCGAGCGCTTCAACTCCGTTGTAATTAATTTCTTCAAGACTGCGATGAATCCCACTACGAAGCTTGTGACTGACATGGTTTCGTACGTCCATAACGGCTGAAATTACATTTTTCTACATTCTTATGCACTTGGTCGTCAGGATGCAAGCATGTTATGTCAACACGACTCACCCCGACTTCCTTAATGGACACAGGGCAAGTTCATGCGACTTTGATAACATTTCATGCGCTCATACATGCTGCACAGGCTTTGTCGATAGTTCAAGATAGACTGAACGCCAACAAGCCTCCAACGCCTGTCCCAGACGCCAAGTCAGGGAAGCTTCCCCCAGGTGCAATCAACAACAACCGTGACTTAGATGTTGATCCCAAGAAGGAGGAGGCAAGTTTCTTTGGCTCGTTCTTCTCCTCAGCCAAGAAGGGGCAACCAAAGAAGGCTGGTCCCATTATGGAGGCGGTGCGTTCTTCTCATATACCTCAACATACTGCAACTTATATTCGCGTTTGTTAGCCTCCAGCGGTGATCAGACCTTTGTCTGCTCTCAGCGAGAGGGAAACAATGGAGACTGACGTTATCAGTGCGTCATTTTCATACTATTTTCACTTCCACAATCAATCTGACTTCCTTATTCAGAGCTACTGATCCACTCGTATTTCAACATCGTCAAGCGCGAAATGATTGATATGGTACCAAAGGCTATCGTGCTAACGCTTGTCAATCACGCGAAAGAGAACTTGCAACGCGAGCTTCTCCAAGAGTTGTATAAACCTGAAGTGCTCGATGATCTGATGAAGGAAAGTGACTTTGTCGTCAATCGCCGGAAGGAGGTTGTCAGTATGGTTACGGCACTGAACAAGGCTGAGGAGTACGTCGGATCTTCCTCCATCAGACTTGACGCTGTGCTAATCTTGATTTGTCGTGTAGGATCGTTGCTGGGGTTTAGACCCATGTATTATGGGGAGGTTTGGTGCAGTTTTGTACGACCTCGTGGCTGTTGTGCTGATGTCCAGGGCTGACTACTAGTATTAATACCCTCTACACATATGTTCTACCTGGTGTTAGATTTCATGCTTCCTATTGTTACGGTTTTTCATATCATACGCCGGCGTGCGCACTAGTGTTGAATGTTGATCGGTTAAGCGCGTGTTCTGCTGATCCCGCTTGTAGGTGTTCGATACGACGATCTTTCCAAAACCAACAGTCTGATCTACTTGCGATGTGATAAGTTACGGGTTACAAACGATATAAGCTTCCGTCCTCCATTACACGTCCGGGGATCTTTGTCTCATCTGCCAGATTTATGATATGGTGCCTCAGCCGAGGTTGAGCCGGAACATGTCATTGAGCCTGCAAAAGATTTCTGAGCGAAGTCCCAGCACCAGGTTGGATTGAACATACACGTAGAATGAACCGCCTTCCTTTGCTAGCACGAACACCTGGGAGAACTGCAACTCTTGGTCACCGTCCACCTACATCATCTTCAGCAACTAGATCCGATTGATCGACAAGAGGACGAACCCTTAGCAGTCCTGTCACATTGATCAAGAGAGTACTCATGTCGAGGGATGACGGCTGCGCGTCAAATGTGCTGATCTTATGGGCCACCGTTTGGAAGGGCAGCTCCTGAACCATACGGAAGAACGATGAGGTATATGTGTTAAAATACAATCAAACTTACACTCAGATGCTCGACAATGTTATCTCCACCTTGGAACTGTTTGCCCTCCCATGTCAGCATGGAGTGTGGCCGCTAGAAGTCGTCAAAAAGCGTTTGAATACCGGACAGTTGCAAATACATGGAGTGCTCACATACAAAGGGGCCAGATTCTGCCGGCCTGCCGCGAATTGTGAGTAGTAGAACTCAGTGAAGTTCTTTGCTATCGAAACGATATCCATCGTGTTTCAAGAACTGAAGACACAAACGATTGAAGAGATGGTGGTAGTAGGGCAAAGTGAGCAAACTTGCCAAGTACAAGTTGCAATCGATAACCTTCCTATTTGGGTTATCAACGTTTCGGCTGTGATTCTTCACTCACGAGATGGCGACTGTTTTCCAGGCTGCCCTTCCGCCAAGCAGTCCACCAATGACAGAGTCATCTCGTCCAACCATGCGCAGGAAGAGTTCTGCGCAGAATTTGCTGTCGTCGTTTAAGCCCACAAATGGCGCTGGTAATGCAGCAACGGTGGGCAGCATATCTTCAGCCACCAGCGTCGCTTACACCTCGGTCTCGACTCCAACTACGATTGTTGCATCCGGCAGAGAATGGGATGGCCAGTCTGTTCACTCTGATACACTTTCATCTAGTGCTACGGTGGTGAGCAATGGCACACCGGTCATTGCGCAGGGAACCTCTGTCGAATATCTCCGAGATTTGGTGCAGAAACGGATCATCACGTTGACTTACATGCGAAATGTTCATGAAGGGTGTGTTAGGTCTGCTCGTACAATTCTTCATAGATCTCATGACTGCCCCTAGGAGAAGCCATTGGTTCCATACGATCATGATGTCTAGGACTGAACTGGACAAGGCATTCAATAACTTAGCCATGCGCAAACGGTGGAGAAAGCGGATTCATTGAGTGATCTTTGACTGAGTTTTTGTACAACAGGACGTATCGGTTTGCTATCCTTGCAATGTCGCTCTCGAATCTGTTAGATATACCTCAAGTTCAAGACTTTCTTCGCGGATTGATGAACACTATGAACGAATATGACCAGGCGAAGGAGGAGCCTGACAAACAACCAAAGATCGTGAGCCTTTCTCCGACAACCCAGGGTCACTCACTGCTTACTGTGGGTCCTAGCGGTTATTCCGGTCCAAAGTCACAAAGCGGCAGGCTGCTGGCGGCTTCGCTGAATACACTGTACCATATACGGATGGATCGGAAACATCATATCTTGTTTCACCTCATATAGTGCGTTACCCGCGGTTTTGATAGTGTGTCATCAGCTGAAACATTCTCAGCCATTTCCTTTAGACTATCATCAGACCCTTCTCTCCCTTTTGGATGTTATTTCGGAAGTATACAACAAAATATCGCGAATACTTGGGCCTTCTCCGTTTCCAAACTCTGGGCAACACATGATGGGACCTCTCGGGCTTCTCGCACCACATCCTGGCGTTTCGTATCTGTTCTCCGGCGCCGACTCTAATGTGAAGCAAGTGGATGATGACTCTAGCTTGTGGGGTATCGCACATGTACATGGTGGTTACGGCGGTGCCCTCGGAAGCCCGCCACCTAGCTGGACGCCTGGGATGGGAGATATGCTCCTGAAAGTGGACACGAAATTCAAGGTGACACATTCTGAATGAGATGAAAACATGGATGTTGAACGCAATATGACAGAAAATAACATCAGCACTATTGAAGGAGCTGGACCAGGTTGCTCGAAATGGAATCAAGGATGAGTTGACGTCTCTTGACCCCCTCCTTCGGAATGTTGCTTCGCCCGACGATGGAAAAGAGATGTATGATTTCGAAGGCATTTTCTGACTCACTGGATTCATTCGCGGATATATATTGTACTTTTATATACCCACCCCACCTGCATGTATAATAGTGTATCACTCATTTCTTGATGGACATTCGTACTTTATGGTCGTGTCAGACTCAGTAGCAACGTGACTCAAAACGCGAGAAGTCACGCAGGTCACATGCGTGATTACGCGACCATACGCGTTCTACTGCCAGAACCTCTTCTTGTCTTGTCATCTTCTTGGAACATTCGGTCGAAGTCTTCTAGTATCCTATCATTCTTGACATCTATTCTCTACGACGAAGTTCAAACTTTCTTCTAACCGAGCTGCATGCCCACCAATAACGTTCAAGCTCTCCTTTCCACAAATATCCCAGATCCCAGCGATTTCCCTATGCCAGACTTGCGTCAATTGGATGCGAGCCTGCGGTGTACAATTTGCGGCGAATTATATGACGCACCCGTAACGCTTGCCTGCGGGCACTGCTTTTGCTCACTTGTGGGTGCTTGACCCCCTTTCTCATACAGTCTGTCATCTGAATGTTACTGGTAGTGTATTCGTGAACACATTGTCAAAGAATCAGAGTGTCCAAGCTGCAGGAAGTTGACAAGTGAGGGACAATTTAGGACAAATCCAGTTCTTGAGGAAGCAGTGAGTGCATGGAAAACTGCTCGGTGAGCCCGCTATCATTTCTTGTGCGGGCGCGGCCTGAACCGGTACAGCTCAACTATCCTCCGGCTTTCCCGTGAAGAGCAAGACCGTGCTAGAAAGAGTCGAGAAGAGCAAACACCCCGCCGGTCAAAAACCCCATTGACAAACGGTATGAAGCGCAAGCGGCGTATTAGCCTAGAGTCTTCCGACTCGGATGTCGTTGTGGTTCCTGGTCCTTCCAATTCAAGCCAGCTTACATCTTCCCCGCTGCCCAGTAAGTCTAGGCGTTCAAGAAGGAAAGACATGGAGCCTTCGTCGGATCCACAAGAGGAAGAAATGATGCAAGGTTTGCGCGTCCTTTTATATCGTAGCATAGTACTAGTGCTCAATTCGTACTCAGGAGGTCAGATGGTAAACTGTCCTATCTGCAACGTGTCTATTGTCATGGAGTACATCAACACGCATATAGACTCGGGATGCCAGAAAAAAATGTCTAATACATCCGGTGCTGCGACATCAGACGCCAAAGGCCAGTGGACAAATTTATTTTCACGAAAAGGAAAAAGCAGGGATAACGGGTGAGCGCTCATTTAATTCTGTCGGTAACGCGCTTAAAAGAACGTGGAGGAAGGATTGACGTGGACGATGCAACGGAGCGCATACCCAAAGCCTCCTATGACGTATTGAAGGACAAACAAATCAAAGACTTGTTACACGCTCATAATTTACCCATTCTCGGTGACCGAAAAATGTGGATTGCTCGACATCAACGGTGTGTGACTTCTTGGTTCTGAATCAAATCCGCAGTTCTCAACGGGTGTCAGCTGGGTTATGATTTTCAACGCCAATTTGGATAAGTCTGGATCTAACAGGAAGAACACGAAAGTATTACGCGATGAATTGAAGACATGGGAAGATGGTAGAAAGCGAAGACATCTTGTGGATAATACGGCAGCTCACATAGTAAGCCTTCCGTTCCTTCTATTGCTCAGACTGCTCATTGCAAATTGTAGTTGAATAATCAAGGGGAGTTTACACGGCTGATTGCCGAAGCTCGACATAACAAGGCTAGGAAAGACTCCACCTCGACAATCGTGCAGCAAAATTCTCATGGTGATGACATAGTTGTTTCAGATTCTGAAGAAGAGGATCAGCCCCTTTTGTAAGCCAACTATCCCTATCTAAAATTTTGGCTTGGATGTCACAGACATGTATTGTACGTTATGATCTGTTTATGCTTTTCGGCAGGTAGCGAATTGGAAGCGAACACACGATGTGAGGACACCCTTCCATTTTCCCGGCTACTACAGGAGCTGTGTGGGTAACGTGTATTCGGTTTCGTTTGACCCTCAGATTTGGTTCACAATACCCTTTCCCACTGACCCTAGTTCAAGTGGTACACTCATTGGCGTTGAACGGTTGTGTGGTTGAAAATCGAGTGCCTCCGTGGACCACTGTCAGGGAGCAGGTTTCCAAACACGTGTCAGGACACCCGAAGTTTCTCCTTTGTGCTGTTGCAGAACCCTTAGCGCCAGTGCCACAGTGGCCTTTGTTCCAGTGGCGATCAGTCCACTGTGCAGTAGTCCACAGTTGAACTGCTTTGTCTGACCGCCAGGCGAATCTGTATATAAACCTGACGCGTCCTAACGGTGCCATGATACACTCACTATCCATCTTATGAACATGAGCAGGCTCACCCCACCACTGTCGGTAAGCCTATCGACATCTCGCAGGCGATCTGATGATAACACAGCATTACGCAGCTCCTTAGTAATTTAAGCGCTGTATCGGCATCAACCACCACAGAGGTAAGTTTGGATGGAAAATGCCAAGTGTTGTTGCGTGACTTGACTGTCGATTCAGGAAGAGAATACAGTATTTGTCACCGAGCAGTTTCTCCCTCGCAAGCAAGATGCCGTCTTTGGTGATCAGTTTGTCTTCCAAACGTCAGAAACCAACCAACATATCCGCGCGAGGCTAGTCATGCTCTCACCATTCCCGTGTGACGCCCGTCCGTTTGCCAAATCGGTAGCGTTTCTTTCCAGTCGCTCTGGATCCATCAAGGCCGAAGTTGTAAGTGCATCCCACCAGGTGGTCACTTGGGTGACCGACCAATAATGAAATGACTGGATTTGGTAATCTTGGCTTCTCCAGTTTCGTACACCCGGTGCAGAGAATCACTTCTTTCGCCTGTATATTTTCGCATGCTCAGCCGGTGTGAAAATCATATTACCCCCCTCTTTCCGGGGCACCGTGTCCATCAACGACTACGAAAGTCTCCGTCGGAAGAGACAAATTTGTTGCGGTCGTGCTTTCAACAAGCGCATGCGCAGAGGTTTCATCAAGCTTGGTTCATCATGTGGGCTCGAAAATGATGACGAAGTTCTCATCCACGCCGAAGGAAAGATTGAGCTAAGGCTGAGAACGGAGGGTGATGTCAATGATAGGGTTTGGTCTCGGATGGATCGTGGCATGCGGAAGATTTTTCAACGGCGTCTAGGGTCCTCTAGGTCGGCGTTGGGGGGCGGTGGGGGCAGTTCTTGAATTCAGTTATCTGTATTGTATTGGTTCAGCGCTGTCAGGATACAGCTCTTAGTATTCAAGTTAGTGTAAATCGTGAAACTTGTACTTGTAATGGACATTGTTGTACGGGAGATCTACTATCCGATGATGTGACACGTGTTTGGATCACAGGCGAGGCACGCGGAGTACATTGTCGAACCGAAGTAGAAGACCGATTGTTCTCGCCTTCGGGTTGGACAAGATTGCAAGCGCGCTTTTTTGTTTCCGAATACAAGGCTACCCAAATAAGGCATAAAGGAAACGATTCGTAGGATCATGACTCTCTGGGTAACGTATGGGTGACCGCCTTCCCAAATCCTTAAATATGCAGAGCCTTGGAGTGTTTCCGACCCAAGGACGCCCAACTTCGTATTCTCGTCCGTGTCCGTACTTTGTCCGTCAGTCCATAATTTCCTCGTCATGTCCAGTTATTCCAGTTGTTCAATGTCAACCGACTCCGAGGTCAGTCCCACATTTCTTCAAAGATAGTGAAACACCGAGCTGAAATCTCCCTTAGAGTTCACTATCACTTGAAAAGATTCGCTTATTGGTACGACACAAGCTTTATTTCTATGTTTATGCGCAAGTAACTGACTTGTTACATAGAGGGTTCAGCCGACTGGCACTCATAAGATTCACTACAACGCTCTGAGCGACTATGACTTTGTGCTCAAGACACCGAAACCCATTGATATCTCGCTGGCGCTACCGCACTATCGTGCGCGCAACCAACCAGTCGACCACCGTCTGGCCATGTTCATCAGTACCGAGATGTCGCCAATTAAGCTTAAAGTTGTCAGTACCATCTATTGACCTTGTTGTATCATGTCTAAACGAACCAACAGTGCCGCTCTGTGCCTCGCTGCAAGTTTTTCCTCGACATCCGCACCACCGCTTCCAACGTGACCGTTTGGTTGCCTTCGGATTTCCGGGGTCATATTCGTTGCTCGGGCACACCATCTTTCTCAGCTGGTTTTGTCAACCGCTTGATGGCAAATTGCCGAGTTAATGAAGCAATGTCGATGGATGACAATTGGGACGGAGATGAAGTGTGGGTCGATACCCGTGGTCTCGTGACGTTCAGGATGTGGGACGTTCACACCAACGCTCCAGAGAGCCAGCCCAAAGAAACGTTGAAACGCATTTTCAGTTCGACTTCTAAGAAATTACCGGAAAGGAGCATTAATTGGGATTTTCTTCTTGAGGATTAAGAACCAGATTCTCGTCATTTCTCTGTTGTTCTTTTCGTTTCCTGACTTCATTTGAACACTATACACTTACTTAACACGCTGACCGGATTAGTCTTTAGGTTATCTCTCCCTTCTTACCCCAATCTGTTGCATGCTTTCGTTCACTCTGCACAAATGTAGCTCTTTTATACCACAACCACCACTGTATCAATATGATCCTCATCTTCAGACGGACTGACTTATCCTAGGCACACGACATTATAATCGATTCAATTACAATATTTGGTCACATACTAAGAAAGGGTGACATGTCCTCAGAACGGGATTTCTGGTTTGGGGAAACCTCCTGTGCATGCTTTGCTGTACCGGAAGACTTACATGGCCCGGCGGCTCTGAGCGAGCCGCCATAACGTTCCCTTACGCGTCGATATTGATGGTACACTGCCCAGTTTGATTTTAAATTAAGCTAGCTCATTGAACGTAGTCGAATGCAGCCCTACTTTTATGGACACTTGAAATACACGATTGTGACCAAGAATAATGATCGGAAGGCTAGCCACCAGCCCCCCAATTCGCGTTGGATCCCTTCAAGGACTAGACTCGTGTTCGTTTGTGAAGACACATTAGCCTGAAGGCAACCTGCCCGTGGCTGAAATTTGAAGCGTCAATGTGAAATACTTGAGCGCTCGGCTACCTCTGCTCATCATGTCCGTGTTGAAATCGAGCTGAAAACCCCTGGCGGCACTGTCGGTATCTTTATGATCCGGTACGTTTGAACGGCAGGAGCCTCGACCATTAGCTAAGTCTGCTCCTGTCTGCTCGCGATCATTAGCTGCAAGTGACGGAAATGCTGGTGGGAAGATGTGGCGGCAGCAGTGTTTTGCGGCAGTCATTGCATGCTCCGACACGTATGTCTCCAACCTGTGACGAGGTGAACTCGGCTAGGCCAACCCTGACTGACTTACATAGTAAAGGATTGCCCGCAGGTATATTTTTGGGATGCACATTATACCTCCGGACGAACGTCCTTGCCACGCAGTTCAACCCTAGTTATCCCTTTGGGCATGTGAAGGTCGATTAGCCGCAAAAACGGGCCCGGTTCGGCGTGGCATATCTCCTCAGGCCATAAGGGGGGGCAGTGTGTCGCATTTTGAGCAAGCCAACGGCCCAGTGCATCTCGTCGACAGTGGCAGGTAAATAATTGACCGCGCCGCGGACCTGATACTTCTGTTGCACCGCTCTTGCTCTTGTGGGTACGATTGACGCGAAGACAGCGGACGATAAAATCTACGCCCTCGGGCCTCCATTGGCATGACTGTTTCATGTGTGTCCATTTTTGGGGCCGCTTGTCCAGCCCGCAGCATGCCAGCCGCTATTGGCATTGCTATAGATCTGGTGGCAGGTTACAACTACACCTGATCATGTCGGTCTCCAAAAGCGCTCCGTGTCTCTCGTAACGTGCAATCTAGTTGTGGGCGTACGCCTTGTTGCAAGAAAATTTTACGGCAGACCACCAGATAACATGAGCGACGACGACGCTGATGTCTACATCAGACCGCCTGTCCACGGAAAGCTTCATGACGTTGAACTTGGACACGATGGGAGCGCCCGGAGAAACCTGATGGGGATGTGGGATGTAGGCCGAGCCGCCGATGGGAAGAAGCCATGGAAATTAGTATCCTAGAGAAATATCATGTACTAACACGGTCATAAATCACTTACTAGGGGGAAGGGAATCGCTATATTGGGAACAGCACGGCTGCACTTAAGAAGAACAAAGGGTGCTACAATCCTGTAAGATAAAAACTATAGATACAACTTGTCACAAAATCACTTAAAGAATTGGTACTTGCTACAGGCTGTCATGTCACCCGACAGGTTCTAGACACTTTTCTAGTGTCTCCACCAGGGCAGGGTTTTCCAAAGCAGCAGCAACACGCTCCTTATCATTCAACTGTTTATTTACTAAGGCATGCTGTCAAAAAGAATCAAGGAGGAATAGAAGAACGGCTGCTAACCTGCAAGTTCACTTTGATGGGATCCTGGCTTCACTCGGATATCCACTTTGAAACGCTGGGGCAAACTTCTCATCAATCGCACACGAATGGACAGCCCTGAGCAGTTGGTTAAGACAAATTCTCAAAGAAAAGTACAAGCACTCGCCAATCAACGTCGACATCCCACAGTGAGGTACGGTGGGCGTAAACTCGACCATGATATGATTGTCACCCATTTCAATCTGCTCTGCTGACACTACCCTGAGTTCTTCGAGAGAGTTAGGATGCTCAGGATCTGCGATAGAGCGGATCAAGTCTGTAGCGGTGTGTGTGATTTAGGTGAGTTTAGGAGTTAAGAAGGCCTGAAACGCACCAAATATCTCATCCTCGTCGATAGGCTCAACTTCAGACTCGCTACTGAGCTCGGGTTGATACTGTTCGTCAATCCATAGTGACTGCCCAGCCTCAAATTTTGATTTACGGGTAGAGCGCTTTGATAAAGCGTAAACAGTTGGGTTGGCGTTGAAGATTTCTCCGTTCATGATAGAAGATTATGAAAGATCAAACGGCATCTTGCAAAGCGCCCGCCGCGTGTTGGAGTGTCACATTGTCACGTGTCGTGACGCAGTGTGACGCGTCGAGAACGCGCCAATAATTCCCTTTACACCTTTACCCTTTGAGCGGCCATTAATATACGCCCTCTTCAATTGTTTCTCCAGTCTGGCACTCTCACTTGAATATGCCACCTAAAGCAAGTCCTGTTCACTCTCAAACTTGTCCGTCATTAACGCAGCCATTCATCAGCGAAAACGTGCGGACGCAGATCCTCGAGGGGCCCCAGCTCGTTCGACGCGGAGTTCGACGCGGACCGGTAAGCTCCCATAATACTAGTGACTCCCATGAATTGAAATGCAATGTGGAGGTAAAAATGCAGCAGCAAGTGAAGTCAGCGCCGGAGCCTCGTGCGTCTTGTCTTCCCACTATGTTCCGTCATGATGATAATAAAGGCCATGAATAGGGTTGTAAAAGGCAGTTCTGTGGATGGTGTAGATGTGCGCAAGCTTATCCGGGCTGTTGGGCAGTCTCCTTTACTCACCGTTCCGCAGGTGGCTCCACCCCAAAAGAAAACCAGAAACACCGGATTGAATGCAACATCAAGAGCGAAAGCAACAAAGGGTGGCGCAAATACGACGAATGTGTGAGTCTTCCGGTCCTGTATGCTGTAGTAAACTCATAGAAGGCCTCCTTACGCCCAAATTATTCGCTATTGGTTCGCCACGTTCACGAAAGAAGTAATGATGATGTAAGCCTGCGGCCAATATCCTTTTCCCAACTTTTTATAACAATACCATTCCATCACGTGCAGAAACTCACCTCAACTAGGTTTGCATTGAACGAGTAAGTCTGCCTTTAGTACACTTCAATCCTGACGGCCACGACGCATCAATCGTATTTCACGACTCGACCTTGACGTCTTTAACGACATCTCTTCATGCGCCTTTCGTCTTTGTTTTGCTGCGTCTCTAACACGCCCGCTCGCAGCGACGAAGCAGGTGAGACAAACAAGGTGGCGGTACGTGCAACCGCTAACCATCGTCTATACACCTCTGACGTAAATGTCGTTCCTTTGCTACTCTAGCCCAAAGCGTTCCAAGAAGCCACCACCGAACCGTATACCCCTCAGCGGGCGCAAGTCCTGTTTGACTCTTTTGCCGATGAAGACGACCGCGATGTAATTGGACCAGGGGGACTAGTCAACTTATGTGAGAAGGTCAAGATACCACTTGAGGGTGCACAGCCCCTTATCCTTGCGTGGCAGCTAAAGTGTAGCGAAATGGGCAAGTACACGAGGGAAGAATGGTTGCATGGAATGGGCTTACTTGAGTGAGTCTCTGGTTTATTTCTGCTTTGCTATTTCATAATTGAATGCATCAGAATCTCCTCATTGCCAGTTCTAGCCTTAGCGCTAAGAGAGCTTGACGATCTTCTTATTTGTGATAAGCAAGCACTTGCTCGCTCGGCTTCCACCTCAAGTCAAGCGAAGAAGCGTGGCGGTGCGAACACAAGAGAGCCCTACAACCGAACTCGTTACAGGGAATACGCTTCTGACCGCAAGGCTGCTTTCGCAGATCTCTATCAGTTTTGCTTCACGCTTGCGAAGCCACCGTGAGTTTTTACTTATCCCCGAAAGGCAATTCTTCCAATAATTCCTTTCAGACAAGCACGAAACATCGACATAGAGGTGAGGAGTGCTGCGTCCGCGGCGAACCATATATCTTATCACTCCCAATTATAGACGGCTACGGCGCTGTGGTCGGTACTCCTTGTTCCACGATATCCAATCATCAAGGAATTGAATACCTTCTTGACCGTACGTCGCTCTCACCCCTGCGTCGGATGTCACTGATCTTGCCATGCAGGAGAAAGGCACATACAAAGGTGCAAACAAAGATATTTGGAATATGGTGGGTGCTTCTATCATCTGGCATGTGACGTACTGATGCACCATAGGTCCACGAGTTCTGCCGTGCTGTGGACCCTTCCTTGACCGATTACGAAGCTGATGGGGTACGTCACATTATATTGTGCGATGATTAGGCGTATACTGAACTCTGTAGGCCTGGCCGTCATTGCTTGATGAATTTGTTACGTGGAGGAAGAGCAAGACAGACAATGGCGCGGAGCCTGTTCCGGCCAGGGAGGAGTGATAGTAATCGTCGCTGTGCTACTTTATCGATCGTATAATGTCTGTTCGATTGCTGGTACGATTGTCAACTGCGAGCATCATCTAGTCATTCGTGACAGTAGTCAATACATCTTTTACATTTGTTGGGTCCTGCCAGTCCTCGATACGTCTCCGGACTCGTGCCTTTTGTCCCGACTTCTCATGTTTTCCTCGCGTCTCTGCCATCTCTTTCTCAGCAGCTGCAATGCGGCGGAATGACGCAGCTAGTACTTCCACTGATACGCGGGGTGCATCTCTCACATCTGCAGCGAGGTGAAGCCTGCTCTGACTCTGAAGGTCTGCTTCGGCGCGCTTCCGACGGAGATCGAAGCGCGAGGGGAGCTTTCCGGTGCGAAGTGGCGTCGACGGGGGCAGGATAGCAGCGGATGGGTTAATGGTGTCAAGAAGAGGAGGTAAGTTCAGCGACGCCCGCACGGCTTTCCAGCGTCCCCCGATGATAGATTGAGGGCTGCGCGCACGAGGGTGTTTATTATGGAGGTTTGCTTTTGAAAATAGCTGGCGTGCCAGCACAGCAGCGAACAGGACAACAATGATGATGATAGCGAGCCGAGAGAGTTGCTTTTGGCGTTGTGTGCTGTGACCAGCCATGTCAGTCGGCGAGTAAGCCAAACAGCCTGAGAGTGTGGATTAATCACCTCAACATGATGATCTCGAGATGCATGGTCAGCCGCATCATACCGTACAACATCATGATATTCTAGGCGTGTCTGGGCGCGTTCGATGCACGTGACGAATATCACTCCGTGAACCCACATGCAATGATGCAAGCCAAATGCTCATCGTATTATTCAGTACGACTGGTCAAACTACCATATGCTTTCCTGCCTATTCAGTAGCTGTCAACTTCGACGGGCTTCACAGCTTGCATTTTCTCCATCGCCTCCCGGAACTCAGTCTCTGCAAATATGGCAGCTTCCTTGGCCACCTGCAGCTTCTTCTCCAACTCGTCCACCGTCATGGGCCTCATCTTGCCACTTTGCTCTGCCATGCCAATATTGTCGAAGCGGTGGAGGGTGTTGCCAACCCGAGGCATGAATATATGACGATCCCAGCCACTGTCGTTGAATGCGAGGACAGCGCGTACCGCGGCAGTGTTGATGTCGCGATGGAGTTCCTCGAGCTTGGACAACTGCACTTCCATCCAACGGGCTCGGCGCTCAAGGGCGAGCGTCAACGCAGCGACTTCGTCTTCTTTTCCAGCTGCATCATCGCCACCGTCGTCTAAGAAATCATCACCCTTGAGCATATCACGAAGCACGCCATCAAATGAAGAGCTGTCATCCCACGTCGTCCGAGGAAGCAGGCGCAGGAGGTCGGAAATAGTTTGTGTCAGTGTCTCCAAAAGCTGCTGGAATGAGGACACGGCATTATCGATGGAGCCTGAAGGCATGTTGGTAGCGAATGACCCGCCGCCCACAGAAAGGGCAGACAACGCATGCACCAGAGGACCATACTCAAGAGGCATCTTGGCAGCGGGATTGATCTTTGCAATATCAAAGAAAGGATGATTAGGAAGATCCATGCTCGGATTCCTCACGTCAATGTCGTCGATCAGATCAGCAAGTGACGTAGGTTGCACAGGAGAGGATGTGTCCACAGACTGTGCTCTCGAGTTGTTCGAGCTAGAGACGACTGTATTTGTGGTCCTGGGAGGTGGAAAATTCAAAGCCTCTGAAACCGAAGTCGATGGTGCAGCTGAGGTATCTCCAAGAGCAATCTCATCCTCCTTCGGGATCTTGATTGGACGAGTGATGGGTTTATTCTTCTTCGGCATCTTGGACAGTATGGGTGCCTGTTCCATGGGTTCGGATGCCTTGGGTGCAGCAGAGGATTGCTTGGCAATTAGAGTAGCAGGCACCTGGCTAGAGGAGCCTGCAGACTTCGTGGCTTTGACCGCCAATGCAGACTTCACGGCTTTCTGAGCCTTGGCCTGGGCTGCCCTCGCCTTTTCGGCTTGAGTCTTTTCAGCCAGGGCCTGCCTCTCCTTCTCCTTCACGGCAGCTCTCTCCTTCTCTTCCTCAGCCGCCTTCTCCCGTGCCTGCCTCTCCTTCTCTACCTTCTCAGCTTCCGCCTTCTCCCGTGCTAACTTCTCTCGCTCTTCTTTATCTTTCGCCAACTTCTCCTTCTCCACAGCCTTCTCTTGCGCAATCCGGGCCTTCTCAGTGGCCTTGGCAGCCGCCTTCTCTTGAGCAGCCTTCTGTCGCTCAAGCGCACGTTCCGTTGCCGCCGCCTTTTTCGCCGCCTTGCGCTCTGCTTTGGCCTGTTCCTTACTGGCTTCGGCGGGTGATGGTGCCTCAGCAGGCTGTGCATCAGGCGGAGGCAGCACATCGGCGTTCAGAGCGGGGAAATCAGCCGACGACAGTGCGGGCACTGGCGATGGTGAAGACGAAACGGAAGGAGTGACTAAAAGCGAAATTGTCGAACGAACAGACGGTTGAAAGAAAAAGAGGGGGGGAGCAACCGTTAGTCAGCATGCATCTAACCAAGGCTAAAACCATCGGGGAAGGGAGGGGAAAAGGGAGGGGGGAAAGAAGGGGAATCGAAATAATCTTGTGAAGAGAAGACGCAGATAATGCAGTGCCGAATGCGAAGGTCCCGGAGGCTCTCATGGCCGGTGGTAGAATTTGCGCACTGCAAGCATGGCGCTCGGTACTCTGACCTGGGACTCCCTCCCCTGAACAAAAGAAAGAGACTCACTATTTGGGTATGCGAGGCCCGGCGGGGGACCGTACGTGGCCGCGGCAACTGGAGCCGGGGTCGCAACTGTTGATTTACCATCATACGATGGACTTGCGGAGGATAATACGGGCGAAGCGAAACGTGCTGACATGATTGCGGGATCACTGAAAGGCGCAAACTGGTACTGAGGTTGATCTGAAACCGACAACAAAAATGCAACAAAACAGACAGCATCATCATACAAGAAGCATACACGTGAACCAAAGTGAATCAAATTGAAGAAAAAAATGAAGTGAAGTGAAGTGAAGAAAGAAAGGTAAAAATCGTCAATGTGTAGTCCAGCAGCTTACACAAACAGAAGTCTCCTACCAGCTGTAGCGTTATGCATCTGTATCGAGCTGGCACGCTCCCTGCTCGACTGTATCAACTCGCGGAGTTGGGCTTCGCTCACGCTCACGCTCGTGTCAAACGGCTGAAAGCGCATGGACTGTGTCTGTGTCTGTGCGTGCTGCTGCTGCGGAGGCGACTGCACCGTCTGCGCTTGCTGCACAAGCGGAGAACTGGTGGCATATCCTGCATACTCCCCATGTCCTCCAAGATTCCAATGCGACGACGTCATCGCAGGAGCCTCTGAAGCCGTGAAAAACGAGTGATGGCTATCACTCGCACTCAATGGGGATGACACGTGCACAGGCGAGCTCGCAGCTGTTGAACCTTGCCTCCCACGCGCGAATCCAAATCTTGAAACCTTCCGCTCTTCATCGGGGTACGATGGCGAGCTACGCGCACCGCCACCAGTCGAAGACCCTTCCGTCTCTCCGAACGGATTGAACGACCCAAGATAGCTCTCGCGCATTGCGTGGGGGTCATAGATGGAGCGGGCGGGATTATGCGGGTACATAGTTGGCACTGGGTGTGTGTGAGGGTGTGCTTGTGGTTTAAGCGCAGGGAATGCGTCCATAAAGCCACCGGCGAAAGGCACGCGTGCTTCCGCTTCAAGTGCGTTCAATACTGCCTCTCCATCCGCATTCACATCTACGTCTGCAAGCTTTGGGTCCAGATTGAAACTGAACCCACCATCACTCCCCGAGAGCATGCGTAGTGTGCGATCGAAATCGGGAAAGACGCTCACTTGCGTGCTCGAAAGCACTGTCTCGCGACGCGCTTTGACGTCATCAAGTAGCGCTTGTGCAGCGGTAGACATTTGGTAGCTTCCCATAGACATCTGTGGTGCTTGGAGGACTGGCGCAGCAGCAGTGTCCGCCTTAGGTGTACGAGTCGGAGGCGGAAGACCAGGAGGGGCATCTGGTAAACCTGGTGGTGGCAGAGAGGCAGGTGCAGCTGGTGTACTGTCTACACTCTCCGTGGAGCGTGGGCGTGCCGGACTAGGTGGTACATCCTGACTGCCAGAGCCTACATCATCCGAGTCAACTGCCATTGACGGGGAGGGCGACGTCGGCGGAAGTGGTGGCGGCGACTTGACCCGGAGAGTCTTGACCTCAGGGGGCGTCGGAGGGCGCGTAGAGACAGCGGGCGTCGGGGGCCGAGACGAAGACGCGATGGAGGGTGCTTTCGTACTGCCTCCGCCGCCTGAGCCAGCCTTGCGATCGTGCTGAGGGCGTGGGGTACGCGCTTGTCGCTGACCACCGCGTCGGGGACGCTGAGCAACGGTAACAGTAGACGTCGTGCTAGTGGGCGTCGGAGTGGCGGGTTTGGCCCATGCTGCAGTGCGCGGGAGGCCTGAAAAAAGCAATGCATGAGTGAGACATAAATAATTGCGTGATCACACGACGTACCATCCCCGTTCTTGGTCCCCCTGCTTTCTGTGTCCTTGATGGTATGCTTCCTGGAAACGGGTAAGCCACGCTACAAAAACGTTTCGAAAATCCACACGTACAGTGTCGTTAGATCTTCCTTCGTAAAGCAGTCTTTCTCATCTCCCCATTCGTGCAGATTCATACAGGTGTGATCAGTGCATGTCACACTGCGGAGAAACGCCATGCAATACTTGGTCGTCCCATAGCTGGCACGCATGACCTCTCGACCTCCTCCTGGGCTTGGGGCGCCGTCAACGGTTGAGATGCAACGTGCGGCATCTTCGCGCCGATGGTACGTAATGTAGAGTCCTACAATTGGCGCACCGCCCCCTGAGGGTGTACGCTTGACAAGTAGAATTTTGGATATCTTGCCATATTGCCCGAAATAGTCATTCGAACGAAGGGTGGGGATGAGCTATGTCGAAGAGTATCATTGGAGGGGAGAAGTGGTCAGATGAGAGGTGTAACATACCTCCTCCTTTGCAAATCGAGGACCGATACCAACGACATATACAACGTTACGCTGGACGACGCGGACATTAGCGAGATGGCGCCTACCGATGGCGTCAAGTTCTTTGCGCTCGCGTTCACGTTGCTTCTTCTGCTGAGTCAGGCGTTTATGGCTATAATACATCAGGAAGGCCTATATTGAATTTTAGAAGTAAATTGCGAGGGCGGGACGCACTCTTCTTTCGCAATAGGTTTGAATTGGACAGTTTCGTCGGAGTACTCACGGCGGCACGCGGGACAGCGGCCGTTGAGATTCTGCTTAATGTGATGCCAACAGAATCTACATATCTGAGTGGGGCTCAGCGCAACTACCTAATACGTAATGAGTGAGGGGATATACCTGGTACCCGCAGACACACGGCTTAAAATTAAGGTCAGAAATATCCATCTCTTCCAGACAGAGCGGACAATCTGCATCATCCTGGGGATCGGTAGATAAATAAGACAATAGATGGTTTATAGAAAAAATAAGGCATACAGCATCATCGTCGCTCCAGTACGCGTCCTGCACGCCGGCGAGGACATGGGACTTGGACTGGTGGGCAGAGTAGCCAGCGTGGACGACGGGGGCGGGGAGAGATGGGTGATGGTGCAACCTGGTCGTAGACATCTTGAATATGCGCAAGTAAACGTGCTCGTTGTGTAAGACGACGGTGAAGATGACAACAAAGGGTGAAATGGATGAACGAGTTGCGTTTGGGGCGTTGAGCAAACGCGACTGTTTCAATGAGGCTGCAGGACTTTCCCACACTTCATCTATTATTCATTGTTTGTCTTGTGGCGCCCCGATAGTATCTATAGCAGTAAGTTACCAAGAACATCGAATCAGAAGGAATATTAATGGCCATCTTCATTCGTCTGTCTAACTAATTGCATGCTCAGTTGGTCACTATACTCTACAGACTGGCGCCATCAATGCAATCCAGCCTCGAGCACGCTGTGGTCTTGGCAAGGGTTGAATAATTGTACATAACTTGCATAGCGTGTCCCCTTCCTGGAGGATATTATTGTGGTTCTGACATTTCCTCAAGTTCACCCAGTGTGCATTTCGTCGTATTCTGGTTCCCATGTATGCGGGCGAATACGTCGACATATCTCTGCTTTCAAGGCCTTATGCGGGTTGCTCAGGCCCTTCAGCACATCCGGTCCGGAAGTCACCTTGTATGTGGAAAATTGTTTTGGCCTCTCATACCTGAACTGGCTGATTCGCCGTTTTCACTTGCAAGTCACTCTGACCAATACAGAGAAACTGCAACTGTTTTGAGAGGAGGTATATCAGGCTTGCACGCATCAATCACCATGCATGATTAAACAGCCGGAGAGATGGTTCCCTGTCCAGTTATTTTCACTACCCATAGCTAATCCTATCTAACAGGGCCCTAACCACCGCGTTACCTCTCACGCTGAGAAGCTCCAATGAATCTATCTGGCCCAAACTGTGGTACTCGTCAGGCTCAACACTTTTTGAGATGGACACAGCAGGTCGGGCTCGTCAAATGCCCCCTGTATTTTCTAAATCATGGTGGATCTACGCCCAAACGCCGCGGGAGCCATATACAGTTTCATCTTTAAGAACCCGACATAGTCATCCACGTGAATATCTCTGGCGCTCAGGAGTCTCCGGTCATACAATGTGATGAGTGTCTATGCCTCTGATCATCTGCGGTTCCGTGGAGTTGTCGAGAGTGAGGCAAGGTATTCACTGTGGTACTGACTTCAAAGCCCGAGCAATTCGGGCCGCTGCTGATTCATAGTTTGGATAGAATAAGAATGTAATAATCTTGGATTCAACACATGTCAGGTTGTTCTTCAACCACTGGTGGTCCGAGTCAGCGTTGAAAGCTACGTTCTTTTCGACATGAATGATCCCAAGGGCAGGACAGTCCAATTTCAAACGTGATTGGGAGTGGATGCGGCAAGGTCTGATACTATTCGCATCTGTCAATTGCAAACACTCGAGGTGGGTGCATGTCCTGATAAAGGGAACTGCAGGCGGCATGTAACTACAGGAAATGTCATCATGACATCCAGACAGCCTTTAGGATGGTGCAGATCGTCTCTGTGGGAAGTGAATGCAGTGACATTTTCCTGTTTCGCGACAACTAAACAATATATCAATGAGTTGAGGACATAGTTCAATGGAAGGGACCTAGGGGTAGTACCCTCATAAGGCAGCCTAAAATGGTAACGTAAGCAGATGAAACGCGTGTTTGGGATACGCGTTATTTTCGACAACCTGAACGAGGAAGCAAATTTACGAGGTCAAAAGTTAAGGTCAACAGTAACTGAGACGTTCATTTCAAGGGCTTTTACAGTGCTGAGGTCTACAGAAACTTGAAAAATCAAACACGAGGATAAGAAAATCGTGTTTTATATGTTTGCTAGATTTTGTTTGATACGATCGATGAACAACGCACAAAGGACCCACTTGCCACGACGCGCGTCAATGGCCGCCACTCAAGCTCGCATTCAACCTTTACCAGTACCAGTCCTCAAAACCGTCGTACCCACCCCAGACCATAGCACAAGTTCAAATTCTACAGTCATGGCTGCAGAAAAAAAGCACTTCACGTCGAAGCGGTTTGCAGATGCGCCCATCTCGAAGCTATCCAAGGCTGGAATCAAACATGAGTATGTTCCATATAGTTTGTATTTCTCCCCATGTTGACAGGCCATCACATAGGTTTCTCACAGATGTCCAAGGTCAGTCTCGTGCACACTGTATAATGCGGCTGAGCTGATGCGATAGCATATGCCATAGACGCCACACTTGATGTGGGTACTGTTGACAATCAGTCTACTAAGCTAATGATCATACATTGTAGCATGCACTGTCAGGCATTGATCTCCTCGTGCAAGCCAAAACTGGAACTGGTGTGCAGTATGAATTCACTGTTCAGCCATCGACTGACCCCACACCTAGGAAAGACTACGGCCTTTCTCCTCCCTGCTATCGAGCGGCTCGCCACCTCCAAATCAATGTCCTCAGATGTGGGCAAGATTCTTGTCCTCGCGCCCACACGTGAGTTGGCACTTCAAATCGAGGAAGAGGCAAAGTCCCTCCTCGCGCACCACCCATACGGCGTGCAGTCCGTTATCGGAGGCACAAAGTGCGCGTTCTTCCCCATATCTTGGCGCATATCATGATAAATATTAATATTTGCAGCATAAACACTGAAAAAAACCCGTCTCAACTCTCCCACTGCTCGCGCCGACATCCTAATTGCCACCCCCGGTCGACTCCTCGACCACCTCACTTCGGGGCTCACCCTCTGCCCAAGTGTCCTCGTTCTAGATGAGGCAGATAGGCTGCTTGACCAAGGGTTTCGCAAGGATTTGGAGCGTATCGTATCATTCCTGCCTGATAGACGGGTAACAAAGCGGCAATGTATGCTGTTTTCTGCGACTTTTGATAAGGCGATCCAGGGGGTGAGTGAGTTTTGTGCGCAGGATTCACGGACGCTAATAGGTGGGGCGAGTAGATCGCAAAACTTTACCTAGATCCAAATTATAATTTCATATCCACGCTACACGCGGACGAGATTAATACGCACGAACATGGTGTGTATATCTTGTCCATAAACTATCAACAGACTGACAAAGTGACGCGCATGTAATATAGTTCCCCAAAGTTACCTCATCACGCCCCTCGAAGATACCCTTCCGACACTTGTTTCCCTCCTCAAGCGGGCGGGTCCTCAAGCAAAGACGATGCTTTTCTGTACAACGGCACGTGGGACGGCCGTTGTTGCAAGCATTTTGCAACAAGTATCTCCCGCGAACGCACAATCTATGCTTCCCCCAATCTACCAGATCCAAAGCCGTATGTCACAGGCTGCGCGTACACGTGCCGCACAGGAGTTCCGCGACGCCCCAGAGGGTGCGGTTTTGGTTACAAGCGATGTGACAGCGAGAGGGATGGATTTTCCAAGGTGGGTTTCATATTAGTATCTTGATGTATCCTCTGTCCCTTCGTTGGGTAACAACCATGCTCTCATCCGATCAATTTTCTTTCATGTTGATATGCATACACCGTTTCTTACCCCTGCAGTCTACTTTGTCTTCATTGCAAGCCGTACTAACCTCGTTATATAGCGTAACCCATATCATACAGCTTTCCCTCCCCAGTTCGCCCGCCCAGTACATCCACCGCCTCGGCCGAACCGCGCGTGCAGGGGCTAGCGGCGAAGGCATACTAATTCTTATGCCCGACGAGCAGTTCTTCTTGCGTCTGCCAGAGATCGCCTCACTTCCGTTAACGCCCTTCACACAGCTTGAACATACCGGCAATTTGAAGTTCAAGCTGGACGATCGTTCCATCGGCCAGGCGTATTCTGCTTGGCTTGGCTTCTACAAGTCCTGGCTGAAGCAACTACAGTGGACCCCTGCAGAGCTGGTGAAACAGGGTGCGGTGTGGGCACGGTGCTTGGGGTGGCCGGGTGTGACGGAAGTTGGCAGTGGTTCTAGTACTTTTGGTGGTGCTCCGGCGCAAAGAGGTGCAAGGGGTGGAAATGAAGTGGCGAGGTGGATTCCACCACCTATTGCGAAGCGCACGGTGGGATTGATGGGTCTGCGTGGAACGCCGGGGCTGAATGTGGTGGATCGCCTGGATGATGCGGGTGACGCCCCAGCTCGGAGTGCTGGAGGCGGAGGCGGACACGGACACGGACACGGACGTGGACGTGGACGCGGGCAGGCGCAGCCGAATGCTGCCACGCCGCACACAGAAGGAGCGAGCGATAATAAGCCTACGCGCGCACAAGGCAACAGAAGGGGCAAGGCAAAGGCAAAGGCGGGACAATAAGTTTTTGAGGATGCCTATGTCTCTTGGGAAGAAGTTGGTAGTTAGAGCTATTAGAGTCCGGCATGGTGCCTATACCTGATCAATACATTGCTAATTAATGGTCTTCATTCAAGTTGAGTGACTCGGACGTATGTCGCAGTACCAGCTTCTCTGAGCAAGGGACTTTGTCACAATGTTTAACTATCATTAGCATACATATTGCTGGCGCAACAGAAAGGTCCAGTTTGTGCTCCTGTCCGAGACGAAGTCATAACAGCCGAGGCAGACTAACGATGAGTATTCCTGAATTTGAGGTGACGGGGGCAGGGCACCACTGACAGGAATAAAGTGATACATGTTGCCATTCAATTGAGGAGTATGAGGAATGATAATGAATGATATGATATCGCGATATCAAAGCAACGAGCTCAAGTACATCGATGAAGCATCTAAAAATCATCATCATCGTCAAAGTCTCGCCTGCGCTGGTACTAGTTGATGATCACGATCAGGAATATTCCGTCTCAAGAGTTATGACAATGATGTAGTCAAATACTCACCACTATCGTGGTCTTCGTAGTTGACTTGGACCGTGCATCCTCCATCTGAATAAATCAGATCTAGTGGGCCGTACGCACTCACACAAGAAAGATTACCCACCTGATCAAGGAGGTCGATCAACTGCTTCTCGCTCACCCGTTCCCGCAGCTGTCCTGACTGAGCCATTCGCATGATGATGGTCTCAATTTGCCGTGATCTCTCGGGGCTCACGAGAGCGATGCGGGACACTGGTAGTGAACACGAATTGAAGACACATTAAGTCAGAAACAGGAAGTAGTACGCACATCGCTCTCGGGCAGCACTGTCGAGGATGGTCGCCATCATATCCCTGCGCATTTCATCTTCAGCTACCTTCCGCTTTGACTCCTCTTCTGCTGATGCATTTTGATTTTGTGGTGACAGGCCCTGTAGATTCTCCATGAAAGGATGTTAAGAAGTGTTTGAAGTCGTGAATTACGTCGTCTAAAGTCAAGAAGTACTGAATGATCAAGATTAGATATGGGAACTTGTTACTTGGTGCACTTTGCTTGAATTGCTTCCGTTACCAGCGAGCTTGTCGACCTAGACAGCGACGACATCGATCCTGTCCATGACTGCAGCACGATGTCGACAGCATACCAGATAATAAACCCGATTGCAACGCTACACGACTATGCTCAGCCAGTCACTGCCCTTAGCTTCGACCCCGTCTCTGACACGCTCTGGTCCGGGACCAATGCAGGCACGGTCATCGCGCTGCACACAATACATGGTCTCCGTGGCGTGTCTTTCCCCGTCGGCGGTGTTCTTCCAGTCAAGCAGCTCGTGGCAGGAGACAACTATGTTAGGGCACTTGGTGTTGAAGGTGAAGGCGTTGGATCGTGGGCCAAAGGTGGGATGAACAAATGGTTCTTTCGGTACGTGATTTCCCAATACTATGCCCGTGTATCCGCTCATGAAAGCTGCAGGTCAACCTCTACGCTTACAGCGTTCTCGGGCAATACGTATACTTCCAACGTCCTCGCAGCTTCAACCACTGCACCTGAGCTTGTTCTCTTGAATGCAATGACAGGCAACCCCGTCCGTGTTGCTCCCTCCTCATCTGTCGCAACGCATCTCCAGTTTTCACATTCCACGCTCCTTGCAGCGCTCGCAGATGGTTACGTGCGTGCATACGACCCCCGCACTGCGCTTTTGCGCGAGAACGGAGAGAACTCGGTATTAGCACATAGTAGTGGTGTGCAGGACCTCCAGACGAGTGGTAACTATTTCTACACAATCGGGTGGAGTAACAGGTTAGTAGCGTGTGATCTGTGTATGGAAATGCCACTGATACGTTGCAGACGCGGTCACGATATTCCTGATCCCCTGGTGAAAGTATATGACCTGCGTACGATGCGTCCTCTCCCTCCCATTCCCTTTCAGGATGGTCCTGCTTTCATCGACATCCTACCTAAACACTCTTCTGGCCTTGTAGTCACCTCTGCGCAGGGTCTGGTGAACGTTGTCGATGTATCTGATTATAGCAATGTCTCCGGGTTTTATCAGGTATGTCAGTGATACCCCCAAAACTCAATCGCTCATCTGTTGCAGCTCGAGACCACATCCTACATAAGCTCAACAGCTGTATCGTCCAACGGCTCGTTCCTTGCTTTTGGTGACGCGCTCGGTGCCGTTCACCTCATGACAGCCATCGCAGAGGATGCAGAACCCCTTTTCAATGGTTTTGAAGGTCAACCCATCGAATGGGCCGATGCTCCCGAAGCACCTGCTGATATCACCTGGACAAAATCAACGTGAGCTATCTTCCACCGTCCATACCCCTTGTTCACTTCAACACACCAAAGACCCCTCAACTCTATTGGCATGCCACACTACAACACTCTGCTGCTTTCCTCTTGGACACCACAATTTCTTCCACGCTCTGGGGTCTTGAGTCCGCCTCCACCTAAAATTCCGCCGCAAGTCTTAAGTACTATGAAGATGAACGACAATATAGCGTATGCGGCTCTTCCGAAGGAGTTGCGTGGACGGAGGAATCGTGTGCCTGTGACTGCTGCGAAAGATCAAGGGCGGTTCAGAAGTGGAAAAGGCAGAAGAGATGATGTGAGTGTGACTGTTGTTTCACTATTAGGTAGAATTAACATTTTGTAGCTCGAGCTGGAAGCACTAAGCATCGACGACAGCGTCGAGGAGGTACCCCGAATTTACCGGAAGGTAGAAATCGAGTACTCGAAGTTCGGTGTGGAGGATTTCGATTTCGGGTACGCGCTCTTTGTCTCCATTTGTACACTGGTGGCTTTGAATGATGTTTCTGTAGCTTTTACAATAAAACACCGTATAGCGGTCTTGAGACACACATCCTCAACTCCTACACGAATTCGATGCTCCAGGTCATGCACTACACATTTCCCATACGACGTCTCGCCAAGTCACATATCACAACGAATTGCCCAAGAGAACACTGCTTGCTGTGCGAACTTGGTTTCGTGGCACGTATGCTTGAGGACGCAGGCGGCACGAACTGCCAAGGAGGGAACTTCTGCAAGACCGTTGGTGTGCTAGCTCAAAGTCAAAACCAGATCGAATTGATCGATTACGGACGCGAGCCCACCGAAGTCGACTACGCCCACATGATTCAGTCATTCCACCGCTTTCTTGTCGATCATCTTTCACTTGAAGGAAACTCCTTCCCACACAATCCACGCCTCATACATCAGCCATTCCAGGAGGACACGCATTCACCTGCGGCAGCGCCTATCACACAGCTCCTCGGTATAGACGCGAAGAACGTCATCACATGTATAAGCTGCAAGGCTGTGAGGGAGAAGGAGAACATGACACATGTCGTCGATATGGTTTACCCGCGGAGAGTAAGAATACTTGATGCACGTACTAGCTTGTGATCTGATGGAGATAATCAGCTCACACCTTCAGATCCCCCTCCTGCAACCGATTTCGCCAGTATCCTCCGGGCTTCCCTGATTCGCCAGATGACTTACAAGGCAACATGTCAGACTTGCAAGCAATTTGCTACGTTCAGTTCGCGACGCTCGATACCCTCGTCGGAGCTGCCGCCCGTGCTTGCGGTCAATGCAAGTGTATACAATGAAGATAATCTAAAGCTATGGCTAGACAATCGACAATCGAGATTTTTGAGCCCATCGGTGGAGGTGAGAGGCGAGGTGGATGGCGTGGATGATGCAATGGGGGTTGTGTATGAATTGAGAGTGAGTTCATTTTCCTACTTGCTGCTGTTGCGCTCACTTTGGTTTGTATAGGCCATGGTAGTGCAGATCATGACGAAGGAAAGACATTCGCATCTAGTTGCAATTGTCAGGGGTGAGCTTTCCCCCTAGTTTTTGCCAACGCAGTCTCCACTGACAATCGACGACACAGTTCCTGAGGCGGAGGGCCAGCCAAATCTCAAGAGCGCCTGGTTTCTTTTCAACGACTTTGTTGTGCGCAATATATCAGAAGAAGAGGCGTTGAGCTTTCCAAGCACGTGGAAGGTCGGTTGTGACGTCTCTGCTGTGCACGACGACACTTAAGATGAAACAGGTCCCAGCAATCTTATATTTTGAGCGCGTTGATGTCCGACAACAGCTCGACTATAGCAGCCTTCCAGACCAATTGGACCCGTCGATATTAAGCCTAGATACCTCTATCTCTGTGTCGGTACATTCGTCTCATTCCGCTTTACTCTTTCATCTTTTGCGCATAGGAACCGCGATGAGAATATCATACGGCACGAGTGCCTCCGCTTCGAAGAACTCCCTAAACCTGGAACACTCGTTGCAATTGATGCTGAGTTTGTCTCCATGCAGCAGGTATGTTTTGTGTACAATTTTGCGTTGGACTGTCTTCACATATCCCTTGTCAGGAAGAAACAGAGTACCGTTCGGACGGTACTAACCGTGTCATCCGTCCCGCACGTCTCAGTCTTGCTCGCGTGTCCGTACTTAGGGGTGATGGCCCGAAAGAGGGTGTCCCGTTCATTGACGATCACATCCATACGAGCGAGGTCATTGTCGATTATCTGACTGAGTTTTCTGGTATCAAATGTAAGTTTGGTCCATTATTTTTTTTCTCCTTGCTGAATTTGCGACAGTCGGTGACCTTGATCCGCATCTGTCGCGGTACACATTGACACCATTGAAGCTTGTGTACAAGAAGCTCAGGGTGCTTGTTGACCGTGGATGTATATTCATTGGACACGGGCTCTCGAAAGACTTCCGCATAATCAGTATGTCCCAGCATTTAAATGAAGTCTACTCACCAACTCTCGTCATGGTCAGATATATTTGTACCACCAGATCAAGTCATTGACACAGTTGACTTGTACTTTCTACGTACCCGCCAGCGACGACTCTCACTCCGTTTCTTGTCTTGGTTCGTTCTACATGAACATATTCAAACTGACACGCACGATTCAATCGAGGACGCTCGAAGCGCGCTCAGGTTGTATAAAGCGTATTATGATTTCGAGGAGCGCGGCGTCTTTGACGAAAAGCTGGAGGAGTTGTACCGCGAAGGGAAGCAATATGTAAGTGACATTGCTGTTCTTTTCTGTTCCGCACAATTATTTACTGATTGGCCATGTCAGAACTGGAAACCGCCACCCCAGCCAGGCGCACGATCGAATACAACCCGATCGCCCGTACCTGCTGCGCAGGCCTCACCTATCGCACAATTCCCGCTGGTAAATCAGAACTTTGCGCAATCACCATTCAATGCTGTAAATTTCGCCATATCTAATCCAGCATTCTTTGCCTCTCCTGGTATGGGACAGTTCGGAGTCGGCGGGCAGAGCCAGAATTGGAACAACCAGAGGCATCGATGAGGAAGATCTCTTACATGCATGTAATTTAAGCAATGATTCTTTTTTGTGTAGCAATCGCATTCGTTTTCCTTGGTAGGTGTAGGTGAGATGTCGATGTTGCCATAATTCATGTCATTGGGATGTTAGAGTAGCTAGTTATCTGCATCTGAATGTGGAACAGAGCCGAGACTCGCCCAATCAATCTCTTCCCCATGTTTATTCTGTAGCCATTCATTGGCTTTCTTGAAGTGCCCATTTCCCAGGAAGCCCCGATGGGCTGAAAGAGGAGACGGATGCGGAGATCTGACCAAAAAAATCTCGAGGTCTGGATCAAATAAGGCGAGCTAGAGCGTACCTTAACAACAGGTGCTTTTCCTTCGCGGCGACACAAGTCAGTTTTTCCAAAGAAAAAATAGGGCATCGCTGGCGCGCATACCTCGTCAATTCCAAGTCTGTCGTATAGTTTTTGTGCAGGCAAACCCCAGGCAAAGAAAACAACCCCTCTTCCGTCCGGGCGGTCGAGCACTGCTCGAATGACGGCGTCAGTGAAGGTCTCCCAGCCTTTTTTTGAGTGCGAGTTGGCATTATGCGCCCGTACGGTCAGGCAGGTATTCAACCAGAGAACTCCAGCCTTTGCCGTGGGCGTCAGATCCCTATGCAAATAGTAAGCGAATTGTGAGCTCGGAGGAACGAGAGATGGGACAAACCCAGACGTGGGGACTTTGAAAGCGGGAATGTCACTTGATAGTTGTTTGTAGATATTCTTTAGGGAGCCAGGGAGCTTAGTCGGTGGGAGGACAGAGAAAGAGAGCCCTGAAACATTGTATTAGACCATATTCTTAGTGAGCTAGACATGCGTACCGTGGGCTTGTCCAACATTGTGGTATGGATCCTTGTCGGGTGGCACTGTAAGTGACGGAGCACGTATAAAATTATGCAAAGCGCACCTGGCCAAGTATAACGGCTTTTACAGAGTCGAGTGGTGTCAATCGTGACCAAGAGTAGATATCGTTCACTATGGAGGGTTTTCAAAGGTCTTATCGAAACCAGAGAAAAATCTCTTACGTTTTGGGTATACAGTGTGCGTATGATGCTCCGCAATGAGGAATTCTTTGAGCTGACGCAAATGGACTGTTCAGACGAGATGATGCCTTAGCGAAGGAGCAAGGAGACACCTTTTGGAAATACGGCTTCATGAATTCTTTTTCTAACGCAGTCCTCCAGGAATCCCCCATGGTATGGTGTTCTAAGTTCTCTATGACGGCCTTTATGTCAGACACACTGTTCTGACGCGATTCTTCTACCACTGTTGTGACAGTGACCGTCGAACTGCAAGCAAGTTGACGAGACTTTATTCGAAAGTACTTGGAAATGTGTACCTTTTAGCCTGAATCTTCCGTCTCTTGGTAGAGCTCGAGCCCGCAGAACTAGACGCAACGCGCTTTCGTGACACTGAAGACATAGGACGAAATAACATCAATATTGGCAAGACGCGACAATGCATGTTCGCGCCAGCCACATATCACGTGACACCAGCGCTATTTCAACTTCCTCCATATCAGCCGTGCTGTTGTTCGCCCGAGGTACATTTCGTTTGAAATTTGAAGTTCGAGCACATCGATGTGGATCTAGAGGATAGCCAAACATCGACAAGCCCCAGCAATGATCACAGCAGCAGGTGGGCAGATGACAGATGCTACTCAGTACTTCTGTCAGTCGATATTTTCAAATTGTCGATACACGGCATCCGGGCCCGGGAGAGCTCGATCTTTGACTCTCGCAGTGCCATATCTACTTGCAATTCGGTCAACATCGAGTTCCATCATGATCACGCGACTGAGCGCCGGACTCATGCTGTCTTCAAGCTCAATAAACGGTCTACAGTACGGACAATTCGGATTTGGGCGGTGTGAAGTGTACGTAGAGCATGAACGACATAACCTGCCACGACTATCTTCATTCGTCTAAGGTCTGCCTAGGGGAGACTAGTCAAAACTATCTCTTTCTTGACTTCATTTTCTTGTGTAGAGTGGTCTTTGCCTTTTCGAACCTTGTCTTTTTCTTCAGTCGTGGCCCGTCTTCGTCTGCGCCCTCAAGATCACCCTTCCATGTCGTGCGAGATCTCGATAGTGCGTCAGCTTTCTTGCCCCTTTGCCTCAGCTCTTCATATCCATCGCCGAGCACCCCCGTCTTCGTGCGCCCGACTGAGTGCAGCACATCCGCAAACTCATCCTCCAAGCCCCGACCTCGCTTCCTACCCTTTCCAGCACCCGTACCCCCGAGAGCCAAATCCTCTTCATCTTTTCGCCGCCTACGCGCATCTTTCTTCTTCATGATCAACCGAGTGAAGTTCTCCTCCTCGAAGTCTTTTATACGTTGGATCTCGCGAGCGCGGTCAGACGCGAGGGAGGGCATTGAGCCAAGGCCGGATGTACTCTCGATGTGCGGGCGCGAGGGGTCTTGGTGAAGGAGGGTAGAAAGTGCCTTAGGAACGGGCTGTCGTTTAGAACGCTTGTCAGCGGCAGCTTCGGTGTAGGGCATGGGCGCGAGCTTGGGAGGGCGGTAGATTCCATCGAGGTCTTCAACATCTGAACGAGCGTCTTGGTCCTCGTCGGAGTGTTGCTCGTTGTCAACGAGATTTTTGGGATTTGGACGGAAGGCGAGGGGATCTGAGAGAGGATATCGGCTAGGAGTTACTATTACAGCACAAAACAACATACCTTCGGCTACATCTTTGCTAGAAGGCACTTCTTCCGCGACTCTGACGAGCTTCTCGATCTGGTAGCGCATCCTGCTTTCCAGGACTTTAATTTTTTCTAGTACAATACGACCCTCTATCATAGAGTCGACCAGATCACCAGCACCAGAGCCTCGCGCCTCTCGATCGACAGTACTGAAAGGCGAACTGGCTGGTGCTCTCTCTGTTAAGGAGTCTCCAGTTGCTCGGCGTGCAGAGAGCAGGACAAGTGACTGCAAGTACGATAGAAGCAGGTGATGTTTGAGGGAAAGCAAAGAGATTCCGTCCTTCATATCCATGTCATCCGCAGTTTTTAATCTGGAACAGTGTCAATAAGAGCTCGGCTGTCATGGGCGCAAACTTTTACTTTTCTTTAAGGGATTGCACCAACTCTCGCACCGATGCCATACTACTGGTCATCTCATCGAGTATGCCACAAACGACCTGCGAGTCCGCCATTTCAAGCAGGGTGGTGCAGCTCGCTATTGCTTAGACACGGCCGTTGGGCCAGGATGCAGGATGTCTGGGCCGATGCTCGACTCGGATGAGGTCCAAAGTGCAAATTGTTGGGCTCAGGTAAATTGCCGCATCACTGCCGCAACTTGCCGCACCCTAACGCACCACTGCCGCACCCATCCCAAATCATGAGTACTACACTTATTTTCAGCCTGCGCTGTTCTCGTGCACCAAATAAATGAACTAGGAGTGTTTCTCGTCCGACTCCTCAATTATCCACTTCACACTAATGCATTTGAGAGGCTGAATTCAGAGAACAATTTTGAGCATGTTGCGGCACGGATGCGGTACTGGGTGCGGCAGCTTCCAATCAAGGTGAGTCTTAGTATACTGTGTACTATATATGAGACACTAACATTCAGACTGTCTACAGCACCCACCTCGCAACGGCCTGTCTCCCTTGACAGGCGCCCTCTGACTGCAATATCATATAGGCTTACCATGTGCACGTCACACCACCCCTCAATGGCACAGCCACTAATATCGAGGGATGCGCATCGATCTTTGCAGTATCACGCTTATCATTGCATCTTGTGCGAGACTCGACGTTTGCCTGAATGCTGTCGTTATACAGCCCTAGTCGCAAGGATGATTTTGGTACGTTAAAGGATTTTAATTCGTGAATTCTACTGATTGTATCATTATATCCTCCAGAGTTTTATCCGTCAATTACTTCGGCGCGGGACGCCATGCGAATGTGATACAACACAGCTCAATACTGTGGGTGTGACCCATAGTGCCAAGGAAGGTGCGTGACCTAATGACTGCTCGGAGACTGGGCATCCTGAATCATGGCCTCCAGCCTCCAGTTACAATCGCACAGAAACTGTGACTGCGCAACCTCTCACTGGTACTCCCAATGAACATGTTCGTGTTGACGGTAAGCATTTTTCGGCCCTTCTCTTTCACTGTGCCAATTCTTTATTTGATGACTCCAGTTACCGTCCGTGTTTTTGACTCGCAAAATCAAAGGCTCGAGTCGCAGCACTATACCTCGAATGCTCACACCACTCCGACTTTACAACAACAACCCGCCCCATCACAGCTTGCACTGGCGAACCAACCGCCGCCAAATGAGGCGCGAGATCAGCCTCATGAAAATGTGCGAATTCCTATTGACGAGCCACATGGACGAAAGGCTACGCACACCTTTGCTGTCTCTAGATACACAAGGCTTCATAGGCTGGGGCCTCGTAGTAGTAGTTTGTACTCTGAAATGAACGAGACTCAGTTTGCAAGGACAAAAGGCCACACAGATATGACATACATACCTTAAAGCCCCGGTATCCGTTTGCACAGGTTGCTGCAGAACGTGGTCGAGGAGATGTGTGACAGGGAAGTCAGGCAAGGCATGCAACCAGCAAAGACAGGTGTTGAATGATAGGCGGAGGCATCGAGGCGCCAAACCTGACAGGCGCGAGCCTGTGTGAGGGGTCGTTGAGTTGTCTCACCAAGTTTCGCGCAGCTGCTGGTAACGGTGCTGCAAGTGGAGTTGATAAGATGCGTGGTTTGGTGTCGGTGCAGTGGTGCGGTAGTGCACAGCCACTGCCGCACCCAACTACAGAATTGCCGCACCCGATTACAGAATTGCCGCACCCGATTACAGAATTGCCGCACCCGATTACAGAATTGCCGCACCCGATTACAGAATTGCCGCACCCTACCGCATCACTGCCGCACCCATCAAGTACATATATCACTGTAGTACCACTGTTAGCCTTACACAAACACCTGGAATATAGTATTACTTATTCTTAAATCATATTCCAGACAGTTGCGTACGACGTAGACGCATTTAAGAGGCATATAAGACATTGTTGAGTAGGGTGCAGCAGGGTGCGGCACAGATGCGGCAATTTCCTAAGGCCCCAAATTGTTCCTTACTAATACTATAAATACATCCAACCTGTGTGGTTTGTACTACACTATACAGTCCACATAACGGAAATGGAACACGCATTTGCAACGCCAGCACAAGTCGTGCATGGGCCATTCACTTATCACCAATGCATCTCCTCTGTTCAAGGCGGCGTCAGATACACCACGACGATGACAGCAACAGTGGATATACAATCGGCTTAGTCTGAGCTATCTACTCAAATTGCAATTCTTGTCAAACAGCTCTCGATGCTGCGCAGTGCTTCAAACGGTCGCTCAAGATATACCGGCTCTCAAAAATGGAAGGGAAAATGGTCAAGTAATTCGACAACAAAGGAGTGCTAATGTCTCGTGTCTGCTTCAAGTTGGCTCACTGGCACCCCACAGGATTAAACCAACCTGTGATTCGATTCCACTTCATATCATACGATAGTAATGGTACGGGTAATCATCCAGCAGGTTCAGATCCATTGGAAATCGGCCCTGTCCAAAGAGCAGGTGCAGCAGCCTTGCAGGACGGGCAGCCTACCGTGGGGGCAGCCGAGGGAGCCTCAATCCGCCCTAGCGATCGCGCACGTGGACGTCTACTTCAACACTGTTGACGCTGACACCCATGATGCAGGATGTCGTGGAACAACATTGGATCCGGAATTGAAAACGATGAAAGCTAACCACTTGGCACAAACACAGTATTCTGGATCTTATGCACTTCGGTCATGCAGTGATATACTTCAAGGTAAAGCGATCGTAAGTACATATTCCCAATCAACACGTTATTCTTCTGACGTATTTTCTATTCGCTTGCTGAACGCTGAATTGATGGAAATGTAGCCATTTTCATACGCTGACACGTCGCAATTTGACAATCAATTTCTCCGATCGAAGGTGGGGTTCATGTAACCCCCCGATGCTACTTATTCGGTTCGCGATGTGACAAGTTCCATTCCTTGAGGCGGACATAGGTAAGTTAAAATATGGTAGCGAATAGATAACTGCGATAAATTTTCTAGTCTCATCAAATTGAAGTAGAAGCGCTGCTTCTGGCGCAAATTCTGTTATGGACGGCTGAGCAGTGACGTAGCGAATTCCATCATTCAGCACTAACAGCATGAAATATAAATTGAACGCGGTCGCATCTCAAAATCCTTAGGTCAAACGCCTTAAAACTTTCAGTGAGTGGCCCTTGCAGGCAACGCTGTATCTGTTTCACTCAATCAACGCCATGCAGCTTTTCCTGGACTTGTTGTAGCCCCTTCGCGTACTCAACTTCACAATCAAACTTGGTGGTGTGTAGTTTCCTCGCACTGACGGCCATTGCTGATGCATAGCCATATTAGATACCATGAAGCCTATTCAGTTCGCCATCATCGCCATCATCGCTGCTGTCGCTGGGGTAAAGGCAACTTCTACCAATAGCACCACTGAGATCTGCTTAGCAATATGCTACGCTGAGGAACCTGAGTGCGGGGAAACGTCAATACCCGTCGAAACTAGCTCAGACTGCTGGACCTGCTGCTCCCTACCTACGGCCCCGGAATGATGTGCCCGAGTACTAGCCATCGAGTCTGTACAGATGATGTATCTCGTCTCGTTACCTATAGTTCTGACGATAAGTTCTGATGACTCTAGTCTGACTGATTGCAATCGGAAGAATGCCTACATGACTTTGATGCATCTGCGTATAGCGCAACGATGGCAAGTGGATAACGCAAGGCATTGGTGATCAACTTCGTTTAAAAAGGTAGGCCAGCCCAACAGAAAAATGTCGGACTGCTCCTGTTTGTTTTGTTGCACTTGCATCAGTGAACCGGTGAACAGATTAGAAAGGTATTCCCGCTACGTAAGTAGTGGGTCTTAGGGCCTCAACTTTCGATCGTTTTTGGCGGGGAATTGTATTTGACTGGCCGGAAGTTGTCCTAATCGAACTCCGGAATTCGGATAAAAATTCAAATATTAGTCAACATCTCAATCGAATGCCGATCAAAGCCGCTTGTTCTCCCACTTCATGAACATTTGCGATGTCGTTTTTCGTCCAAGGGCAATCTGTTACTATATCTCGTGAATTGTCTCAGGAACTATCTTCTTGTACATCGGAGTCGGCGTATGACTATAGGAGTGTTGTACGAATGGTCGTCGAGGAGAAGTGCAATATGAACATTTAATTTGCAGTATTGTGGTGGTGCAAAGCTCAAGTTGCAATGAGGAGTCGCGTGCTCCCACGAAGAGGTCATAGCCACTGCGCGCGAAGAAGCCTACATTGACTGGTGGTTCTCCGCATCGCCTTCGTAAAGGGCCGTCATGTAAAAACCGCTGTGCAGTTGCACAAGCATCCTGGATCAAGTCTGCCCTCGTCCTATTAGAGAGTAAGAGCGTTGAATCACTCTCAACCTTGACATTCCAACAAAACGTGGATGCTGGTTGATCGCTGCAGAATGTTACAAAACTGTTTGGCAAAGGACAGGCTGAGGGATTCATCAGCGCCTGAGACATGATGAGCAGGCGTTGTAGGGTGGGGCGAACTTCCGCTGGTGCCAGATGAACACTCTTAGTACTATACGAGTCAGATATCAGAACTCACACGATCGTGATGCGCTCCAAGTTGGAAAGAATGAATCTTAGATATACATGGACATCGTTATAGCTTTGCCACCACCCCCTCCGCTTCTCCTCCTCTAGCCTCTTGTGCTCGACGCTTTGCTTGAAACTCTGCAACTGCTTTGAGCCTTCCTTCCCGGCCTGGTCCACTCGTTCAACAACAGTCTTCGCATCTTCAAGCGAGGCATGTGAGGACTAAGCGATGAAGGCACCAGGCCACCGGACTTCATCTTCTTGCGCGATCGAACGACAAATGATGCGGTCTTTTCTCCGCGCGTGCATGGAGGGATTACAACACTGAAGGAAGGGAGTGCCTTGTACCTTCAATTTTAATTTTTTTTGCAGATCCGCGCATCTTTTGCACCTTTTGACGTCTATCTTGACGGATAAATTTGTGCGCCGACAGTGTCATAGTAGAATGGAGAAAATGAATATCAATAATGGTAGAGAATCTTACCTGATGCCTGCCATAAGCACTAGGTTGGTCAAGAACTTGAACAAGTTACACGTCATACGCCCGGCCTCAACCTTTCGTTATCCTCAGTCTAGCCCGACAGTAACGTTCAAATTAATTCATAATCAAGATATTAGTCGTTTGTTGAGTAAGAATTGTTCCAACTCACGGGTAACTTACTCACTGGCAGGGTCCGAAAAGGAACGGAGCTGCCATTCTGCTATGACACTGTCGGCGCACACCCGTCAAGATCTATCCGAGGACGTCAAAATTAAAGGTGCAGATGATGCGCCATCTGCAAATATTTGAAGGTAAAAGGCACTCCCTTCCTTCATTGTTGTAATCCCTCCATGCACGCGCGGAGAAAAGACCGCATCATTTGTTGTTCGATCGCGCAAGAAGATGAAGTCCGGTGGCCTGGTGCCTTCATCGCTTAGTCCTCACATGTCGCCGCTGTAGATGTGCCTCCACGATGTGCTCGTGGTATAAAGTCTGCCCATCATGAACTGTAAACTGCAGTTTTCATTCTCCAACTATCTACCCCGAGTATTCACACACTCACACACCATACAATATGTCGACCTTCTTCCCCCCCTCGCAGATGATTGCCCCCGGCGAGATATCTTTTGCCTCAGACCGTGCAATCAAAGACTTCCAAGGTAAATATCATATTCTCGAGTACCTCAGCTCAACGCTCATTCCGCGGTTTCCTAGCTATTGCTCGTGAGTACGCTGGCCAGCAGGCGGACCACCACCCTAATTTTTTGCAGAGCACTTGGATCACTTCAAAGCTCATGTCGAAAGTGTGAAGCTCGACGACGGACAAGTCCTCTACACGCACCAGATGGTGACTAAGGCTGACAAGGGCATCATAAACAAGAAAATCAGGATCAGCCTTGTTGAGGTCAGTCCATGTTGCTGGTGGTATTCGTTCACCCTTTTGAACGGTGTCCACACCCTCCACCCTAGGCCGACATCACCCTCAACACGTCCTCCCGCAGTCTAGCGTTTCATGTTTTTATCGATGTCCCTATCATTGGACACATCCTCCTCGTGTCGTCCATAATTCCTCTCAAGGTCGACGACCAAGTGAAACTTGATTTCGATGGAGCGGCCAAAAACCTTGCGTCTGGACACGCGAGCGTCACAATTGATGCAAACAACAACGTTATCCTGACCTGGGACTTCGTGGCTCTCAAAGTGGAGTCAAAGGGTTCCCACATCATCCTCCACTTCTAAACTTCGAGGTATTCCATTTCGCGGCTTCATTCCCGTGCAATTACTTAATTTATTCTACCCTGTAGATCTGGCATGTAACCTGTGGAATCTCAAAGAAGGTTCCTTGTTGAAGCCTGATGGGTGTGAAGGATGCAATTTCGCGGTAGCGCTGTTTTGAATTTATGCACGCTGAATTGACTTTATTCGGGACTCTACCGTTTAATTTTGACAATAGTGATCTTAGTTATCTGGTTAATTCTGCTGAAGATTAAACAATGATCAGGTCTACCAGGTAACCAAGAGCTCTCAATCCTTTCGACGTGGCTAAGATTCACTTCTGCGGATGGTGAATAAATTCACCGAGCGCAATCCACATGTAGTATCTTCCTAAGCAGAATACTCAGAGCGGACTTGCTGGGCGACGATGATAGCAGTGAATTTTTATCGCCTACAACAGTAACTGGTTGCTACGAGAAGTCGGTCGCTGTTTAGTTTAATCAATGATCATGTTTCAGGTCACACCATCTGACTACCTTTGACGAGGAATGCCATGATATCCAACTACTGCACACAACCGTGCAACCACCAGTATCCAATTCTGCTCAAATCATACAACAAGTCAGCCAATCATAATAATACATACATAGACAATAAACAGTCGTTGCTTCAGTTATAATGCTTCACCACGATACCCTCGATGACCTCTTCCTCGACATTATGTTCCGCTCCCTTCTTAAGATCAGACCTCCCATACGACGTCGTCCTTCCCTTCCTCTAGGTCTCGCACGACGGAGCATCCTCATTAGCGCACTGCCGCTCAATTCCAACGCGCTGCAACACCGGGCTCTCAGCACACGGCAACAAACGAACGTCATTGTCCGGCATCGCAAAATAGTATGCACCCAAACGATCGTAGTGGTGTTGGTCCTCGGGTGGCTGGATGACGCGGTGGATCGTGGGCTTGTAGTATCCATTTGTGAGGAAAGTCATCATGTCGCCCGTGTTGATGACCTTGTGACGGAACATCAGTTTGCGCTTGTTATTCAAGTTCTCAAGACAGACGTACCAAACCGTTGTCGATGTGACGGACGCCCAATATCGAATGCCAGAGCAGAAGTATCGAACAGCCCCCAGATCTGCTCTTCCAGAGTGCGTGAAATTGCCTCGCGGAAGCGAAGCATGAAGACAGGCTTGAAGGATCTGAAGATGGGCTTAGTGAAGTGTCATTCTTCTGTAATCATTGTAACACCATGAATTTTGAATGCATTAATGGTTTCAAATGACGAGCACGTGCCCCACAAAAAAGACAAGGGTAGCGGGCACTGCCACGGATGTGGCCTTTCACGACTTATTTAATGTAATATATTGTTGAGAATTGCAACAATCAGCGTAAATTTGTCGACCGCTTTCACACATATGGGAATGTTTGGCATTGTCGTGGAATGACCAATTTGCAAGCACACGGGCCTGGTAGCCCTGTTTGCTTCGAGGCCGTTTTCACTTGAATGGGTCTAAGAAACAATGCACGAGCACAGGTTCATGTAGTAAATATGGACCCAGCCTGAGAGGGACAAGGAAGGAGGTTGCAATGTGCGGAAGTGAAAGACACTTGGGTGATGAGTCGCATCCAGTCAGAACCACACATGGCCTGGTACGACGACATCGGGTGAGATCGGACATGGTTAACCTGATCAGGAAAATCGCCGTCCACAACATATCTAGCGAGAGGACACCGTATATATTGTATGCGGAGAACGGCCGGGTCTCACCTGGTAGGATCAGTTGTTCTTCTGATTTATCAGATTGGGCCATAGCACACAGTGTAGTAGAAAACATTGCAATATTATTGAATCTCCTCAGCTCGGGATAGCATCCATTGGAAGCATGTCGAATTATCACAAGCAAGTGTTCCACCTGTACGAAATTCGAATGTTTCATGACCAACTTGAGCTTGATTCATGTACGTTGAGCCCCACATCTTTATGTAAATTAGTAATACTCGAGTGTTCTGAACGTTTCGAATTCATGACCAAAACCTGTGTTGCCAATCACTTTCGCATCACTGGCATTTTATTCAAGGCCCGCTACATCACTTCGAACGTTACATCATATCTATTGAGGGGAACGTACGGATGAAACCCTTTGATGATGGGCCCATTTCAGCCACATAAGCGCTGCATGGTAGTATATTTAGCAAAAATGTCATCGTCATACGTACACCAAGTCCCTCTTCTTCACGTCCATCCTCTAACAGTATGACCCTAGTCTCAGACGACCCTAGTTATTGGCCACTCATCAACTCTTGGCGTATTTGCAGCTATTTCGTAGGTTCGTGAAGAGCAGTCAGAGTTCGGCGCTCATGTCTCGGTCTGACCTTGATTGTGGTTTTCCAGTTGCCGCCTTTGTTGCAGTGACGTATGATTGGGGTGAGCATAATGACATTAGAGAATTGCTGATTTCTCACAAGTATTTCCAGCCCTTACGTTTGGACAAGAGGTATGTTGATGATAGTATGACCGGAGCAGCCATCTCACTTAGATTTGTTTGTAGGTCGAAATGGTCTGGGTGAGCACAGTTCCACATCAGAAGAACAATATTGATTTGCGACAGAGACAACGTTGGTCCCTGATGACCGTTCTCTATCTGAGTGTATGTAATTTGCCTGTTGTGAATTTCTGCTGACTTGACAATATCCTAGATGCGCTATCTTGGAATTTTTTTTGCTTTGTATGTTCAGAAGGCTTGACAATTGGTATCGTGCTAATCTGCCATCTCTCACAATCAGCCTGGAAATACTGGGTATGTCTTCTCGCATTCACCGTGTTTATTTCTTCTGACAAGTTGCATACAGGCAGTGTTCCGACGATTTTGTTGACAGATGCAGTGAGTCTTCTGCACCGATGTCTGCTATTCCCATTCAATTAACCGCGACACCCTGTACTAGGGGTGAGTGTCATTCTTGACCAGCTTCTTCGTTTACTATCATGACTGCTACAGATGTGAGTCTGTTTATAGTTTGTGATCCACCCAACTTGCCATCACTAACCGGATTTCTCAGGCCGGATTCTGTACCTCGTGGTGGATTGGACGAGTGCTGTGGGAGTTCCAATGCTGTGTGGTGAGTTGTGCAGTTACGAGACCTATGATATTGACTTGACCGAAACATGTTGCAGTCATCATGACCACTCGGTTACATGCCATGTATCAACGATCCAGAAGGATCCTGATATTTCTCGTCGTCATGTCCTTGGCTGTTAACATATTCGACGGAGTGGTCATGGTAATGGCAACGAGGAATACTTCAGGGGGTACACTTAATTGTGAATGAAAACCGTGCATGGCGCTCATTGATAAATACCAGAGGAACTCATTCTCTCTTGCACCTATGCATGCACGATTAGCTATGCGGATTATACCCCACTTCTGACTTCCATTGGTTGGATACTCGGCGCTGTCTGGGAGGTCCTCGCGCTGTGTCTCGCAGTCTGGATTGCTGTAAAACACTTCCTTGAACTGCGACAACATTCGGCAGGAGGGATTATCGGCGACTGTTTCAGGGCGTTGATAAAATCTCACGTGCTTTACTTTGTGAGGTGAGTTCATATTGTGATTATGCTTCACTTTTCCGCTGAATGATTGAACGCGCTAGTTATGTTGCCGTGTCTTGCTTCAGCCTCGTAGTTAATTTGTCGCCAGCGATCTTAGCGGTACGTCAATCTTTCACTGACCTCTGCATGCGACCGCAGTCCATCATTTCTATAGGACCCATTTTCCCTCGAAACACAGATTTGTTTTGGTTTTCGTCAGATTTTGCAAGTCATACAGTCCTTTGTGCTAGGACCACGCCTCATCCTTAGCGTTCGAGAATATCACGCTCGGCTCGTGGCTGACTCTGATGCAGCAACCGGCATGACCTCAATCGCTTTCCAGGAGCGCGTGCATATATCGACAGGCAGTGGCGTGTAGCACGGGAGATGCTCGATAGAGTTGACGGTAGTCTCGTGCTGTGCAGGGAGCAGGAGAATCAGGCTTGTTTTCTTGATTTTGAGGTTTCGTCGTGGTACTTATTTATTTATTTGGTGCTGCAGCGCGGATTTCAAGGAGATCTAGACATAGGTCTTGGTACATATTTCGTCGTAATATATATTTACATGAGTTATTTGTTCCGCAGAATGTTTGAAAGACACAGGACAAGGTGTTGAGTCAGACCTAGGCCAACCCTAGGCCATTACTATATCTTTCGCATTTACGTTCGCAGACTCGAGTCCCCAGGCTGAGTTAGCGAGGCGGCGACGCTGTTGATTTCATTCGGATCCAGCCCTGAGGCCTGAGGCCTGACTGGTGTTTCTTAGTCAGATCCTTGTGCACGCTAGAACGAGAAGTTGTAATTTGCGAGGGGCTGCCAATAGGGAAAGGGGCTGTATGCATGAGCATCTGGGGATGCAAGGAGCGACCACGAAGATTCCATCGTACAGAGCTTCTTCGCACGTTGAGAACGTGCATTCTCCTCTTCGTCAAAGGGGACGAATAGGGAAAGCATGGAATGTGTCCCTCGTGGTATGTAGGCTGCTTAATGGGCATCGCTGTTTTGGTTGCACTCGAGGTTTGGATGGCGGCGACTTTGGTGGGGATCTTTCGGGTCGTCAACTTCTCTCCGCCCTGCTAACCTCCTGGGTAGCTCAATCTCCCGCGCTTAGAAACCATGTGTGTTTTTCATACGCAAACAGTAGCAGGGGTTACAAACGTGTCTTATATGTGAATATTTACAACAAGTCATAACTCGTCAACTCCACACCAAGCTAACAGAGGGATGATAATCAGAGGGGACGCTGAGAGGCCTAAGGTGTGATGAAAGAATAAATGGGTATAGAGCGCCGAGAGAATCTGGGGCGACTATGTATTGGGGCCAAAGATTGGGGAGAAGAAGTCGAAATCCAAGAATGAACTGCGACCAAGCTGCATTTCTCGGTCGTATGGAGGTGCTTCATACGTCAGGGGTATCACGCAAGAGGGTGTAGGGAGGCGTCGAAGCTTGGAAGACGAGATATCGAAATACCGTGATAAGAACAAGGGAGGAAACGAAACAGAACAAAAGCTGATCTGAAAGGTCGTGGAAGGTACCAGAAAGAGTGATGACGGTCGCACAGGAAAAATGACAAGAGTCGGACTATAAATAAGAAGAGAGAGAGATAGGCGGGACATAGAAGTTCGTGCGTCCGCAACTCGATAGAAAGAGCGACAGTAGTCGGAATGCCGAAGTTAGAGTGAGGTTCAGCAGAAAGAGAAACGGGATGGCAGACGGAAGGTGCACTCGTCATTCGGTAGAAAGCGGCCGGATTAAATGGATGAATATAGTTGGAACGAGGTTCAGCGATATTATACTCGAACATGCCGCACTGCCGAGCCAGATCAGAGGCGTCGTTTATTATGCTTGGAGCATCCCAAATGAAAAAAAAAAAGAATGCGTGTGTAGCTCAGCCGGATGAACAAGCGTGGATGAATTGTGAAGGAGAGGTTGGGAAGACATAAGGGTAGAATGGTGAGGATGGAACAGGGGAGTGCAGAAGACACTTGGAGAACAGAAAGGACTCGGACGTCCGGCCGGGAAGGAGGGAATGCCAGTCAAAAAGAAATCGGTGACCAGAAAGAGACGAGGGTGAAGAGAAAAACTTTGTTGCTCACCAACACAACCGATGTTAGGCTTTACTACATTCTGGAAATAAGAGGTACGAACATGACCCTGGTTTACCAACAGCGCGCAACATGGCCATTTTCTGAGTTGGAACGAGGATTGCGAGAATGTAAATGCAAAAGTGCGAGTGTGTGAGTAAGAGAATCGTCCGTGACTCAGATGGTGTGCTCGAAGCTTCAGAGCACAAACTTTCCTGAGGAGAAGAAGGTTCTGTGCTTGAACCAACATCCTCCAGTATTTCGAGCGTGGCACTGGGTGATGTCACACGTCATGAGGAGTGACTACCCCGTGAGCCTGCTGTCGATTTCTCTCCGCGTGGTCCATGTCGAGGCAAATACTCGTCGAATTCGGCGAAGGCGCTGTTACTAGAGTGAAGTCACGAAGAACACAAGGTAATGGGTAGTATTATGCGGCATTGCGGCCGTCCAAGATGCACCAGCGGGTCTCGACGCCGCGGACATTTTCCAGGAGACATACAACCATCCCCTCAAGATATTTTGCTATCGAGAAGCTCGCGGATGATGTGCACGTATCTCGGACGTGGCTCCTGGCGAACGTACAGTCGTCGCTTCAAACATAACTTGAAAGCATAAGAAGTGGAGATTACTCTACTTTTTCGTGTGTCCATAGGTCCTATGGAGATCGCCTTATCAATAAAAGTTCCTGACGCTTGCTGGCGCTCACTCATCGCGAAACAACCCTTCGATATTCGGTTTCAGTTAGCACGCCACTTGGTGATCGGATAGATGCGATTCAGACGCGACTGGATCACGTGACCAGTGATTTCTCTCAGAAGTTGATCGTCCGAGTCAGTCATCTAATCGATGCTCAAAACTTTAAGTACCAAGGCTAAAACCGTAGCGTTCCTCATCAGATTCACCCGCACCACCACCATCCTTCCTAGCGTGAGGCCTCTTGCAACCATGGTCTCGTCGCTGCCATCTTTACCTTCTATTCTAGGCACGGACCCCTCGTCCTGCATTCTAGATGCGTTCCGGACGGCGATTGCAAAGCGTATCTCACATGCGCTGCCACCCCTTACACTCGAACAGGCTTATACTGGAGTTGACTATGGAAAGAAGGGAGTCGATTTTACGGTTGCTCTTCCTCGGTTCAGGCTGCCGGGCAAGCCTGACGAGCTAGCAAAGAAAGTTGTAACGGATGTGAGTTGGTTGATCCTTTTGTTGCTTCGCGTCAGCTTGTTTTGTATGCGGGTAATGTAGTTGAGATGATAATTGCATGTCTCGCCTCTTCGATGTCTGTCTCGCCTCTTCGATGTCTGTCTCGCCTCTTCGATGTCTGTCTCGCCTCTTCGATGTCTCTCGTTTTTCTCCCTTTGCTCTGCAAGCACAGCTTCTGATGTTGCCTGCTGCCAGTTCCAAGCTGATGACTTCATCTCGTCAATCACCCACGACAAGCAATTTCTTCATTTCCAACTTAACACCGCCTCCCTCATCCGCGAAGTGCTTAATCAAATACATACCCTCACCTACGACAGCCCTACAGGCAAGCCGTCATACGGTACAAACACCTCTGGCGCGGGGAAGAAACTCGTCATCGAGTACTCGTCCCCTAACATAGCCAAATCTTTCCATGTTGGACATCTTCGAAGTACGATCATAGGCGCGTTTTTAGACAACTTGTATAAAGCATGCGGATGGGAAGTTGTCTCTCTAAATTACCTGGGCGACTGGGGCACACAGGTGAGCGCATCTTGACAATTTTTTTTCCTGAGAGTTGATCTGATTTAGTTAGTTTGGCATGATTACTACTGGATTCGAAAAATACGGTTCGCAAGAGGAACTTGAAAAAGATGCGATCAAGCATCTCTATGACGTCTACGTCAAAGTCTCCAAAGATGCCGATTCAGATCCCAATGTTAAAGTCGAAGCCGCCCAATGGTTCAAGCGGATGGAGGATGGTGACGAGTTGGCACTTGCGAACTGGCGAGTGTGGCGGGAGATGAGCGTCAAAAAATACATAGAGGAATACGAGCGATTAAACGTGTCGTTCGATGTCTACACTGGAGAGAGCGAGGTGGGTAAGGAGTGGCAGGATCGGGCTCTCGAGCGCCTCGAAGAGATGGGTCTCATCAGCGATGCCAACGGTGCCAAACTCGTCGATCTCGAAAAGTGGAAACTCGGAAAGGCTGTGCTGCGCAAAGCTAGTACGTATAAAATCCAACCACCTCATACGCATTTCTAATCTCCACGCGTAGATGGCACTTCAATATATCTTACTCGTGACATTGGCGGTGCGATAGAACGATGGGAGAAATACCACTTCGACAAGATGATCTATGTCGTTGCATCGCAGCAGGACCTGCACCTCTCGCAGTTTTTCAAGATGCTGTCATTGATGGAGTTCCCATGGGCAGACCGCCTTGAACATGTCAACTACGGCTTAGTGCTCGGCATGAGTACCCGGAAGGGAACCGCAGTCTTCTTGGATCAGATCATCCGCGAAGCCTCATCAGTCATGCACGAGCAAATGAAGCGGAACGAGGCGAAGTACAACAACATCGAAGACCCTGAGATGGTCGCTCGAGAAGTGGGCATCACGGGAATCAAGATCCAGGACATGGCTGCCAAGCGGTGAGCGTCATTTTGTTTATTTGAATACTGCAGCTTATCTAGCACTAGGATCAATAACTACACCTTCAATTGGGACCGCATGCTTTCCTTCGAGGGCGATACCGGACCTTACTTGCAATACGCACATGTCCGACTCACCTCCATGGAGCGGAAAAATCCAGAACTTATTCCCCTGCCGCCTCCATCCGAAATCGACACTTCCTCTCTCGCTTCCTCCCAACACGCACGCGACATCGCTATCCTTCTAGGATCCTACCCCGATGTCGTGAAGACCGCATTGAAGACCCACGAGCCCAGTGGCGTGGTAACTTTCGCTTTCCGGTTGGCGCACGCAATTTCGAGCGCTTGGGAGACGCTCATCGTCAAAGGGGAAGAAGATACGGAGAAAGCTCGCGCAAGACTGTGGCTCTACATTTGTGCGAGGGATGTGTTGGGTGCTGCGATGCGGCTGCTGAGCATCAGGCCTCTTGAGAGGATGTAGTGGGTGTTTTTTGTGTCCGCATTTAAATCAATCAATACAGAATACGCGATCGTAATTGTAGAAGGTTGGGCGTACTCGCTTCGACTGAAATTCTTGTTTGTACTTAGCGCACCGCGCGAGCTACCCTAGGTAATTATAACCGTCCATCACTGGAATTCAGACGCGGTGCAAATAGATGTTCACATCTTCAAGATATTTTGAAGCTTGTTTTTTTACTCAGTGCTGGCGCATGATTTAGGGCGGCATGGAGAAAAAGCAAAAAGCCAAAACTTAGGTCGAAAACATAGACTACTAGTATCATGGGCTTATGCATAAGGTCAAGAGTAGCATGACAGGATGTGTCATTTTGAATCGACGCAAGCAAAACAATGCATCTCGTATGTCCAAGAGGCTTCAAGTGAGACGGTCGATACCGACTGTCCTCAGGAGGGTAGGAGTATTGAATATTATTGAACACAAACAAACTTTCCTAAGTATTTATCTGTAACATCTTCCTTCATGCAAGCTATGAGAGATGCAGCTGCCGTCGAGGACACTCGGGTTACAGTGTTACGAATACCAGCTGAATCAGTTGGTTCGGACTGTCGCATCACGAGTACATTCACCACCAGAGCTACCACGGGAGATTGACCAAACCAGCGATTTGAGATCTCCCACAAATCCTTGATGAATCATCTGGCAGTTGTTCCTCACGATGGATACGAATCATACGATAGACCCGACGCGCGAGGACCGGCCGAAGGAACTTGAAGTGCAAGAGCGACAACAGACCGCGGATGTGAGGAACAATCACCAAAGCTACATGCTAGTACGTATGGAGGTTGTGGCTGGATCTGGCTGGAGAGGCCGCGGGCGGGGCATGCCGCGTCACGTCAATGCCACGTGTCGTTTGACTGTGGGGAAAAGTCGTCAATATCGATCGGTTCGAGGGGGGCATAACCAAAACAATGAAAGTTGGTTTATTCAGTTAACGGTTTTCTAGGCCGCCGCTCTAGTTAGAGCGTAGTGCATGACATCTATTCTTTTCAGAGCCCAGTGCGTTTCATCCTTTTAAGAAGCAGACCGACAGCAAGAGCTGCACAAATTGTAGCCACTGTGACTTACCTGAGCATGAATACGCATCCTCAAGCCTTCTACTAGTAGGCGTCGCAACAAAGGTGATGGGAGTCAAAAAGGAACGTTGAAAGGTCATGTGGGGTTGCATGAACCCTTTTTATACGAAGAAGCAATTCCCGCTACGTCAGTAGTGGGTTTTGTTCTGTCATCGCGTTTTTTTCATGAACGACCAAATTTTTTGGTGGAAAATGCACTTCCGGCCCTAAATCGTTCGTTAATGGTCTTTAGTTCGCACGCATATCGATTCTGCTATTTGCGTGTTCTGTGATTTTTCTTACCTCTAAGTCAATCATGTCTTCTACTTGTTGCGAGCTTCTTGGTTTTTTTCTGACATTCCAGCCGTTATTCGTGTCGACAAAACGTGTCCTGATTCCTCCGTATCCTTGACTTTTCTGCACCGTTATAATGTGCCGCGTTCTGTCGTTAATCACGACGGGGTGGCTGTGGAGTCTACTTCTGGACCTGCGCGTGTGCCTACCGTCGACGGTTGGTACAATTCCCGACAGCCGTTTCGTTTGGCCTATCTGAACGGGTGCGATGTCGAGCTAGGTGTTGATTGGTTTGCATCTGTGAATGCAAAATTTGTTGGGTCTCGATTTCAGCGTCCTTCGGAAATGGAAATTGCACGGCTTCCTGATGGTCACTGTTGGATTACTCAGTCTGGAGGTATGTACGTTGATCGTTTTTGGGTGCGAGTGTTAACAGAGGTGTGTAGGTACTTCTTCACCTGTTGTTACAGGCGGAGACCATATCTCAACTACCCAAGCGGGTCCCTCGTCTATAGTTACCCAAGCGGGCCCATCTGTAACGCAGTATGATATTTATGATGCGAATAACTTTTTTGAAGGCTACGAGGCGAAGACCGACTGGTATTGAGCACCTGCGCCTGACATCTTGTCTACTTGCACTTATATCATTCATCGTATCTCCGCGTCACGTCACGTCTCTCTGTATTGGTAACTCCCGCTGTGAATCGATTGTAGTTCGGGCTCATAGTATTCGTAGACACCAGCTTACAGGAGAATATGGCGCTGGAGGAGAAGGCCACTTGCAACAGCAAAACGACACGAGAGAAATCGAGACCGATAGTGATTGCAAAAAGCGACCGTAGCGGGCTCTGCCGCGAGCGGCCTTTCCGCGTTATCAAAGAATCTATCGGACAAGGCCGAATGTAATGTTAACGTCACTGTTTTGGCATTGACTTGTCTTCTTTCTCATGATCATACATATGCGAATCTTTACCCTGGCTCGAGTCACTCGCAGTTGACTTCCATTATTGTCTTGATCTCCTCGTGTGCACGGCCTTGCTCCTGCAGGCGCCTTGCGCCTTTCTCTTCCCGTACTATGACTTCGTATCCACCACCGATACCACCAAAGCGCTATGATCTCGTCCAGGCATTCGATGCCATGGCACTTGCTGGCAAGTCAAATGAGAGCAAGCGAGACCCTCTCCCTGCGAACAGGAACCAGGCAAGTAGTTTTATAGGGGGTTTCAGTCCCGAAAAGCTAGCAGTGAACGCGATGCTTGACGCGACGAAGCGACAACCCATACACAACAACGGACAATCCTCTCCACACAGTAGGGGCGTGTTACCCCCACTGCCAAATCCACCTACCTTTGTGGTGGCCATGCCATCTCCTCAGACGGGAAAACAGTCGTTGACTATGCAGCACGCGCTCAATACCAAGGCGCTGCCAGTCATCCCTTCACCATCGCGTCCTCACTCGGATTCTCTCCTTTCTCCTGGCATTATGGTCTACCCCTCTATCTCCGCGGGAGTGCGCTCGCGTCCAGCGCTCGATATCACGCCTAACTCTCGACCCCGTGCTGCTTCTGTACCACCTTCCCCATTATCACCTTCGGCGAACAAGAATACCGCACAATGTAGCAGCATGACAAAGGTTGGGAAGCAATGCTCCCGCCAAGTCAAGCTTCCCTCGACGCACTGTCATATCGACCCAATACCTGTCGTGTATTGTCATCAGCACCGTGACGCAATGTTTCATGCCCAAACCGGATTTTATGTCAGACGGAAAGGCAAGGCAGATACCTTTGTAGAATTTAGTGGTGAGCGCCATATTCATCTCGTCTGACACGCTCTTCAATATGGGGCAGATTATATACCACAATACCTCCAGCGTGATACCCAGTTAGCGCTTAGAGTAGAAATGGAGAAAGCTGCTTCTACTTCAGACGTCCCCGGTTATATCTACACATACGAAATCCGAGGTCCGTCGCTCTGAATCTCCAAGCTTCTCTTGCAATTTATATCATCATCTTCGACGCTAGACCCGAAACGCCCCAGTGTAATTCAGCTCAAAGTGGGGCGCGCTGTAAATCTCACAAAGCGACTAGATCAATGGGGCAAACAGTGTGGGTCGAAGGTGCCAATCGTCCGGGGGTGGTGGCCAGGCACAGTTGAGGACGATGGTGACGATGACGGCACTAATGGGAGCCTACTTACAGGAAATATCAAGGCGGGACAGCCGGGGCCATTATGCCACCGTGTGGAGAGGTTGGTACATATAGAACTTGCGGACTTGGTGGTCCACACACCATACCTGAACCCCAAGTTTCCGAAAGTTGACAACTCAGACTCCTCTCCTTCTTCTTCGGGGTCGCCAAAGAAAGCTACGATGAAGCCCTGTCTTGATTGTGAGCGATCAAATCTATGGTGGCGATGTATAATTTTGACGCTGGGTCTAGGTGGTACTATACACAGGGAAATATTCGCATTTCCGCGTCCTGAGAAGGGGCATTACAAGGGGCGAGAGTGGGAACTCCTCGTGAAACCCGTCATCGAGAAATGGGGCAAATTTGTTTCGGAATACTATGCTTGAGCTGTCAACGCAACATCGTCCCCGGCGGAGAGAGCCACTACAGCTGGGAAGCCTATACCCCCCAATTGATATCCACGGTGCTAGCCCAAGAATGAAACGCTTTCCATCGGAGCCCCTGGTATCAATATTGGACTCTTGAAGGACTTTTGTAATTCTGACAGCGCATATGATGCGCGCCGTTCGGTACGGTGCGATGATGATAACAATGTACTAGAAACACTGCCGCAACAGACACTTGTCGCAACAACCTGAGTTAGTACTTAGTCTGCCTTTGACGGACTATTATTTACTCAGCTGCCAGGTCTGAGAGTAAAAGTCCGCCCCGACGTAATGGGCGCAAATCTCGTCATGCCGAGGACTGAAACAGCGTATGCCATGGGGGCAGAGAGCGTAGCATGTGGTGTGAATTGCGTAAGCCTGTGCACTCCTAACTCTTTTCCGCGAGTCACTATTAGTACCTGCACGTCCTAGTCGGAGTCCTCGACCCTGCAGGGCAGGTACTGGCCCACTAAAACCGTCAATCACGAACAGCTTTATCTCGGGTCATACATACCGCGCGTATCGCCAATGAAAGCGCTGTATGGTGGTATATCTAGCCACGAACGCCATCTTCATACGTCCACCACTAGCAAGTTCCCCACTCACTCAGCACTGACGCCAGCCTCTTGAATATGACTCTAGTCGTAGATGATCCTGATATGTGGCCGCTAATAAATTTCCATCGCATTTACAGCTATTTTACAGGCTCGTGGATAAAACTTTCGTCTCACTCAAAGTCTCACTCGAAGTTTGACTATGATTTTGCAGTTGCAGCCTTGACTGCAGTGGTATACGATTGGGGTGAGCAACACATTTTTATTGGAGAAATTATTGATATTCATTCATATCATGCAGCACTGGCTTTCGGACAAGAGGTAGGCTGGCAACTCGGTGCATTGTCGGAGCAGTCATCTCACTAATTATGGTCTCTTAGTTTGAACTTGTCTGGGTGAGCAAAATCCTATATCAGAAAACAACGCACAGTTGATTCGGTCAGAGTCAACGCTGGTCCCTCATGACTGTTCTATATATCGGCGTACGTGCTAGCTTACGTATTGGCAAGTTGTGCTGACTTTAACGTATTCTAGGTGCGCTATATCGGAATACTATACTGCGTGTATGTTTGCAAGGCTTACAAGTTGGCACCATGCTAACAAACTATCTCTCACGGACAGCATCGCCATCCTGCGTATGTCTCCTTCCATGTGCACACTGCGTTTGTTTCACTTCTGACTGGCGGTATGCAGCAACTCTTCCGTCAGTCTCTATGACAGATGTAGTGGGTATTCTGCACAAACAAATCATACTCGTCCAACTAACTGCTAACTGCACTCCTACGTAGGGGTGAGTGTGATTGTCAACAAGCTTTTTGGTTCAATATAACAACTGAACTAGCTGTGAGTTCGTTCGAAGTATCGAGTCCTCCGATGCTCATGAGTAATTGGGTTTTCAGGCACTTCTCTTTACCTCGCACAGTGGTGGATTCCCGTCATCGTAAATGTGATGTTAGGCGGTGAGTTATCCTGCTGCAGTACCTCGGTCTTGACTGAACTATCACGCAAGTTATTATGATCACTCGATTGAATGCCATGTATCAGCGGTCCCGAAAGGTGTTCGCCTTTCTCGTTATAACCTTCCTGGCTAAAACGATCCCCTGCGGAGTGATCAGCGCAATAGACAGCAGTCATATCTTAGGGGGTGAGCTTTAAAACAACCTTAACATATCAGGCTCACAGGCATACCAGAGGAGCTCGTACTATCCGGCGTCTATCTTTGCAGTTACGAGGGAGTGAACCAACTTATGAGGGCCGAGAATTGGATACTCATCGCTGCATGGGAGGTCCTCACACTATGTCTTGCTGTCTGGATTGCTGTAAGACACTTCCGGGAACTGCAATACCCATCTACAGGTTCGGTCGTCGGGGACTGTTTCACGGTGTTAATAAAAACCCATGTGCTTTACTTTGCAGCGTGAGCTTGTCATTTGAATGCGATTATCTTTTCCGCTGACGATCCGCATGCGATAGTTTTACTGCTGTTTCTGGCTTTAACCTCGGCTTGCTGTCCCAAAATATCTCGGTGTGTCAATCCATGGCTGATGTTTACATTTGATCTTCCTCACCATTTCTAAAGGAGTCAACTTCAGTGGGGGCTGAAATGTATTTTGGCATTCTTCGTGTCTTCTCTTTCGTGCAGATGTTCGTGCTGGGACCGCGCCTTATCATCGGCGTTCGGGAATATCATGCTACGCTCGTGGCCAACTCTGATGAAGGAACTGGCATTGCTACAGTTGTTTTCCAGGAGCGCGTACACGTGACAACTGGCGGGGATGCATAGCACGTGAAATGCTGGAAGTGATCAAATGCTTTGGGGGTACTCTGCTCCGTTCGTTTTGGTACGCATTTGGTGTTTTGAAATAGAGAACTATTAGGTCTGGCTGGACCGATATCATATTGTATCATGCATAAGTAGTGGACATGAACACATCGAGCGGTTGTTTCAGTTAACTCCCAGTCTCCGACAGGATATTTCTTTGCAAGAACTCGACACCCATTTGATCTATAAGGGCCTTCAGTGAATGAGACAATGTCAACTGCGGACATTTAGGTAGAAAAATCGATGACCCTGGGTGAAGACTCTAGTTCGTGAATTGTGATGTATCGAGGATCGGCACAAGGACACGAGGCAGTGGGAACAGATGATGTTGCTCAGCGGCCGTATCCCTCGGACTTGGTATTTCACGAGTGCCAGTAGCTTCCTTATCAAAGACGCTGAGAGGCTCATGATCATGATCGGTGAACAAGTTGGAGAGCAGAATGCGATGATGCCAGTGATGTCTGGAATTGGAGTTGTGATTGTGGCGGTGGCAGTGCATTCTGCGGGTGCAGAGCTTGGACAATCTGATAGAATGAACTTCGCTCTTCGGATCCAATTAGGCTGCGCCGCTGCGTGCAAAGTCAGTTGACTCATTCTGCCAAGTGTTGTTGCACCTGCTACTGTCCAGAATTGGCGGTATTAGTTGGGAACCTTGGTAACGAACTCGAGTCAATCCATTTAGAGTTCGTGTTTCTTGTCAGTGCCGGCTCCGTGAGTGGTCTGCGAACTTTCAGTGGACTCGTACTTACTATTAGCGCTCAGCGCTCAGCACCCACTAGCCGTTGCCATTGATGGAAACTCGGCGATACCAGCTGAATGCTCATCTAGGGTGATCAATTGATCACCAAGAACAACTGGATAACGAGTCGGTTCATTGCACGGCCCGATGAATTTCAGTGATTCTTTCTTTTACTCCACAATGTGAATTTTCATTATTGATCCCACTCCCCCATCGTTTAAAGGACCGCATGGTGGTATATCTATCACGAACGCCCTCGTACTCCCATCACCAAGCTCGCCTCTCACAGCTGACACCAATCTCCCGACTCACTTGAATACTATGTCCTCAGTCTTAAATAATCCCAGTTTGTGGGCACTAGTAAAGTATAATGGTGTCTTCAATCTCTGTGCAGGTTCGTGTAGAGTTGAAAAAGTTTGAGATCAACTTGAAGTCATCTCACTTTATCTTCGACTGTGGTTTCGCAGTTGCATCCTCTACCGCGGTAATATACGATTGGGGTGAGCAAGGCAGTACTTATTACTGAAGTCCGAGTCCTTATGGTTTTCTCCAGCACTGACAATCGGACAAGAGGTAAGCTGATGCCAATACCAGAGCAGCCGCATCCCATTAATTGTAAGATAATGGTTTCATAGTTTGAACTGGTATGGGTGAGCAAAGTCCCATATCCGAATAACAACACATAATAAATTCAAGCAGAAGCAACGCTGGTCCCTCATTACTCTTCTATACCTTGGTGTACGTACCTTGCGTTATAAACGCAGTTGGCAGGTTGCTCTGACAGCCTGGATTTAACGTATTCTAGGTGCGTTACATTGGAATCCTATACTCTGTGTGAGTTTACAATGCTTACAATTTGTCGTCGTGCTAACGAGTCTCTAATTAGCATCGCCTTAGTGTGTATGTCGCTTCGCACACACTATGTACATTTCTTCTGACTGGCATACAGCAAGTCTCCCCTCAATTTCATTGACGGATAAAGTGAGTATTCTGCACCGATGCCTGTCAACCCCATCTAACCACAAATCGAATGTAGGGGTGAGTGAGATTGTCGACCAGCTTGAACTCGTGGTTCGGGGTGATGACTGAAATAGGTGTGAGTTCGTATGAAGCATCGAATCCTCCGATGCTCACCAGTACTGGATTCTTCCAGGTGCTATTCTTGGCTTCGCACAATGGCGGACATTTCTCGTCATAAATGCCTTGCTAGGCGGTGAGTCCAGTTGCAGTACCTCAGCCATGTTCACTTGACTGAATTATCATCATGCAAGTCATCATGATTATTCGGTTGCATGCCATGTATCAGCGATCCAGAACGATGCTCATCTTCCTCGTTGTAACATTACTGGCTATCACGATTGCCTGTGGGGTGATTGTTGCAAAGCAGAGCAGCTATATTTCGTGGCGTAAGCTTTGATTACGATTGAAAGTCCTCAAATTAAACTCATTGGGTATACCAGATGAGATCGCCCTCTTTGACACCTATCACTGCTTGGCCGAAGGAGGCAACCCCCTTCTGATAGCCAAGAGTTGGATACTCACCACTGTATGGGAGGTGCTTGCACTGTGTCTCGCAGTATGGATTGCTGTAAAACACTTGCGGGAACTGAAACGATCACCGACAGGATCGACTATCAGGGACTGTTTCACAGTGTTAATACAGTCCCACGTGCTTTACTTCGCAGCGTGAGTTCATCATTTGAACGTGATTATCTTATTCCGCTCACGTTACACCCGCCGTAGCTTTGCTGCTGTTTCTTGCTTCAATCTCGGCTTGATGTCCCCAGTGATCTCAGTATGTCGATCTGTGACCTACATCTGACCACCGCTCATCATTATATAGGAGTCGTTCCCTGCTGGACTTGAAATTTATAATGGCATTCTTCGAATCATCTCACTTGTGCAGATGTTTGTGCTGGGACCACGTCTCATCCTTAGCATTCGGGAATATCACGCTACGCTTGTGGCCACCTCTGACGAAGGGACTTACATGAGTACGCTTGCTTTCCGGGAGTACCCACGGATGTCAACTGGCAGTGGTGTGTAGCATGTAGTGTTGCCGCAGCTCTGGCTTGAGGCCGGCTTTAGCCGAGAGCGGAGCTACAATTAGGCTAGCTGTGTACAAAATAAAGCTTACATAATACATGGCTCAGTCCGGTCATTTGAGCCTAGTGTTGTCGTGGCTCCGGCTTATTGCCGGTTTAAGCCGGGGCCATACATGTGACTTCGGGCTTATTTTAAGCTTTGACTCAGCTCAAGCCAAGTCAATTTGGGGGCTTAGATATTTATTTTAAACTATAGATTAAAAATAGATTTTAATTTAGAACTATCGAAGATCAAACTACCTACGCACGATCGATAAGCACACGAGCGCTAATGGCCCCCCAAGATCCAGTGAGTCGTTATTTCATTAGCGTTTGATCTAAAACTAAGGTAAATAAGGAATTATACTGTGTTTATCCCCCACGGCAGCTACACGAGCCATCCGTGATGAAGAAACGCTGCAAAAAAGTGCGGGTCCCATGGAGATTGAGGTGGCGGCGTTGGGTGTTGAAGATGCGTGGTCGGGAAGGGCGGGTGTAGCGCTGTCGAGCCGCGTGAGCATCATCTACAACATCCCCTACCATGAAACTCATAAGCCGCTCCACATCCTCTCCCCGATCCTCCGCTTCAGCCCGTGTGCACAGCACCTCTGCAAGTTTCTGTTGTCGTTCTAGCCGTGGACACGCTGGAGGTGGCGGGTGAAAATGACCGTTTGAAGGGAGTGCCAGCCTTCTTGGTGAAAAAGTGGAGATGATGGAGGTAGCTTGGAAGTTGGGGAGTAAGAGGGTGCGGCGGCGGCGTAGAAAGGATTAA